>NC_084904.1:11973885-12328885 GCF_949316345.1 Pungitius pungitius
ATAATGATTGTCTTTTTCACAGCTAATCCTTAATCATTTTGTTTTGAAAGTCAGAAAATAATGAAAATTGTTATTTATCAGTGTAAAAAGCAATCCAATTGCTTATTTTGTCTAAAACTCAAAGGTATTACATTATATTACATACAGCAGGGGAAGCCAAAAATGAATCATTTCCCAAATCAATTTCAAGAATTTCAAACTAGTGTAAAACTGCTTTGGAAATTAAATAATACTACATTAACAAGTGCATGGAGTCTTATCTCATGTTTACACTCAGCTTGGCGGTAGTACTAATATGGTTGTTTACGTTCATTATGGTATGTTTATGTTCAGAAGGATTTTGGTGGACTGGCTTTGGAGTCACTGCTGACGACCTGGGGACTTTCTTTGAAGAATTGGTAACTTTTGGAACTGCTGCTGCTACTAAGTTTGCCACTCTCGTTTTAAAAGAGCTGGCATCACTCTGCTGGGAATCTACAGTTGAGTTATTTAAATAGTAAAACATCTAATATTTTATATATAATAAAATATATAATATATAAACATCATATTATCTAATGTTAACAGCCACAGATTTTACTCACTCTTAAACACAACCCACACACAAGCAGCCTCAAGCAAAAACACACCTACAGACCCAGGAGAAAACACCAGTAGTGCTGCTTTTCTTAGTAATATGCGCAATAATGTTCAGTTGTAGACTTTCTATCCAACTAAGAACACATTTAGACGATATCTGTAGGAGGTTTGGGAACTTGTTAAAGACATCCCTCCATTTTACAGAGAATACTATTAAATGAGAAAATAATCATGAAATGACAAAATGAAAATGTTTCAACTAATACACGTTGATATTTTTTCTGCTGCATTTTTAAGGAGATAGTGGTCCATGTCCAAGATAGATAGATTTTATTATGAAATAGGTTAAAAAGAAAAAAACTAGTCTATGGTGGTCGACAGGTGCCTATAGTTGTAAAAGCTCATGTTTAATCAGTATCTGCTCAAAAGGGTAAAAAGGAATATTACTGGTGAATAATACATTTCCACAGTGAAAGCTGAAAAATGGTAAAAGCTAATATTTCTGTTTTACTCGTTATCAAACATTAACTTATGTATATTTAAAGCTGAACGGTTAACAACCTAAAAATGTATTACCAGTTAATGAAGGAGCTCTTCCCTGCAGAGTGGTTACCCATTATCATCACGATGATCTTTTTTCTGGGAGGAAGGAGTCGGACTCCAAGGCTGCTTGCAATCTTCACCAGGCCTGTACCAACATCAGAGGAACAATCATAAGTGTGTATGTGTGAGTGAGAACTGGGTGATTTTTAAGATACGTTTTTTTCTGCTGAAAAGACCCAATTGATTAATGGGGGATTAATTAAGGATTCGTCTAAATTAAAAATGTTACTCTTGCCATACTATTAAAAAAATACATCTTGGTCTCCGGTGGGTTGAGATCGAAATTCTTTCACCATTTGTGGTAATTTAATACACCAAAAACCAACCAATTTAATCAGAGGAAAATAATCATCAGGTTAATCTGTGTTGTTGTGGGGGACAATAACGAAGAAAAAAAACTATATTTCTTTAAATCTTACTTTGGAATATATCTGGAAATGATGTGTTGAAGAGGATGGAAACATTATAAATAGACTCAGGAATGAAAGCGAACATGTATTATATCTGTCTTATTTTGTCAGCTTTAAATACAAAAACCCTCGGTTTTCTCTCTGAATCCAGTTTACAACTAGTTACTTTAAGACGTGCACCTGCTCGTTATTGTCAACAGAGTGGCATGTTTCCGTGCGTGTCTCCTCCATTACACCGGAGTAAACTATATACGATAACGACCAATGCGATTCACGTACTGTGGCAACACTCCACAGCAAGAGTATAAAACCACTTTTACCACGAGGTGCAGTTTATTTCAGACGGCTCTGCCCAAAGCCGCAGTCCCTCGTGTTAATGTAACGTCGTGCGCAATGAAACCTGTCACTTTATTGTACTCGTATTTTTAGTGTCCAGAGGGGAGCGGCAGAGGAGCCGCAACGGGGTCCAAAGTCACGTGGTTCACACTGACAGACAGCTGCTCCGCACGTTTTTAGCTTCGGCTTCAGCGCAAACCTCCTCCTGACGAGCCTCGTCGTTACGTAACGGCAACTGTGCGCGCGGAGCCTGCGTCCGCTTCACTGTCCCAAACTTCGCTATGACGTCGTCTCATGTGAATCCGTTGTTTCCGTTTTATTATTTACCGTTTTCGCTGTCGACATACAAGCTGTGGCATTCTTTCAGTATCCTCTCACTCGGGGTGGTGATCGCGGGCTCCAGAGGATTCGCCACGCTGCGAGGCTTTCTGCCCGACATGGTGCACGCAGCCGCGGCTGTTGCTGTTTCATAAACCATCGGCGGAAGGGTTTCAGTGTTGCACGAAGGCTCCCGTGTGCGGATGAAGCGCCGCCCTGCGGCCAGAGCCTGGCTCACACTGACAGACAGCTACAGCCGAGGGCAAACTCGTCATCCTCAACAGGTTACGTTATAAGTAGAAGAAAAACAAACATTCTGCTGTTGAGGGATAACCTGTGAAAAAAGTAGTTTCAAAAGTGTTGTTTTTTTAAGTAAAATAATGCTCCATTGTTCAAACCTTATTGAAGACCATCTTAATAATACCTGCTGTAGATTACAGCTGTGTGTGAAAGATAAAGACTTCCCTCCCAGGCAGATCTGTCATATGTTTGCACAGAACACATCCATTGCATACTTGATTCGAGTCACACAATATACTTTACATTACATCTTTGATATATATACTGTATAGACATTAATTATATTCATATATAATCCCTGTCGATCATTCTTGAGAATATTTGTGCAAAATTACTTAAAAGTCAGCATGAAATAGTTCAAGTACAGTTTTTTTGTCAATACTTCTCTCTTACGCGTATGACATTAGAAGACATTTGATAAAATCCCCTTTGACCATTTGAGCCTTGATGTGATCGAGCAGGTAAGCTCCACATATTGTCTTTATAAAGTATTTTTCCCAGCAGACAAAGAGCCAATGCAGGACCATTTGTGATTGTGCATTTACAAGAACCAAACAAGGGAGGTTTCTTTGCACTGAGTGTAGGCATCAGTTTTGGAGCGAGTAAAATCTGACATAACACCAGCAGTGGCAAAATGGACTCATGTCTAGAAGTTACTCCAAGATGCAAAACTCTTGTAAAATGGTAAGGCACAGGATTGCGAGTGGTATGTGGACTGCCGGCAGGCACCATTCACTAAGCCCACCCTAAAGCAAATCTTTTGAGGTTTGAAACTACAGCTGTTTTATGACAGTTGGTTATTACAGTAGGTAAAATACCAATATAAAACATTAAGGGAGTCTAATAGTTTTAGTTTTATTTTGAAGTGGGGCTTTTAGCTGTGAATCACATGGTGTTCCTAGAGCTGCTAGAGCTGTGGTCAATTTAAACTTCTCTTCTGTGACCTAGTTCTCAGAGGCTGTTGAAAGATTTAAAGTTTTTGGCCAGTTAAACCTCTGGGTTTTACGCAGAACAGTATGCCTCTTACAGGCATTAGGAGCAGCAATTAAGAGCAACTAATGTTGACTTGTACTTAAATTTATAATTGTATTGTTCTGTTATAGACCTAAAGTCAATCAATCAATGTGCCAACCGTTGGTGTGAATGCACATTAGTCTTTTAACAGAAAAAAAGCATTCATATTTCATTTTGTTTTATTTTGTTTATATTCTACTGACATAAACTTGCGATGAATGCACCGAAAACGGGCCATACTTATCTTTCCATCTGTATCTTCATTAATTTTAAGAATATATAAGTTGTATGAATCTCGGTGTACATCAGTAGTATACAGTGCTCTCCTAATCATAATCTTTTCTGGAAAATATATGGAATCACGATCATGTTTGTAGGAATGGATTACAATCAGGAAGATCATGTAAAGTGCCCCATTCAATTCATCTAGACAAAAATGTCATTGCTATGTTTGTGTCAGCAGACCTTCCTTAAGCCTCAGCAACAGAGAGGAATGTGCTTAAATGAGTCTCCCCCCTGCAGCTCCGATCATACGCTGCACCTTACAACAGGCTACCATTATATTTACGCTTCAACTGAAGTGGAACATCCATTACAAGTGGTCCATTCAAACATTGTTATACAGCATCGTCCATAAAATGAACTTCGATGAGGATACTGCACAACCAAAGACAAAAGTGAGTTTTAATATATCCTTGAAAACCCTTTTACGAAGGCTATGAGGAAATGTGTGTTTGGTTTTGACCTGCAGCTAGTTAATTGTAGTCTGTTTGTAGTTTAAAATCTATGTAATACCACTTTTTAATGATGAATTCTTTATAAAGGGATGATGAGTTTCAAGGCTTTATCTAGTGTTTATTAATTAAAACAAGTCTCAAGTTTGTGAAAGATTGCTTTGCTTTGAGATCAGATGTCATGTATTTTTGTATTTGGATAATCTTTATTGTTTTGTCAATTTCAAATGATTCAGGTCTTCAGTTATGTATGTTAATTAATGGTTGATATGTAAATCGTTTAGAATGTATGTGACTTTACCAGGAAGCTTCCTTAGAGGAGTCTTCCTAATGAAAAGGATGAAGCAGACAATAATAACTACCATGTAGAATATCGCAGTGCATTTGATGACTTTAAACAGCTTGTTTACTTAATCCAAACACTCAGACGGAATATCTGGAAGCTCAGTAATAGTAGAATAATTAATAGGTGTATGATGTATCACTTCACTCACGTCCTCTAATGTTTAAACATTGTCGACATGTCATGCTTACTGCTTCGGTTTAGGCACATTTTGTTACCCCAAAAAAAAATTCTGTCTGAATCTAACATCTTATAGACATATGATGACACTTTTATGACACTTAAGATGTTTGGTTAAAAGATATGTTCATAAAAGTATTAATAAAGTCATGTAGTGAGCTAAAAGATAATAGTATCTCTCTTGTCCACTCTATGGCTGATGCCGGAAACCTCTTGTGTTGTTATCTACACAGAATGAACCTCCATTTAAAACCTTTCATCCTGTTTTTTTCAGTTTGACGTAACAGCTTCATTACCCTTGGATGTACTTTTCTCTTTCTGAGAATACTCCAAGTGGATGAATGTCCCTTTGTGATGCAGCTATGGTGTAGAGCCGTGAAATCTTGAATAATGGACCCAATAACCGTAACCTCGAGGCAGATCATGACTGCCGATAACGTGTGTCTTCCTCAGGAAAAGGGATCTAATCCTCCTCCCATGATTTAAGTTTCCTGTTGAGAGCAAACTCTTTACACGAAGGATAGGACACTCTGCGCACGACAAACTAAATTGGACTTTGAGCAAAAGATCAGCAACAAAATGCCTGCAAAATTTGAGGATGAATATCAACCTCTCCTTATTAAAGAACCGAAAGCTAAACTACCTAAGGTAGGTGGATTATAATAAAATAATAGTTTTAGATAACAAAACTGTATTTGTAGAAGCAATGGGGTGCCGTTTTCTATACGTAGCTACATGTCAAAATATGCTTTTGTGTCTTCTTTTATTGCAGCTTCCCAACAAATCCCTTCTGCTGGCTGCCTGTGCTGCGTGTATAGGGGGAACCTTTCAGTATGGATATAATGTATCGGTCATCAATGCTCCCACTCAGGTAACAACCCTTATCGTCTGTGTTTCTGCTAATGCTGAAACAATCCTTCTACTAAAAAGAAGCTAAAACATAAATAAATATGGGACACGCATACAAGTAGTGAATAAATGGCCGGATGCGTTGCTCTGTGCCTCGGTGCTTTAGAGTGACTTTATTGCCACGGATGAGTCTTTAATCCTGAGGATTGTGTGGGAATGAGACCGGGTGTTACACTGGAAAGTTGCATTCCGGTTTTGAAAGTGTTTGTTGCCAAATCAGATTGCAAGTTTCTAGCACAAAAACGTCATGCACTTTAGTAAAGAGCCAGCCCAACTCATCAGCCTGCTATGAAATCCATGTAAAAAAAACCTGCAATAAAAAACATATATTAAGCCTACATATCTTCACATCTGCAAACAACCAAAGACTAAATATTAGATGAATAGGCTATCGCAACTCAGTAGAAGGGCAGTTGAACAACCGAATACACATATAAGTAAATTATACAACGAGTGGACATTTATTCATTTATTATTATCATTTATTATTATATTGTTTCAAAATGCTTTTCAAAGCCTTTGAAGCACACGACAGAAGCAGCCAAAATGTAATCTACCAGAGAAAAGTTGATTTTCTCCACCGAACCGAATGGCAAACAGCTCAATCTGATAAGCCTGTGACTTGTTGGGAGTTTTGTCTCGGCTGAAAGACAAAACAGCACTGAATGACCCAATGATTCTAAAAAGTGGAGATGTAACAAGTTATATTTGTCACGGTTTGGTCTCCCTTCCTGTTTTAGTTTGAAGTTTCATGTTCCTTGTGGTCCTGGGTTAACTTCACTTCCTGCCTTGTCTTGTGATTGCTTGAGTGTTTCCACCTGTGTCCAATCACCTGCACCTCCCTTGTGTATTTAAGCCCTGTGTGCCAGTTGTTCTTTGTCGCGTCATTGTTTCCTGTCACATCACGTTGGAGCACGCTTCTGTTTTCGTGGAAATAAAGAACACTATTCGTAAGAACCCTGCGCCTGAGTCCTTTAAACCCCGTCGGGCTGCACCAGGGCCAAGCCGCGTGACAATATTATTGCGGTACTCCAAATGCCCGGTAAAATATGATCTGCATTTGCCAGAAGTCTTACAAGCACACGTGCACTTGCGAACCCAAAAAGTCTGTCAGGCAGAGCACAACCACGGAGCCACTGAGCGGACACAAGCAGTCCGCTGTGAAGGGCCAACATCACAGGTACACCGCCCAGGTGCCATAACCCAAATCGCAAAACTATAACTAGACTAAATAACAAAAATATTCTATTTCTTTGCCAAAGACCCCACCCCTTTCAAAAGCCTTGAAATGGCCTGAAACTACTTTGCAGGCACAACCAAACTTTCTGGCAAAACACTTTCAGTGGGGCTGTTACCACTGATTGGGGATATGTTTGAATGTTTTTTTAATGCTGTTCAATAAATATACCGATATTGCTTGAAATGTTTGCATTTTACCCGATTTAAATTGGCGACCTGCTATTAGCACCAAGATGTCATTTGTGAGTCAACGTACTTTGAGAATTATAAGATGTGCTTTTGTCTTATTTGTCTCCAGAGTAAACTACTGTCAGACCAAACTTTTTAAATATTAAAAGCAAGACATGAGTCATTTTATTCCATCTAATGAATATACGTGTGTTTTTCTTTTATTCTCTAGTATGTGCACAATTTCATCAACCAAACCTGGAGGGAGCGCTACCAAACTAACATCTCAGTCGATGCGCTCACCCTCCTCTGGTCCACTATTGTGTCCATATTCACCTTAGGAGGACTTGTGGGAGTGACAGTCGGTGGGACATTGTCTGTGAAGCTTGGGAGGTAGGAAGAAAATATTATGGGATGCTTTGACTCATTTCTGTTGGCAATTTTCTAAACCTCTAATGTAATGTTACTTTTCCAGGAAGGGGACTCTGTTGGCCAATAATATATTTGCATTAATGGCTGCTCTGCTGATGGGTCTGAGTTACCCCACTGGACTTTTTGAATTAATTGTCGTGGGACGTTTTTTCACTGGAGTGAATGCAGGTAAATGATTCCAAAATACATTCAAACATACTAGGGGAACACATTTTGTATAATATTTTAAATAAGCTTGAGAAATATTTGAACCGGCTAAAATGTGTCATTTTTATTTTTTCAGGCATTGGCCTTTGTGTTCAACCGCTGTATTTGGGAGAAATAGCTCCAACTGCCTTTCGTGGTGCCATGGGAATGGGAACTTCTATTTCCATAACTGTTGGCATCTTATCTGGACAAGTGATCGGCCTGAAGTAAGTAAACACTGGGTATTTTTTTCACCCCAAAAATACTATAGAATCTGTGTTTGCAAAATGACTTCTATCTGGGTTTTTGGTGTGATTTCACAGAGAGATCCTGGGGAAAGAAGAGTACTGGCCCATCCTGCTCTCCACCACGTGTATCCCGGCCTTCCTGCAGCTTCTCAGCCTGCCGTGGTTCCCAGAGAGCCCGCGCTACCTGCTCATTGACAAACGGGATGATAAGGGGTGTAACACAGGTACATTTACAAAATCAGTATTTGGCCTGCAATTGTTGACGTAGCGCACATGACACTGTGGTTCAAGAAAGGTCAGGACTCCCTTTGAGTCCAATCACTGAAGCTTGAAAGTCAGAGCTGGGAGTTCAAGCATGTGACAACATTCTGGTAACGCTAGAATAATGCGATGAAAACAAAATGAATGGAGATTAAACAGATTATTTTACAAAGGAACCACTTTGTGTAGATTGTCAAAAACAGACCCTGTATTGTAGGCTGATCATTTGAGGAGAAAACTACAATCGCCACGGTGGTCATGTGTTTACTTTTCGGCAGCCCTGAAGCAACTGCACGGTTTATCTGGCTGCGATGGGGAACGGGACGATATTGAGAAGGAGAGGACTAATTTAGTGGATTTCCAAGCCAAGAAACCCTGGGAGCTCTTCAATGATCGTAGTGTCCGCTGGCAGCTCCTCACCATCATGCTGCTCAATGCTGCACAGCAGCTGAACGGTATCAATGCTGTGAGTACACTATCCACTCGGCGGCACCTTTTAAGGTGTAAAAATAACACTAAAGTTTAGTCAAATGTGTTTTTTTATTGGAATAATTTTTTTTCTCTCTCTAGATTTACTTCTACGCAGAATACTTGTTTACGCAATCGGGTATTCCTGCTGATAAAATACCATACGTGACCATTGGCACTGGTGCCTGTGAATGCGTCACGGCTTTAACGTGTGTAAGTATTAGGCTAACACGCTTTTTTTGTGTGCATTAATTTCCTACAATTCAGATGATGTTACATCAAAAATATTAGGCAGAAGAAAACAATAATATTTGCTCAAACCCCGTACAAACATTTAATGCTGTACATTTATACCTACTGTTGCCTGTTTACATTTTTCCAATCCAACCAAGTTGTTTTGTTGCCTAAAATCACTTTTTTACACCCAAAATGTTCAAATAATCTCTCCTCAAATAATCTACTCAAAATGTTCAAATAATCTCCTCATGGGTATCGGCCCGTATTCATCCACCACAACTCGCCTGTTCATATACCTTACCCCTTTGTGTAAAAATATAATAATTATTATAACTACTAAATAGTTTGTCTTAAAGAGTGCAAATAGATGCTACAACAACTTAAATACAGATAGGTACAGTAAAAAGGACAGAACTGTCAGTACCTTTCTAAACATAATGTCAAAAGTCAATATTGTCTCATACAAAAAAACAGAACAAGAGCATGTGACATAAACATCTGTATGACCAGAAGTCTTACAATGATGAAGCATTAACTTTTAACGTTTGGTAGAGCAAGATTCGATTAAACTGTCACCATCCTATGAAAGGTCAGAGTTTATAAGGAAAGTGTTCTTCACATAAGGTGCTTTTGGTCACATGATCTGCTGTGTATCTCACAGGGTTTACTCATTGACCGTCTCGGGAGGAAAGTGCTCATCACGGGAGGATACGCATTGATGAGTATTTGCTGCATTTTATTCACGCTGACGCTCTCTTTTCAAGTAATTAACCTCAACATTAGACCTACAAATGAATAGACATTCAAATCAGTTTGTGGCCTTTCTTGCACATGATGTGTAATTTGTGCTGTCATTCCTTTTGTGTGAATATCTTTCTCTCAGGATGCTAGTCCAGTGGTACCATACTTGAGCATGGCGTGTTTATTTGCTTTCATCCTGAGTTTTGGATTAGGACCTGGTAATTCCTTTTTTCCTCTTCCATTCAAGTTATTCTTTAGTAGCTGTTGCGGATAAACTGTTGTATCTATGAGAGGTGTTTTGTCTTGTTTATCTTCTGTAAAGGTGGCGTGACGAACATTTTGACCACTGAGCTGTTCACACAAACGGCACGCCCGGCCGCTTACATGATCGCTGGATCATTGAACTGGTTGAGCTTCTTTTTCATCGGCCTGGTTTTCCCTTTTGTTGTGGTAAGTATCCAAAGAGTATATCTTACATTTCAATTATTTTACCAATACCTGCTGGTTGTCAAGTTTGGAAGTTGGACTCACTAGTGTTTCTTCTGTTGTGATTTGCACAGATGGGGCTGCAGCAGTACTGTTTCCTGGTGTTCTTGGCGGTCTGCTCCTTAACAGCAACGTACATTTTCTTTGTCATTCCTGAAACCAAGAACAGAACCTTCGTCGAAATCCAGAATGACTTCAAGTCGTTGAGGCACAGAAAGGCCCACAAAGCTGACGGAGCAGGGCCGACACTGATATTAACTTCTGCATGAAATATTACCAGTGACCCAGGGGTGAAGCAAGAAATGCTTTTCTTACGCCTCACGCTATTGATGTCACGAAGATGAGTAACTGCCAGGAGGATTCACACACACTCACACACACAACACAGTAGATAGATGTTTTTTGATGGTACTGTAAATTATAGTAACTTATTTCATAGTTGAACTGGGAAGTCATTATTATATGTCTTTAATTAACTTATCAATATAAGTTAAAGTCATCCTCATATTTTTGGTAATTTGCTTTGTATTACTTTCATAAAAGAAGCTGTATTGAGATTTTTTTCAATAAAAATCTTTTAAGAAAAATCTTTTTTAGTCTATTCAATCTCAATCTGTGTCATTAAGGGTGCCTGATATCTCCTTTTTCAGACTTCAGTCTGACATGTGATCTGCAGAACAAAAGGTTCATTGAAGAACACAGTCAAACTCTGGTCCACGCATTTATTTAGCCTACACAGTCATTAAAACTTTTATAGACAGTGACTTGCTAGTATGACGTTTTTACAATTTGAGTCTACAGACACCTTATGTTACATGTAGATCTTACAATAAGGTTTCTTATGCTTTTCTACTATTTGTGAGAGACCACATAATGATACAATCCTTCAATTTGTTAGGATTATAAATGTCTCTTAAGAAAAACTATCAAACTCCCCCAAATGAACTATATAATAATTTAGTGCTTTATTTTCCACCTGATATTTGTATAGAATTCAAAGTGACTCTGTAATACCTTTTACCACTCAGCGAGAGGCATCTGGCGTAAAGAGTATAGTGGAGGAAGTATTGAGATGCTTTACTTACAAAAAACTGGTTATACAACATTTAAATAATATAATATTAATAAAAGTCATGCTTGGCACAAAGTACTCTCATGTAACTTCCAAAATGTACTTATAGTATCAAAGTAGGACAGTGATCCCTGTGAGTGTTTTTATTGTGTATTGTATTATTGTTTACAATACTATGTAGCTTAATGAGTAACAATGCAATAAATAAGTAACAAGAAGATGATCATATGGAAAATCAAAATATGTAAAGCAACAAGCTATCAAAAAGTGAAAACATGTTTTAATTATAACATAAGTGTAAATTATTATAGAAGGAACATAACGACACTCCTCACAGATGTAACATTATTTGCCTGTACTTTTACATTCATCGTTGATGAAGAACAGTGTATAGTCATTTAATTGACATGTTACAGCAGTAAGAAGGTAACTGCAGATACATTTAACTTCAGATGCATTCTTCTTCGCATTCTAGTCCTCCAGACCAGTAGATGTCGAAAATACGGTGATACAAAGAAAGCGAAGAAGAAGTGGGCTCCTCCCACAACATGGCGTCCTAGAAGCTTCCACGCTGGTTTGTTGACATCTATTTAAAAAAGGTTTACGCTGTATTTGTGGATTTACATCTACAATAACTATGTCGAGACTCATCATTAAAAACCTCCCTAACGGGGTAAGTAAGCCGCCCGACGTGAGCAGACGGTTTGTTTTGTTTCTGTCGGAATGAAGATGAAACGGTACTTGGTATCTCGCCTGCAGATGAAAGAAGAGAGGTTCAAGTCTATGTTTGCGGACTTTGGCACCGTGACAGACTGCACTTTGAAGTTTACGAAGGACGGCAAGTTCCGCAAGTTCGGCTTTGTGGGGTTTAAGTCGGAGGAGGATGCGAACCGAGCCCTGAAACATTTCAACAAGAGCTTCGTGGACACATCCAGAGTGACGGTAAGGCTGCTTGGCTGCGCATGCGCGTTCTCGAGGTTGTCGTTTTTCCCACATGTGAACCCATGGTTGTCGTGTATTCCAGGTGGAGATGTGTAAGGCTTTTGGAGACCCCACCAAAGCAAAAACCTGGAGCAAACATACCCAGAGCTCAGGCCCGGACAAACCCTCCGCTACTGCCGCTACTGACAACAAAAAGGTACCTACGGCCACAAAATGACCAAGGAGAAGTTACATGAAACTCAAAAGAAACTAACAATTCTACTTTCACATCTATAATGTCCAACTTTACCCAAATAATATCGTTCCTATATAACTCTGCAGGTAGCAACAGAATAATGCTGTTATCTTAGTGGAGAATAATGTAGTTCTGCAGCACTGTCATTTCTATAATTGGTTCATTTTGTTTAATCTTTCAGAAGAATGTTCAAAAAAACGAAACCAAGAGCACACTGGGAAAGGTGAGTACATTCAGCACTTATGTTTAATGTTAACTATAAAAGATTTGAATGAGATGGAACAAAACACAGGCTGCCTATCAAACAACAATACTTTGATAGCAACCAAAATGTGCATACAGCACAATGATGTTGACATCAACAAACGCAAAATTCATTCACCCACCAATTAAGATACCCAGCTCTTGTTTTTATTTCGTCATGTACTTGATGTTACCACATTTGTCAATGTCTTCCTGGGATACTACTTTTTGATCGTGTGTATTGACATTTAGTGTTATGTATATGTCATTATTAGCTGATGTTTGTTGTAATCATTGCGTGTCCATTTGTCTTGTGTGTCAGCTGGAAGAGGACCAGACATTCAAGGAGTTTCTGTCAGTGCATCAGAATCGAAGCCAAGTCCCGACTTGGACGAATGACACTGTGCAGCAAACCACTGGTCCTAACGATGGAAAGGCAAAGGCTTCGGGCAAGAAGAAGCCAGCTTCAGATGACTACCTCAACTTTGATTCAGAACAGTCAGAAGATGAGGACGAGGAAGACGAAGATGAAGGTTGGTGACGGTGGTCGCTTTTTAAAGCCTGTATTCTCTAAAGACTTAGGTGGACTAGGTGGACTATCATGGAATGTATGTGTGGGGTACTAGTTACGATCAATGACGAGCAGTAACTACATTTATGTGCTACAAATGTGTCACAGCACAAGCGTAGAAATAGAAAGTATGAATAGAATTGGAAGCAAAGAGGTGCCTGATTACCTGGCAAACATATCAGTGTTTCTTTCAGGTGCCACTAAAGAAGCGCTGAAGTCTGGCTTATCGGATATGGAGTACCTGCGCTCAAAGGTGGCCCAGACGGACGACACGATGGAGGAGATTGAGTGTGACGATGACGACGAGAACGAGGATTGTGGTCCCATGCAGAACACAGACAGTGCCTATGAGAGCGGGGACCGAGACAAAGTGTCAAAGACGAAAACAATTTCTTCTGAGGATAAGCGACAGAGCAAAATGAAGAAATCTGCCAAGCAAGAGGTGATTCTTTACATCCACAAATGAAACACTACTGTTCAGTACAGCACAGGATGTTTTTTCTGCTTCACACCCACACTTGTTTGTTGCAGATGGAGCCAACAACAGAATTTACAGTGAAGCTCAGAGGAGCCCCGTTCAATGTGAAAGAGGTGGATGAACAACAGCTTCCTGGATCATGGGGAGCAGTGATGATATTGCACAGTTTGTATTTTATTTGCTGCATCTAACATTTTTCATATGTGACGTCAATAGCAACAACTCCTAGAGTTCATGACTCCGCTGAAGCCTGCAGCTATCAGGATTGGGAAGAACGAAAGTGGAAATAGAACAGGTATGTTATAGGAAGAACTTTTCATGAATTTCTATTTGAATGTTTTTAAGAAATATGATCCTGTACCCATATCTAGTGGTAAAAATTGCTGCCCTGTTGCTTGCTGCACTGTATGTGTGTGTGTTTCAGGTTATGTATATGTGGACTTGCACTCTGATGAAGAGGTGGAAAAGGCTTTGAAGAAGAATAAAGACTACATTAGTGAGAAATGATCCAATTTATTACATTATTGTAGACACCGAGGTGTATGTGATCACTGCAACTGGCTAACTGCGACATACCTTCTTCCTGTGTTTGTCAGGCGGGCGTTACATTGAGGTCTTCCGTGTGGAGGCCTCTGGGGGAAAAGGCAAGAGAGACAGGAAGGACAAAGAAATTGACCGGAACTTCACCAGGAAGCTTCAGGAGGATGAGGAGGAGGAAGATGTTGCAGAGTCAGGTCGAATCTTCATCAGGAACCTTCCTTACACCTGCACTGAGGAAGAGATCAAAGAGCTGTTTGCTACACATGGTAAATAAAATAAAAAACGACTTTCACACTACGAGTCCACACAGACGTTGTGTCTGATGCTATAAAAACTTTATTTTGCAATCTTTTCAGGTCCTTTGTCTGAGGTGCTCTTCCCTATTGACAATCTAACTAAGAAACCTAAAGGTTTTGCTTTTGTAACATACATGATACCAGAGAATGCTGTGACAGCTCTCGCTCAGCTGGACGGACATATATTTCAGGTATGTAATCTCCAACCTATGTTTGAGATGTATCTGTACGCCACAAGACCTGTAATGGCCTCTGGATTTGGGAGTACAACGTGAGTTTCAAATGACGTCAAGGCCTATTGGAAACCGCAATTATCTCATGCTTTTAGGGCAGGATGCTTCACCTGCTTCCATCAACGCTGAAGAAAGAAAAGGCAGAGTCTTCAGATGCTCCTGGTTCTTCTACTTACAAACGGCAAAAAGATGCTAAAAACAAAGCTTCTAGTTCCAGGTATTTGAAGTATATGTAGTCACATTAACCTACCGTTTCTGTGTTTTTGGGTTTTCTCATTTTCTTTCTAGTCAATTAAATCTGTCCCTAATTGCATTTATTAATATAATTGGTGTTACCTTCTAGCTCACACAACTGGAACACCTTGTTTCTGGGCACAAGTGCAGTGGCGGATGCCATTGCTGATAAATATAACACCACAAAAAGCCAAGTCCTGGACCATGTGAGTTATGCTTTACTCTGTTCTTCTACATGAATTATCCTCAATCCTGCAGGATTGGTTTGTGTCAGACGGAAACATTTTTGCATTAAGCCAATGCATGAGAAACTTAAATGCTTTGAGGTTCTAGTAAGATGAAGTACTATCCAGGTCTAGTTTGAGAAAAAGTTCAATGCTCAATGATTTTATTTGATGGCAAAACACTGCAACGTGATTTATGAAGTTAAGAGGAAGGATTTTACTGGTCTGGAAAGTCATCATGGCGATACTTTTTCTTTTTAGTATAATTGCTTGTGGTCCTCTCCTGTCGCGGTCTTTCTCGATGCCAATACAGCCTTTCCCATTCAAACATAAAAGGGAGGGCTGTGTGTCTGTGTGAATGCATCTTTTTTGTCTGTTGCAGCTACTTCAACATGGTGATCATTCGGCAAACTGAGCAGCAGGGTTCATTTCTTTTTTTTTTTTCTTCGAAGGAGTCGAAGGGAAGTCTTGCAGTGCGGATGGCTCTCGGTGAGACACAGATTGTTCAAGAGACTCGGCAGTTTCTACTCGACAACGGTGTCAGTCTCGATTCATTTAGTCAGGTTTGCTGAATATAAACTCCCATTACATGCAGCTATATTGTCTATGAACATTTACCATGCCCAAAAAGCACGGCCATGTTTGAGATTGTTTCCTGTGTGTATTGTTTGCCGTGGTTTTACAGGCGGCAGCCGCGAGGAGTACAACTGTGATTCTGGTAAAAAACCTTCCGGCTGGAGTGACGGCGTCAGAGTTGGAGGAGCTTTTCTCACCTCACGGCTCCTTGGGCCGAGTGCTGCTGCCGCCCTCAGGCCTCACCACCATCATCGAGTTCCTTGAGCCAACTGAGGCGAAACGAGCCTTCACTCGGCTAGCCTACAGCAAGGTGTGTGTGCCTCTTTAAGCCCGCAATATCTGCTCCTGCAACATATGTTTGAGGCACTTTAAAAGCGTTTACTATACTTACTGTATCTTTGAAAACCGTAGTTCCAGCACATCCCACTGTATTTAGAGTGGGCTCCTGTGGGGGTGTTTTTGGCAGCCAAACCAGTACCAGGTAAAATCACACACTCAAATTTGGTATTTTTTGTCAAACAAATGTACTAATTGGAAGAATAAAAATGTCTTCTCATCATAAAGTAGAACAAAAGGAAGATGCAATGAAAGAGCAGCAGCAGCAGAAGAAGGAGGAGGAGGAGGAGGAAGAAGAAGATGAGGAAGAGGAATCTGCTCCTGGTTCAACACTTTTTATTAAGAATGTTAATTTCAGCACAACAGAGGAGAAGCTACAAGAGGTAGGTCAATTAATACATTCAACCTTCAATAATGTTTGGCAATCTTGTTTAATACTGTTTTCTCTGTGTTTCAGACATTCTCCAAATGTGGCAAGATCACATCCTGCACCATCTCTAAGAAGAAAGATAAGACAGGTACTAATCATTGAAAGTAGGATCTCTCCTACTTAAATGCAACATAGCAGTGTGAAATAGGATTTAGAAAAGGGATATTGATTCATGGATGTACCAGAGATATATGATTTATATGTCTTTGTTTCTCTGGCTTTGCAAGAGCTGTCTGTAATAAAAATATTTTTTTAAATCTCTGGATCAGAGTTTACAACCACTGTACAATGTTGGTGTGATTTCCAGGCAAGATGTTGTCCATGGGTTACGGTTTTGTCCAGTATCAGTCAGCAGAAGCAGCACAGAAAGCCCTCAGGCAACTACAGGTACCATACCATACTCCTTCTTACAACCTTCCTCTACAACCTGGTCCTTTGACTATAGTGTGTTCTTTGTCTCAAACATCCACCAGCACTGTACTGTAGATGATCACGAACTAGAGCTGAAGATTTCTGAGAGAGCCACAAGGTAAGATGTGCGTCAAAATTACTTTAGTGGGAAATGCGCTTGAGAATGTCACCATGTGTTCATTGTATTATACTTCAAAGATTGAGTAATTATTTGTGGGTAAGACTTTATCTTGAAAAGGTTGTGTAAACCTTCTGTCAGTGCTCACTCAGTTGTTTCGCCTGTGTTCAGGACTACTGAAGTGTCACGGAAGAAGAGGCAAGATGAGAAGAAACAGACAGGATCCAAGATCCTTGTGCGAAACGTCCCCTTCCAAGCCACTGTCAGGGAAATTCGGGAACTCTTCTGGTAAGTAGCACATGCACAAACCTGTTAATTATTTGCAATGAGATCAAGATCATTCAACGATGATAGGATTTGTTCCCTCATCCTTTCAGTACTTTTGGAGAGTTGAAGACAGTCCGTCTTCCAAAGAAAGCTGCGGGTTCAGGGAACCATAGAGGTTTTGGCTTTATTGACTTCATCACCAAACAGGACGCAAAGGTTTGTGTTTTGTGAGCGTTCATACATTTATCTTGTAAATCTACTGTCTTGAAGTGCTAATCATGAAAACTATGCCCCTGTCATCTCCATAGAAAGCATTTGCTGCTTTGTGCCACAGCACTCATCTGTATGGGAGACGCCTCGTGCTGGAGTGGGCTGAGGCTGAGGAGACAGTGGAGACATTGAGACGGAAAACAGCCGAACATTTTCATGGTAATTCAACTAACCTTTGTGCAAACGTGAACAAGTAAAAAAATAACTGTGCTTTATATTTATTATATTACATTTCTGTTTATCCTCCATGACAGTGGCCAGCAAAAAGCAGCGAAAGGCAGAAGTTATGGAGGGAATTCAGGAGACGATGGAAACTGGTGGAGAGGAAGACTGAGTTCCCTGAAAGCCAGTATCTAGGAATGTGAACAAAATTAGAACCTGAGTGGCGTATGCAGATTGAACTGATTATAAGAATTGTCAATTTTGTGGATTACTTGTATAAAATGATGCCACAAAGAAAGATTGAGTGATGTTAATTTTTCTATAAAAAATGTTTTCATGCTTTAAAAGTGTTACGTCTCATGTTGTGCTTTGTGTCCTTTCCTTCTGTAGTTCTTATAATGATTGTGCGGTCAAAGACTGGACTGATATACATGCATTCTACATTTTACAGGGAGAAAAAATACATATACTTAGTCAGATGATTATCATCCAATCAAGACAATAGATCCAAACATCGGCTGTTTCTCAATATGCCTCCTTGTCTGGACTGGTGGACTCGTGAAACGTCAGCAGTTGCAGCCCAAGTACTGTTACAATTCAAAAGTCTGTAGACGTTTCTCAATACCTAGAACTGCTCTATATGGAAGAGAAGGTTCATTTCTGCAACAGCAGCTGACTTGATGTTGATGATCAGCTGGTCTGAAATGCTATAATGTGTACATACAATAATACAAATAAAGGATTACCCAAATTAATGATTAAATTGTGAAAACATAATCCACAAAAAATATCTCATGTTTGTGTCGTATTTGGGCATATGACACGATGGTCGGTCTTTTATTTTGAAAGGGCCTTTCGGTGTATATAAGGAGTCTCACCACTCGTCCTGTCATGTGACCAGTTCATGTTAACATGGCGTCCAGGAAAAACAACACCGCCACTCTTGGACATTTTAAAGCGGTTTTGTCCGCTTTTGTTTTTATGTTCGCTTGTGTTCAAGCTGAAATACGAACTGCTGTTATTGACAAACAAACTGGAAAGCTGTCTGTTGTTGAAGGATATAGGGAAGGCTTCGTGGCTTGGTCTAACTTTACAGATGACATCAACACATCAGGGTAAGGTCACTAAGTTTCATCGTTTTTTCATTATTTGTACAGCCCACGTGTGCCTTCTGTCATCTGCACCCACAGCACAGTTATGAAAGTACGTAAAGCTTCCGCATTGCACACAAATAATTTATTTTCTATTATATTGTACCTATCATTTTCAGTTGGTCTTTCTTGGAGATCACGACCAGCAGTCAGTACAATGACAGTATCCAAGCCTATGCAGCCGGTGCAGTGGAGGCTGCAGTCACAGCTCAGGTTGGTGTATAGTTCTGTTTTATTTATTTTGTTTATCCACTAACCCTACATTTAACCTAATGTTTTGGTTTGTTTCAGCTCATCTATAAGCACTGGATGAACACGCTTCTAAATTACTGCGGGCCCTTTTCCTCTGCATCTAGTTACTGTGCTCGCCTTAAGGCTTTCCTCATTACCAATTTGCAGTGGGTTCAGGAGCAAGTACAGAAGCAGTCCAGTTCACCCTATTGGTACCAGGTACAGAATGAATAATGTATGTTTTTAATGCGTAGAACAACGTTGGATGCCTCACAATTTCACAACTGGTTTCTTCTGGTCAGGTGCATCTGACGCTGCTGCAGCTGAAGGGTCTGGAGGACGGCTACAATGACCAGCTCTCACTTCCATTAGGGCCATTCTCCTTCAACCCATTAGGGTTTCTGTAAGTGGGTTATCTTTATTTGTCATTGTAAAGTTCACATGTTGTTTTGTGCTGATCCTATGATCATTAACCCTGTTTTTCTTGATGTTGTCCACCTCTTCTCTGTCTAACCAGACTTTTTCAAATGGGCGGGGATCTGGAGGATTTGGAATCCGCTCTGAACAAGTCCAGCCAAACTAAACCTCTTGGATCTGGCTCCTGTTCTGCTCTCATTAAGCTGCTGCCAAATAATAAGGAGCTGTTGGTGTCACATGACACCTGGAACAACTATCAGTCCATGCTGCGCATCATGAAGAAATACATGTTTGCCTTTAGAGTTTCTCCTTCAGGTAGTGTACTTAGCCACCTGTGTCTTATGTTAATCATTGCACCTCCTCCATAGTCACTCACTACTTGCAAGGGGTTAGTTAAACATTTGGCAAATAAAAAAAAAGTTCAATAACCAGAATTGGCTTCTTAACAATGAATCCAAAGCCAGCAGCTGGTTAGCTTGGCTTATTGTTGCTTAAATATTAGAAATATGTGCCTAGCTAGCATGGCCATGTACAAAGGCAATAAAGTCCTGACTTCAATGCTAAGGCGATAGTCTCATAAATATACAAGTTTCTCTTTTGGTTTTGTAAGGAAATTGTCCAATTGTCATATGATGTGTCTAATGGTGGTCAGGCTTACTGCCCCCCCTTTTCCGCTCTGTATGCCAAGTTAAATGGTTATAAGCTCTAACCTAATGTTTCAATGTTTTTGAAGCTCCAAAAAGTGGGCCGGTTGTGTTGTTGCTGTTTACTTCAAATTTGTCTAACCTTACGCTTGATTTTATTTTTCATCAGAAGAGGGTTTTCTTCCTGGAGGAACTCAGGCGTTCTCCTCTTATCCTGGATCGCTCTTCTCTGGAGATGACTTTTATATTCTGAGTAGTGGCTTGGTGAGAACTCTTTACTTGCCATTCTATGACTGTTAAGCATAAATCATTGGGTTTTTTGCTACACATTTAATGCAAGTTTTTTTTAATTTTTTTTTAAGGTTACCTTGGAAACAACCATTGGCAACAGTAACCCCGCTCTTTGGAAGTTTGTTCAGCCCACTGGAACCGTCATGGAGTGGTTGAGAAACATTGTGGCCAATCGACTGGCGACTACTGGCAAAGAGTGGGCCGACATATTCAAAAAGTACAACAGTGGAACGTGAGTTTTACACATCAAAAAGAAACCGGCTCTCATTAGTTTTTAACCAACTTCATCAACATTTTGTCCAGATGAGATCAAGTCCTTGGTGTCTTCTACTATTCGTCCTGTGTTCAAAATTCCAACTGATGACACGATTAGATAATGCCTTGAGTGAACCTAAGATTAGGATGTGGAGCATAAAGTGTCTTTATAATCAGGAGTTACATGAGGAGTCTGTTAGGTCCACTCAGAAATCATTTGAGTAAGACGTCTAATGGAGTTAGCAGACTGAGTGTTTGTTGTGAAACTAAGTGATCAACTGGATGGATACACAATAAGTTGATGAATAAAAATCAGTAAACGCTAGTTGGATTACGGTTGCTCAATTTCGTCTGTGGGTTTTATGTGTGCTTTGTAGGTATAACAACCAGTGGATGATTGTGGACTATAACCACTTCACTCCAGGAAGGACTGACATTAAAGACGGTCTCTTTGTTGTATTGGAGCAAATTCCGTGAGTCTTTAATCAAAGCACAAGGTTATTTCAGTGTTTATGACCTCAAAACATGTCTCCTAAAAAAATATTTATTTGTATACTTCAGGGGACTAGTTCTCTACTCTGATAAAACTCAGGAACTGCTGGAGAAGGGGTACTGGGCAAGTTACAATGTACCGTAAGTATACAATTTTAAACGTTATTGTTGATTTTTTTGTTTTGTTTATTTCTCTGTGTATATATTTATAGTGTAAACTTGTGTTTTGTCAATATGTAGGTATTACAAAGAGATCTTCAATGCCAGCGGCTGCAATGAGCTGGTTGCGAAGTACGGCCCGTGGTTCTCTCTGGACAACAATCCTCGGGCTCAGATATTCAGGAGAGACCAGGCAGCTGTCACAGATGTGGACTCAATGGTCCGCCTTATGAGGTACAAACTTTAACGATTTTATATTTCTACATATTTATAATGCAGAACATGCTTAGTTTTGCAGTTTCTCTCCTCAGGTATAACAACTTTATGGAAGACCCACTGTCAAAGTGCGGCGGCTGTGATCCAGCTGCAAATGGGGAGAATGCGATCTCTGCCCGTTCAGACCTGAACCCAGCTAATGGCACGTATCCGTTTGGTGCCCTATGGCAGAGGTCACATGGAGGAACAGACATGAAGGTTACTTTTTTTTTCTTTTTCTTTTCTTCAAATTTCTTCTCCTGGCATCACCCATTTTTCTGCCCTCACCACCATCCATCATGTTGTCCCAAATCTTTTGTATTTGAATCCGACTGTAGCATGTTAAGAGAGATGTTTGCTAAATCTGATGCGTGTTTCTGTGCAGCTGACGTCTTTTGAGATGTTTCGTGATTACGGTATGCTGGCAGTCAGCGGGCCAACGTGGGACCAGGTGCCGCCGTTCCAGTGGAGTACATCGCCGTACAGTGACCTGATGCACATGGGTCACCCTGATAGTTGGGCCTTCAAGCCTGTAAAAGTCTCCTGGAATCCTTAATTCTACTGTGTGTATATACAAGCAACTTGATCACTATAAATAATGCCAACTATTGACAGTTTTGATGGGGGAGGGGGGAGAGAAAGGAAATTATACTTTGAATCATTGTGAAAAACGTTTTATGAATGTATATAAATTTCTTTGATCAGGGACACCCATAAAATAGATTATTGATTCAAAGTGGCACAAATATTAAGGATTAACAGTAATCCAACTATTTGAATAATCAAAGCACACATAGTTAAATAGATAATATCTGGATATTCAAATACACTTCACGACCTTGCTGTTGTGAAAGCTCTATGTATTTTGATACAGATAAATGTTTCAAAAAGACTACAGTCGTTGAATAAATCCTTAACTGCAGGCAAACATTTTTGTGATGCATTAATGTATGTAATATTTCTGATATAATGCATTGTATGATCGTTCTCAATAAATTTTCCAAATTTTTGCCTATAAAAAAACAATGTTGAATTGTTTAAAAACATGCGAAATATTTTCTGTAGTTAAATAAGATGGTGTCATCTTCTAAACTGATGAGTGGGTAGTCACAGCCGAAGATCTGAATAGTTAGAACTAATTAGATTTCTTTTAATTTGAGTTTTGACCTAACAGATGACATTAAACATATCCAAACTATATTTGGTCCAAAAATGTCTGAAAAAAATGGTATAAATGGGTTAGATGGAAAAATGTAATTGGTCGAAAAATATTAGGTCAAAAAATGTTTTGGAAAAAAAGTGCAAACATGTTCGTTATGTTAAGTCATGGAATAAAAGCCCAAAATGTAATTCCAAAATGAGAAATGCATTGGCAGTTTTGGGATATGCTGAAGCCCCCAGAAATGATATGTAAAAAATAATTCTTACAATAATTTCGATTAACTTAACGATGCGGAGCGGCGTGGACCCTAATAAAAATGTAGTATTCCTTAAAGAAAAAAATAAGTTTTACATCATCCCATCTCGGCGACGGAGCACCGTGCGCGTGTCACGTGGTCCGCGTCATTTTTGTCGTCATGGCAGTTCACTGTCGTAAATTGACGTGCCTGTCGTGTAGTTCTGTTTGAAAATGTCGACAAACTCGGATATTTACGAATAGTCACGAGGTGATTAACGAAGACAGTTAACATTCAAGGTATGAATTAACGCGATAGCTACTTGGTTTACATCCTACTATTGGAAGTAACATCGTTACAGTTTATCAGCACAGCTGGTTGTGTGATGTATGACGTTCACGTCTCCAGATGTTCCGGAGTCTGAACGTATGTTGTCCATATCCATCGTACTGCAGTGGTTTTCCGCGTCAATGACGAATGTGTGGAACAATAGAAATGCACCTTGAGTGTTTTTGTTGGGCTGAAGTCGGGTGACATTTGGTGACCTAATGGCAAAATCAACTGTTTTCTTAATGTTTTAACCGCCTCAATGAAAGCGCTCAGATACTCGCGCGTTATGTTGAACAAATGTTTGGACCGAGTTCCAGCAACGGACCAACGTTCACGAAACGGACTATTGTAGCAATAAGTGAACATTGTAGAAACTGAAGTGACTGATGTTTTTCTGCAGCCCGGTGAGGGTGGCTGTGAAGTCTGAAAATGGGTTTCTGGCACCCGGTGACCAACCTTAGAGACTACGTCTCCCACAATCCTCCGGGGGTTACATTCTTCCTGTGTCTGATGACAGTGGCCATCTCCTTCATCTGCCTCAGCTCCTACAGCTACACACACACGCTGCCTAACCCGGACACAGCAAAGGTTACTACACATGTTGTCTTTCCTCAGGAGACTACAAGTGCTTGTCTGCAAAGGAGACGTGTGACTGCATGTGTGCTTATTTCTCTTTTAGGACTGGAACCATCTACTGTCCTCATTGTCCCAGTTCCAGCTGTGTGTGAAAGCCAACGTAAGTTCACCTGAGCTCGTGTTGCCCGCCCTCCTTTCTCTGGCTGATAGAGAGACTACGGTTAACTCTACACAGACTTCCTCTGTCAGCGCTCTGCGTGTCAAGGTGCCTGTGGCTCTGAATACTTACTCAAACAGTGTCTCTCTCAAAGACCTTGGTTTACACACTACCTTGAGAGCCAGTCAATTACATCTTGGAGGTTCGTGTTGAGGTCCACTGGTTTGGCTCTTAAGTAAAGTAAAATGTTTATATAATCCATGATTAATAATTTCTCTCCCCAGGCAATGAGATTGTTAATGTGACTTTGGAGTTTTTATCTGGAAATGTTACCTACACCTGTCTCACTATTACTGCTCCAGTGCACCTCCTGCCCATGAGTCTGTAAGTTTGTTAAAATTGTAGTGTGTGTGTGTGTGTGTGTGTGTGTGTGTGTGTGTGTGTGTGTGTGTGTGTGTGTGTGTGTGTGTGTGTGTGTGTGTGTGTGTGTGTGTGTGTGTGTGTCTTATAAGATTCCATCATTAAAAACACCAATCAACACAACTTCTGTCAATTCATGAATCTAAATATTTTTTTTTCTGTCTTCATGCCTATACTGTTAAATGAAGACTACCACCAGAGTGCCCTGTATTTGAGAAAAACATTTCGCCAATCCATACGGAAGCAGGCAACCAGCTGAATACAGCGTCACAAACCTGCTACAGTCTACGCTCAACAAATGACCCGACACTCACAGTGATGTTAACACAGGTACACAATGTCACACCTACACAACCTAACGTGCTCAGCCTTAATACAGATCCCAGCTTGTCATCCTGTCTGCTTTCATCCTTTAGGAGGAGCAGAGCCTGGCAGTGCGACATCTGTTGGAAGTTGGTGTGTGTCTGCTAGGAGTTTGCTTGATACTTTGTGTCGCTGCTAGTATCACACATTCACTAAATCGCCGCTACCACTGGAATGGAACGGAACCACAAAATGTGACGGTAATATATTTTATCTTGACTATAGTAAAGCAATAAGGTACTTGAGACTGTACTTTAGGGCCAAACTACACCCTTGAACCATTTTTGAAGATAAAGTACAGTCTCAAGTACCTTGTTGCTTTTATAACACGGTTTCCAGCGAAATTACAAATGGTAAGTAAATAGCTGCCTTTCAGCACAAAATAGTTGTATCACATTTCATCAATCTAGAGGAAAACATGTCCCCGTACGTGCGTGTAAACAGCATTGGGTCATTCGTTCACATCGCTCATGACGTCCACCTTAATTGTCAGTTTGTGAAAGCTCGCATTGCCTCAAAACGATCATTTGTGGGATTTCAGGGGGGGTTTACGCCGATCGCCACCGAGCTAAAAGCTAAAATGTCAACTAACGGTCGCGCAAAATCTAACGTGTTACGTTGAGTGCGAGTGATATGGAGCGCTCAGGTCTATGTGAACAGCTACTGTACATTATCGCTCAATAATGCACCCCCCGTGACTCACTCTCAATCAGAACGCTAGATTTAAACTACCCGTGTTTTAATAAACATTAAGCATTTTGATTGAACATCTAGATATCTAACTCTTTGCATATTCCTGCAATTACTGTTTTGACTTAACCTTATGTTTTGTATTATTTGCAGGAGCCCTTGATTGACCCCTAAACCTTTTTTGGCTGCGGAGGAGAGATGAGGGCAATTTGTGCCAGCCCTTTTAAAGGGGTTCTGAATTTTACATGAGAAACAAGTTTGCACATCATGGGGAGTAAGTCCTACTCAACATAATGCCTTATGTAGCTCTGGAGGCAACTTGTTTAAGCATAATATCTATGTACTATCCAGCAAAATGATGCTATTTCAGCTTCTGCTGACTCAATTCTGAATATTTGATATTTTTATATAATTATTATTTGTAAATATTTTTCTGAAAAACATGTCTCTCACAAAGTGCGATACTTAATGAGTAGAGCATTTGCCAGAATGACTGCAGGCCATTTGTATTATTTGTTAAATAACGTTAGAATTAAAAGCACACTTGTCTGTGCATGTTAATTACCGATGTGTCAGTTGATCAAGACTTTATGATATGTCTGGCATGTAAGAACAAATAACTGGTCAATTGTATTCTGTTTTCAAACATAATTTTCCTAGTTTTTGCATGATGAATGGTAAAATAATATTTACCATGTTGTGAATCAAATTTGTAAATTAAGGAACATCACATCAAGTGTCTTTTTACACGTACCAAACACCTGTTTAGTTTGTTTTTCTGCCAAATAAATGGAAATTATTAATGAGGCACACATACTACTGGTTATTATACACTTTTGCAGTGATTCATCTAAATGACAATGGAGTCACAAGCTTGACTAGATTACTGAATGTCTTGAGATCAATAAAGGTTTAAGTTATCAGATCCGTGGAGCTCAGGAGTGCAATTAATCTATACCATACATCGCTGTTGAGCATTTCAAAATAATGTATTATTCATGATTGTGTATTAGCGCTCCCACTGCGCTACTTGGTATTGTCCATTTTTATCAGTGGAAACAAACAATTTATCCTGCCAGTGATTTATGTGTGCAAATACATGTACAAGTGGGCAATGACTCGATAAGGCACCACAGATTTATATGTACCGCTATCTTCATTTGTTTACGTAGCAAGGTCTCTCCTCCAATCACCGTAACAAATCCCCACAGGATCGTTTCCTATTGGTTGATTATAGAAAAACAGAGGCGGGATTTCTACCCACCAGAGGGAAACCAAGTAGGCAGCGTCGAAGTGGTTGGATTCTTCGAGGCCTGGCGGATTGTTTTATGTTATGGGGAAAGGACGTAACGATTCAAAGTGTGTATTCTTTTATATTCCCTGGACGGATAACTACACCAACGCGAAGCCACTGGCGAGTCGCCGGCATGTTAAACGATCTGCACAGTGGGTTAAAATGACTTGATAGGACGAACGTCAGATAGGTTAAATTTACCCACTGTGTGAAGCTAGCTAGCTAGCTACCGTTAGCTAATAAACACTTTAGAAGACGTGAATGGCCGCTAGCTAACGTAACGTATGTTAGCCTAACATTAAACGTTAGTACCTGTTTCTTCAGAACATCTGAAATGTTTAAATCATATCAAACACGACTAGTTCAAGACTCATAAATGACTGCGGTGACAATACATAAACGTGAATGTTTTCATTGCTAAAACTGTTAATTGTGTTGTTCCCAATCAGGCCTCCCACGTGTGACCCTTCCCACAGGGGCATACTTGTGTGGGTGTTAACCTGATGTAAACAAATCGTCCACAATCAACTGCTGTCAGATCATGTCTATGATGTCAATTAATGGAGTTTGAGACCTGCTAGGTAACGTTGGATAGGCAAGATCTGTTTTCTTTTCCTTTTCAGGATGAAAATGCTCGACTAAAGCTTGTTTGGAAAGGAAGAAGACCGTAATAAGACCAGGAACAACACTGTAAATACTGTTGTGTAGCCATGGCCTACTCCAACTACAGTAACCTGAGCAGGGCTCAGCTTACCTTTGAGTACCTGCATACAAATTCGTAAGTACAGGCTTGAGGTATTTAAAATGAGCTTATGAACTTGGTACTACTAATTGTGACAGGAAAACGAGAGCTTGTGTCATCTGATCCAGCTTTGTCAGATAAAACCCTCCGATATTACTTCATGTCAAGGAGCATTCACCACTATAAATCTGTGATATATTGGTACTTTTAAATTTGATGGAATTGTGTATGTGGTTCTGAGTGGCAATTTTCTGACACTAAATTCATCGAACAGTATTGTGATTGTGTGATGTGAGGCAAACTGGCTTTGTCTAGTGTTATATTGTTTATATAGCAAACTAATACTGTCTGAATCTTAATTTTGTCGAGGGAAACATTTATAAATCACAATATACATATATAAATCCTTCGGTTATCATTCAACAATATTCACACTAATCTGACCCCAGAAAACGATTCCTTGCGCTATAGCTAAATGTGTGAATGAGTGCTTTATAGTGAGTTATGAGTTAATTCATTGGAAATTACAATATACTGCTTCTGGCATTGACGCATATCTCTCAATAGACATGAGGAAATACAAGTTGTATAACAGACTCAATACCACACAGAATACTATTATGATGATCCTTCGCTGGCAACTATTATCTCCCATACATGCCCTTTTCCTGACCTGTTAAATCCCTTTTCAACATACATGTATATTGACTTCATGAAATGTCTGCTTTCAGGACAACCCACGAGTTCCTGTTTGGAGCCTTGGCGGAGCTTGTTGACAATTCAAGGTACTAATAATGATTTGGAACAGGATGTACACTCACCGGCCACTTTATTAGGTACCCCATGCTAGTAACGGGTTGGACCCCCTTTTGCCTTCAGAACTGCCTCAATTCTTCGTGGCATAGATTCAACAAGGTGCTGGAAGCATTCCTCAGGGAGTTTGGTCCATATTGACATGATGGCATCACACAGTTGCCGCAGATTTGTCGGCTGCACATCCATGATGCGAATCTCCCGTTCCACCACATCCCAAAGATGCTCTATTGGATTGAGATCTGGTGATTGTGGAGGCCATTTGAGTACAGCGAACTCATTGTCATGTTCAAGAAACCAGTCTGAGATGATTCCAGCTTTATGACATGGCGCATTATCCTGCTGAAAGTGGCCATCAGAAGTTGGGTACATTGTGGTCATAAAGGGATGGACATGGTCAGCAACAATACTCAGGTAGGCTGTGGCGTTGCAACGATGCTCAATTGGTACCAAGGGGCCCAAAGAGTGCCAAGAAAATATTCCCCACACCATGACACCACCACCACCAGCCTGAACCGTTGATACAAGGCAGGATGGATCCATGCTTTCATGTTGTAGACGCCAAATTCTGACCCTACCATCCGAATGTCGCAGCAGAAATCGAGACTCATCAGACCAGGCAACGTTTTTCCAATCTTCTATTGTCCAATTTCGATGAGCTTTTGCAAATTGTAGCCTCAGTTTCCTGTTCTTAGCTGAAAGGAGTGGCACCCGGTGTGGTCTTCTGCTGCTGTAGCCCATCTGCCTCAAAGTTGGACGTACTGTGCGTTCAGAGATGCTCTTATGCCCACCTTGGTTGTAACGGGTGGTTATTTGAGTCACTGTTGCCCTTCTATCAGCTCGAACCAGTCTGGCCATTCTCCTCTGACCTCTGGCATCAACAAGGCATTTCCGCCCACAGAACTGCCGCTCACTGGATGTTTTTTCTTTTTCGGACCATTCTCTGTAAACCCTAGAGATGGTTGTGCGTGAAAATCCCAGTAGATTAGCAGTTTCTGAAATAATCAGACCAGCCCTTCTGGCACCAACAATCATGCCACGTTCAAAGTCACTCAAATCACCTTTCTTCCCCATACTGATGCTCGGTTTGAACTGCAGGAGATTGTCTTGACAATGTCTACATGCCTAAATGCACTGAGTTGCCGCCATGTGATTGGCTGCTTAGAAATTAAGTGTTAACAAGCAGTTGGACAGGTGTACCTAATAAAGTGGCCGGTGAGTGTATAATTGCTGATTAATTGTGGAGGCTAAGATCTTTGTCCTTAGCCTGATGACTTTCTCATCGTCTCACAGTTGGTTTATTTCTTTCACAGAGACGCCAATGCCACACGAATAGACATCTACACAGGTAGGCTTCCCAAGTGACTCATCTGATTTCACCCAATAAAGCATTCATTCATTTCTCCTAACATATCTTTCGCCCCCCCCCCCCTACTTTGATGACAGAAAAAAGGCAAGAGATGCGGGGCGGCTACATGCTCTGTTTTCTGGATGACGGTATTGGAATGAACCCTGGTAAGTGCTTTAGTAAATTACTGAACGCTGGTTCTACATTTTTTGGTCTGTAGTTTTAAAGGGACTTTGTTTTAGGCTCATTGCTGAGTTTCTGATGTATTTGTTTTGTGTGTAAAACATGATGATGACCACTTTTCTTTTACTAGATGAGGCAACACATGTAATTCAGTTTGGAAAATCAAACAAACGTTCCCCTGAGTCCACTCAGATTGGCCAGTATGGAAACGGACTGAAATCGTAAGACCCTCACCTATTTTTTGTATGATGACATTGTGCATTAATGTTGGAATAATTTCTCATCAGAAGTGTGTTTGTTTCACAGCGGCTCTATGCGTATTGGAAAAGACTTCATCTTGTTCACAAAAAAGGAGAACACGCTCACTTGCCTTTTCATGTCAAGGACCTTCCACGAAGAGGAGGGATTGGACGAGGTCAGAATTATCTGCTGAATAGACCTTTTAAGTAGAGATCATCATTGTTTTTAAGGTTGTGTAAAAGGAATTGGAATAGTAATAGTGCCTTATCGACTGTGTGGATGTCCAACAGGGAAAGTAAGCGATGCAGTTTGACATCTGCTTCAGCAGGTTCCACATATCAGATCAGTTTATTTCAATAGTTAATAGAAATGTATAATTAATGTTGTTTTGTGTTTGTATAACAATGCAAAGACCGGCTATAGAGGCACTGGATTTAGCTGCATGCTGTTTCAACTAAAACTCATCTGGTAAAAATCAAGATAAATAACAATGCAACATGTCACAAAGTTAATGTGGTTCTTTTTTTTACTCCTTTATTGCATTTGACTTCTCAAAGAACTCTAAACTCGTTAACTTAAGGATTTTGATTATCTCTCCTCAGGTGATAGTGCCCCTTCCCTCCTGGGATCTGAAAACCAAGGAGCCACTGACCTCTGACCCGGAAAAGTACGCCATAGAGACAGAGCTGATCTTCAAATACTCTCCTTTTAAGAATCAAGAGCAGCTGATGGAGCAGTTCAATAAAATAGAAAGTAGCAGTGGTAAGCATACAAATGTTTGTCATCATGTGAAGAGATTGATTTTGCAAAGGCAATAGAAGTTCAAAGTCACTACTGTAAAACCCACACATCAGTCATGTTTTTGTGTTGTTCGGCCATCAATACTTACCATTCTTGTGAACGCTTTATCTCAGGAACGCCTTGAGAGAAAGATTAGAACTTAGTGGTTAAAGGTCACTGTAACCTCACAAAACATGATATCATGTATCATTACAATAGAATAAGACGATAAAGGTATGACATTTTCAACACACTTGGATGTAAGCTGTGACTTGACTGGTTCATCATTTAGTTACTTTTTAGCATCAGGGAATGGCATCATTGATGATAATTGTGATACCTACTTTTGTTTTATGTTTCATTTAAAGGCACTCTTGTGATCATCTATAATCTAAAGCTGATGGACAACAGAGAACCAGAGCTGGATGTGGAGACAGATCACCAGGACATACTGATGGCTGGGACACCCGTTGAAGGAGTGTGAGTGACGCCATTAGACCACCCAACCAGTGAAAGGCTGTTGATTGTATTGATCAGTAGTTGTATAGATTGTTGATAGCCACGCCCTTCCCTGTTTATAGGAAGCCAGAGAGGAGGTCGTTCAGGGCGTACGCTGCTGTTTTGTACATCGACCCACGCATGAGGATTTTTATCCAAGGACATAAAGTGAGGACCAAGAGGCTGTCCTGCTGTTTATATAAGCCAAGGTATTTTGATTGCTGACTTATACCGTGTCTTTAACTAGGGTAGACCAGGGACACAATCTTCATTAGCATACTTGTTTTGCTTTTAGGGTTTATAAATACACATCGACCCGTTTCAAAACCCGAGCTGAGCAGGAAGTGAAGAAAGCAGATCACCTTGCTAAGATTGGTGAGTAAGTGGGGAACTGGATGTTTTCATTTAAATATTCCTTTTGTGTTGTGACCCGCTCGTGCTCATCTGTATACATACATTTGGTCATTTCAGCGGAGGAGAAAGCCAGAGAGGCCGAGAGTAAGCAAATGGCTTTGGAGGCCAGATTAGGAGATGACCTGTCAAAAGATTCACGGGTATGAAGGAATCATTTTTTAAATGTAAATGTGGTTTTGTCATGGAGCCTTAACCAATGTCTCCCTCTGGCTTCTCTTCCTTTAGGCAATTCTGAGAAAGGTTCAAGATTCAGCCATGATGCTTCGTCGGGATTGTGACATGAAGAAAAGGGTTCTCGAAGCCAAACAGAAGTATGGTTGACAACATTGGAAAACCCTTTTTCTCCTATTCATAGACTTTCAAATAGTTTAAATACAGTTTGTGTTTCAACTCCATGGAAAAAGCTCAAAGCAACACTTTAAATGACTTTGTTTAACCGTTATTTGTATGTATCCATTCAGTCTCCAACACTTTCTTGTCCCTCAGAGCATTGAAGGAGCCAAAGGAGTTGCATTTCATATTCGGAGTGAACATAGGACAGAGGGACCTAGATGGGATGTTTGTGTACAACTGTTCCCGTCTCATCAAGATGTACGAGAAAACCGGGCCCCAGCTGGAGGGCGGCATGTGAGTGCAATGACCACAGGGATTGGAAAGTGATAATGTTTCGTTGATTAAGAGCAATATTTTATTTTTATATATTTGATTTGTGTTTCAGGGCATGTGGAGGTGTGGTTGGAGTAGTGGATGTTCCATATTTAATTGTAGAGCCAACTCACAACAAACAGGACTTTGCAGATGCTAAGGAGTATCGACATTTACTGAGATCCATGGGGGAACATTTAGCCCAGTACTGGAAGGACTCTAACATTGGTGAGTTCCTCTGATTTGTTGGATTTCCGTTGTTCCTCCAACAAAAAAACATTTCAATTTGAGGAAAGTTAAGTCAGACATTTATTCAAAAATTGGTTGAAAGTCAAAGCCTCGTCCTGCCTGCGTTCCACTTACCTCCCAATCTCCCTTTGGTCTGCACACACTCGCAAAGATGAAGTAAGGAAAAAGGAGCTACGTGCTAAAGAAATGGCTTCTTGTTATTTTAATTAATGCCTTTATTGCTGTTTGTGCGTTTCAGCTCAGAAAGGCATAGTGAAGTTCTGGGATGAGTTTGGATATCTGTCTGCCAGCTGGTCTGCACCTCCGTCATCAGAGCCGAGATACAAGAGACGTCGGGCAATGGAGATACCACTTACTATTCAGTGTGGTAAGTTACATAACCACGAAGCCACAAACTATCTTGAGAAAGTGACTTACACTGACTTTCATTCCCTGATGTATTTTCAGATAAATGTTTAAAGTGGAGAACGCTGCCATTCCAGATGGATGCTGTGGACAAACGCTACCCAGACAGTTGGGTTTGTCTCATGAACCCGGACAGCTCCCAGGACAGGTACGCAACATTTAGGATATATCTTCAGATTTTTAACATGTCAAGTTTGATTGCGTGCTTTAGGATTAGTTAAATTATTTACATAACATATGTACTGTATGCCAAAGTCGTGTTTCTACATGGTGTGTATACATAGTGTATATTTTGTGTTTGTAGGTGTGATGCTCCTGAACAGAAACAAAATGTGCCATGTGGTGTTCTGAAGAAAGACAAGCAGACGCCTGAAGACAAACAGAAAGAACTGGCAGAGAAAATCAAACTTCAGCAGGGGAAACTAGAGGCCTTGCAGGTACTCCGTCCTCTGCTCTCTTTCTGTCGCTCTCTCGTGTTTACATATCACATGATAAATTGTATTTTCTCATCAGAAAACCAGCACCGTCAAATCTGTAGCTGATGTGAAGAAACTTCCATTGGATGTTAGCATGAAACCAACAGAGAGCCCATCTCAGGTAAAACTCTCCCCTACTATGCTTCTCTATAATACTGGGTCATTTTCTGTAAATACTTTTAGATGATTCTCAGTTGTTGTTTACCTCTTATTTATTGTTGTTCCTGGAAATATGAGCACTAACAGGAAAGTAAATGTTGGAAAAGGCAGGTGAAAAAATGTTGCCTCTATTTATGTCCTCACACATTGGAAACATTTTTACTTCCCTCCTGGAAAACTTGTTAAAAAAGCAAACTTAGAAATATGTTGTCATCTACTGGAAGTGATGTCAAAGTGAATCACATCTAATTTCACTTTTTACAAAAGGTTTCTTATCAGCAGTAACCTGCTGGCCAACTTTTGATTGCGCTGTGAAAGCTATTCAATACTGATGAAGTAATGCTGTACTTGTCGGACGGCTATGTTTTTGTTTTCTTAATAACTTGATCATCTTGTGTTTTAGTCTCACTGAAATGTTTGTTGTTTTCTTCTCACGTCGTTGGTTCAGGCAACCAGGTCTTCTGAAAGGTCCATCACACGGCCCCGCTCCCCTCCGCTCGCAGCCCTCCTAAAAAGCGCTACTCCCTCTCGTGCAGCTTCTCAGCGCCCCACCCGAGCACCTGTCACCCCGCTTCCACCAGCCAAAGCTGAACCATCCAGGTCTAGAGGTGCAGCAAAGCCTCCCACACCTCCAGCAAAGCCTGTCGCCAAAGCTACGGCCAAAACGCCCGCGCCCAGCCGCGGCTCTCGGGTAAGTCGCAGCTCGTAGGAGAGACGCCCCTCATACTTCCAAGAACCAATGGAAGGCTTTTGTTGTCGAAAAGTATTTGATTGGCGGCATGAACAAGTTGGTGTGACACAGTGATATCTTTGTCCTGGTATAGACACTTGCCAAAGCATTACCAGGCAAACCAGCTGGACCACGCAAGAGAATTATAGATCAGGACGACAGTGAAGATGAGGAGGAAGAGGATGAGGAAGAAGAAGAAGAGGTGGAGGAGAAGGCAAACGAGAGTGAAGAAGAGCCACAGACAAAGAAATCCAAGATGGCCGCAGCATCTGGTAACCGTGGGAAAGTGTTAGAGAAGGCCTCCTCCGTCAAACGTGGAAAGTTGGATGAGGTAAACGAACCAAATTCACAAGCTACAGTGGACTTTTGTTGGCATCACGTCAGAGAGATTTATTCTCCATTTTTTTATACTGATACTTAAATATCAATACAGCAAAATATAGATAAGTGTTAGTCGTGCTACAGATTATAAAACTGATGGGATCAGCGCACGGGGAAAAATTGAGCCAATACAACATTTAAAGATCCCTGATTACATTTAGGCCGCCGTTACTCAAATGCCAATAATCATCAATCATCATTGACGATCCATAAACTCACTTCTTACTGAAATGAGAAAATATGGTGGTCAGTTGCACTAAGAACATGTTTAGAATAAAATGACAGCATTAGAAATGCAGCATAAACCACTAGCACCGTAATCTTGTGAGTCAAGACTGTGTGTTCTGCTGTGTCTTTTCTGCTGCTTGTTGCCTCCTTTCATTAACACCTCACTTACAGGAAGTGAGTAAATTTAAGAGAAGTGAATGAGAGGAAACTAAAATGAGCTAAACAGTTTATTTATAGCTCCATAGAAGTCGTAATCCATTTCAGATGGAAGGTCTTATCAAAAACTCCAATAGCTACCCAGGAAAGAAGATTTTGAATATTTTCTTCAGGAAACTTGAACTAAACTGCAGCGAGCCCAGCTTGATTACATTCCTGCAGTATTTGCATGGCTGGAAGGCTGGTGACACTGAACTTAGTGTCGGGTTCATATATTGAGGGAAAGAAGGAAGACATTCCAGGTTGGCAGAGTAGTTTACTGAACCTCCAATCAGAGCCCCTCTACTCTTGACCTTGCAGGTTAAGACCCAGGAGAAAAGGGTTTCTACTCCTATACGGCAGACACCAACTACACCAACTGCTATCCCTAAACCCCTTGCCATTCAAGAGCATGGGGCTAAAGCAAAGGTAGCTCAACTATGTCCATCCCTCTACTACCCTCAAATAAGGCTGGGCTGCATCTGCTCTCACAACCTCTAACAATCACGACAATCAAAACATTTGTCCTTTCGGGGGATGTTGTCAGATTATATTCTTTCTTCCAAAAAGCCTCTCTTCAACACTAAAGTCGTCGCAATTTTCTAACAGCTGCAATCAAGCATGACAATCCCACCCTCTGCCGGTGATCACATTGGGACTTTTACTTCTTTCATTAACGGAGATGCAAATCCTTTCTTTTAACATCTTTTTTTAATCTCTTAATCTCTTTCCTGTTTAACTATATTTCTCTCACTGTCGTGGGAATAACGATTGTCTTATTGTCACAGGCATCTGGGAAGTCCCCTGAGGACGATCAAGAGAACGACACTAAAAATACTCAGAAAGGTGAGATGATGGACTGCGTTACCCTAACATCCATCACACATACAACTAGAAATGAAAACCTCTAATATAATCATTTCTACCTTTTTTTGTATTTTTTTCACAGATAAAGGTCTGCTGGTTGAAGTGCGTGTTAACAAGGAGTGGTACACAGGCAAAGTCATTGCTGTTGAGGCTATTAAACAGAGTGTTCGCTGGAAAGTAAAGTTTGACTATGTGCCTAGATCCACCCCTAAAGACAGATGGTAGGATGCCGCGTCTCCGTTGCTTCATTCAGGGCACCTTTTGTTGACTTTTTAAAATAATGAATGTCTTTTACTTGTGTGTTTTATGAAGGGTGTTCAAGGGGAGTGACGATGTCCGGTTGATGCGGCCGCCATCGCCAATCTCTCAGACACCGGACACCCAACAGGAGAGTGAGAAGGGACCGGCACCCATGGAGCCCGACACGACTCAACCAGGAACCAGTCGAGAGGTCACTGATAGTCTCGTCACCATGTTGAGGTGAGTGAACTCAAATGAACTGGTGTTGTTAATACACTGTGTAAATCATGGCAGACGGAGAACATTGTTTTATAATACTGTGGCGTGTTCACTGTGAAATTTGTGTTTCCAGGACAATGTTGCGTTACTTTTTCCCTCCTGCTTTCCGAATCCCAAAGGACGATGTTAACAGCATGACGGCTGAGGAGTTGGTGGCATTTCCTTTGGTGAGCATTACATTACATTACATGTCATTTAGCTGAAGCTTTTATCCAAAGCGACTTACAATGAGTGCATTTCAACCATAAGGATACAAACTCAGAAGAACAAGAAATAAGAAAGCAATTTCATCAAATAAGCCAATTTACAACCTGTTATAAATAAGTGCCATTGTAAGTACAATTTAAGTGCTACAATTTGTTAGTGTTTTTAGTAGGGCCGGGACTCGATTAAAAATATTAATCTAATTAATTAGAGGCTTTGTAATTAATTAATCAAAATTAATCTCATTTTAATTGCATAAATATTTGACCTGAGAACAGTGAGAAGTAATTTTTTTCACATGGATTTTTATTTTTGTTCAACCAATTCCAGCAGACAAGTGAAGAAATAGCATATTTAGAAATATAGTACTTTCAGAAATTCAGGTAGCCTATAGGTAAGTAGACCTTCTGTAAACTATGTTTTTTTAAGTAGACCAATACTTTCAAGTACATTCAGAACATTATTAGAACTATATATTATTATAGTTATTTTTTCAGACGTGGACTTAGTTACCCTGGTCCTTAAACCAGTCATCTGGTGGAGTGTGGGTTGGGTGTGGGTCCTTGTACTCTGAGTGGGGCTAACGTCCACGCTAGAATTCCTTGTTGCACAGCTTGCACACAACCACGCTCCTATCAACGCTTCCATCCGTGTGTTTATTATAATAAGATTTCCCATTCACGGGGCCACCCGACACGGTCTCGTCAGCTTCTTCGTTCATGTTCACTGTGGTTTGTTGTTGTCTGAAGTCATGAACGCTAGTTGGTGCTCCAGTATGATCGGTCCTCCGAAACTCATCCAGTGAGAAACGTTCCGCGGTGCAAAAAATAAGTGTAAAAATGCGTAAAAAATGTTTAATGTGTTATTTTTTGTGTAATTAATTAATCTTAATTCGCATTGTAATTAATTAATCGTAATTAACGCGCTAAAGTCCCGGCCCTAGTTTTTAGTCAAGGTGTAGTCTGAAGAGGTGTCTCTTTAGTTTGTGGTGGACGATGTAAGGCTTTTCTGCCATCCTGATGTCATCAGAGAGCTCGTTCCACCATTTAGGAGCCAGGACAGCAAAGAGTTGTGATCTTGTCGAGTGTTTAGCTCTCAGTGAGGGAGGAACAAGCAGCTTGGTAGATGCAAAGTGTGCGGGTTGGGATGTTGGCTTTGACCATGTCCAGGACGAGAACCAATGTTTTGAACTGGATGCGGGCAGCCACTGGTAACCAGTGAACAGAGCCGAGGGGTGGAGTAGTGTGGAAGAATTTAGGAAGGTTAAAGAGATAAATTATATATGCTTCAATAGAGCAATTAGAATAAAATACAACATGACAAACAAACCAAAAAATCCTATGGACAAAACATTAAAAGAAAAAAAATGATTGGCAACAGTCTCTGCTGGGAAATTGCTGGGAAAACTACCCGTTAAAATGATACTTATGTTATCTAATTGACTATTGTGTTGTGCTTGTCCTTTTTAGAAAGAATATTTCCAGCAGTATGAATCAGGTCTGCAGGCGTTGTGTAACTCGTACCAGAGCAGAGCCGATGCCAGGGCCAAAGCTGTGGAAGAGAAGAGCAACAGCAATGAGGTCAAACTGAAGGAGGCAGACGAGAAACTACAGAAACTACGAACAAACATTGTTGCACTTTTACAAAAAGTACAAGAGGTAGGATTGTTTGAACTGTACTTATTGATTGTCCAACACACAGGACATCACACAGACACAATTTTACCATGCCCTTATACCTGTCTTTCAAATGTAATCAGTATGCAGTAAGAAATGTTTATTCTTCCACTTTCAGGACATTGACATAAACACCGATGACGAGCTTGACGCATACATAGAAGACCTCCTTACCAAGGGGGATTAAAGAAAGCAGAAAAAAGTGTATGTGGACATTAAACAGACTGGCAGTATTCATTCCAGTTATTATTTGTTGACGGCTCCCAAAGGACTCATCTTTATGTGCAGAGGTGGATGTTGATTCAGAAAATCATCTGTATGATCTTTGATTGAGCTCTTTCCAGCGTTTGATCAGCACTCGTGCGTTCTTTGAGTTTAGGCAGGTTCTCTAGTGTTACTACATTGTTGGGTAGTTAAGTCCTGTTTATACACCTGCTTATATATGTTAATCTCTGTTTAAGCCATCCTATCCTGATTGGTCTTTTAAATCATTTCTGTAGGTCCCTTTACATGGTTGGCTAATGAGGTGGCAAACTGCATACTACCTTTGCTCCTTTATTTTGGTCCATCATCTGGTGGGGATTGGGCACGCCAGGTGACTGGGTTGTGCTCTGCATTGCAGCCTGTACTAAAACATTAACTTTTATTTTTATACACTAACAACACATCAGTGTTGCCGATTACCTTCCTCCATCCTGGTCAGACAAGGAAACCAGGTTAATATTTTATGGTTGGGTGGTATGCTTCCCCCACAAAGGAGAACTATTTACTGGGTTTTATCAGTATGATTATTCCCAAGTTTCCCTCCTGCAATTAAAATAGGACTGCTTTGTGTTTATTTTTGGAAGAACAAAAAATCTCATTCAAATACAAAAATTGTGTGTTCATAAATATTCAGTGTCTGTATTCTTCATTTTCAACAGATTTTTAACATGTCATGGAAATGTTTTATTATACGGTGCATGCGTTCGGTCTGTTTGTTCTGATTAGAACAAAGGATTCTGTATTTTCGAGAAATGTTTACTTGGACCAATAAAACCGGTTCAGCAACACCTTTTCAACGACGTCATTGCCTTTATATTCAGTATTGAGTGTTATAATGACATTTTATATTTTTTTAACTTGAACGTTGTCAGTACTATCAACGAATTCCCATTTAAGATATTTCATAGATTTTTCAGATCCCCATAACATCTTTGAGACTTAACGGAGATCAAAACTATCTGCGGGCCGCTTTTGCAACTTTTATTTTGAAGGCCGCAGTCAGCAGCTGAGGTGTAGCACTGCTGTGCTAACGTGGCTAACTCGAGGTAACGCTGCAAACGGCGATCTTCTCTCTCGGAATGTATCGTTTAACTTGAAAATGCAATGTTGTCAAAGCAGGTATCCGTTTAAATGGTCTTAAAGTGATGGTCAGTCGTGTGGAGTTGTTGATGTAGCTACTTGGCTAACTGTTGACACTCCTTTTAGATTAAAGTGTAAATACGAGAAAAGGCTCTGTTAAATGCTTCTTACCTGGATTAAACCTTACACTACAATGTAATCAAACGATACGAAATAATTGACTGAAAACGACATCGGAACGGAATGAACTTTGACCCACACAACTCGAGGTCAGCTGACTACAAAGCGATGATGAACCACAGTTACGAATCACTGTTTACTAATGAGAATACTCATTAGAATCGATATCACTGTATTTCCCCCCTTATCTGTTATCGGATAGTATGAGATGAATACGTGGGTTTTGAATCGGTTGCAGGATCTTATACCTGCCAGGTGGAGGCACTAACAGGTCAAATATTTGATAACTTATTCTCACCCAGAAAAGAGAGGTTTAAGATAGTATTAAATAATACATTAATGGTAAAAATATATATAATGCCTAGACCGACAACGCAGCGCCAATTTGCCATTCATATCACTAGTGTGTCATACATCGATGAATGATCCTGTTAATTGCACAATGAATGCAATTAACGGCGTATTGTAAGTCGTTTTGGATAAAAGCGTCAGCTAAATGACATGTAATGTAAAAAGCCAGTATTTTTTCTCTCCCTACAGCCTTCTCACAGTTACTCCAGTTGTTGGGCCGTGTGCCGCTGGTAGTCACCTCAGACCTTGGTCCTGCAGGTCTTGAGCCATGTCTGTGTGCTCAGCCCTACTGACCCACCGTGTAGCCGGAGGCTGCTCCAGGGTGTTGTGTGGTGTTCCTCTGCCGCTGAGCCACATCAGATTTGCCAGTGCAGCTGAGCCCGGTGCAAGAAGAACTGCTGAAGAGGAGCTGGGGGAGGCAGCTGGATACCTGCCATTCTTTGGAGCCAAAATAGGATCTTTCTTTCAGGAAAGACCAGTTCTGAAGAACCCATTTCTAGAGGATGCATTGCTAAGAGGGTACATGAGGAGACACCTGCCCCAGGAGGTGAGGAGCCAGTGCAGCTGTGCCGCAACCGTGCATGGAAATAAACGTGTAATTGGTGTAATTGTGCGTGCATACTCTTGTTCACAGGCAGCTTCATCCGACTTGCATGCATTTGGAGAGCGTGTGGCAAATGAGGTGGATGTCTGGGGTCGAGAGTGTGAGGTTAATCCTCCACGGTTGGTGCAATTTGACCCCTGGGGTCACAGAGTGGACCACATCATAACCTCCCCGGCTTGGAAACGTATGAAAGACCTGTCTGCACAGGAAGGACTGGTTGCCATTGGCTATGAGAGGTCATTTGGGGAGTGGAGGTAAGAAGATGGCTGTGATGTCATTTTTCATTTCAATAACATTTGGGGAGTTTCTAATTAATAAGTTTGACTAAAGGAAACTAAGCATAATTGTGTGTGTGTGTGTGTGTGTGTGTTTTGCAGTCGTGTGTATCAAATGAGCAAGTTGTACATCTTCTCTCCTTCCTCTGGTCTGTACACCTGTCCCCTGGCCATGACCGATGGAGCTGCTAAAGTCATCCAGGTGTGTCAGAAAACTAAAAAGAGAACAACAGGAAGCCTTTTTTTTCATATTTTCACAAGAACAGACACAATAAAAGGAGGAAGTGAAAGGCCGTTTGGTTTATTCCACATGCTAAACAGAGGACGGTTTAATTGCTGTTTTATCTTGGCTTATAAACATACCTTTTTGGTTATTTGACTGTATACGTGTAGTCCAGAGGTGTTTCATGGCCGGTGGATGAAGCCTACAGCCATTTGACCACTCGTCAGCCTGAGCATTTCTGGACATCTGGACAGTGGATGACTGAAAGACAGGGAGGATCTGACGTGGGTCAGTAGTGACACTCGACCAGCTGTATCGCATTAAACAGTATCAGCTTCAGCCAAAAGATTAAAGTTTACAGTACATTATTGATGCCTCTTCATTTGAAAAAAAATTGTGAAAGTCATAAAGATGGACTTCAGAAATTGTTATTTAATTATCTGTTGAATTATGATTAAATGAATAAATGAAATAACTCAACTACTGCCCGATGAGTTGCCTCTCCCTGTCTGGCATCCCTTCAGGCAGTGGCACAGAGACGGTGGCTGTTCCCCAGGATGACGGTTCATACAAACTACACGGCTTCAAGTGGTTCACCTCTGCTACAGACGCAGACATGACTCTGACACTGGCCAGAGTGCAGGACCGAACAGGAGCAACCACAACGGTGCTGTGACATCATTCATCACTCCTCTTGAATGACTTTCAAAGTGGTTTCCTTGCACCGAATGCGAGCTGCTCTCTCTTCCTTTCTACAGGGCAGCAGGGGTTTGAGTTTGTTCTATGCAGAGGTGAGTAGAGGTGAGGACGGCCGGCTGACCGGTATAGAGGTTCAGAGACTGAAGGACAAGCTGGGGACAAGACAGATGCCAACTGCTGAGTTACTGCTGGACGGCCTGCCGGCACACAGGGTCAGTGGCACGCCATCAGTTAATGATGGAAAGCAGCTGTCCCGGTACAGCTCACTTTGTTACAATCATGTTTTGTTCATGCCCCATTACATATATTATTTATATTTGGAAATTTATACAACATGTTAAGGCAACAATACCATTTAAAATGCCATATACTTGTGAATCCTTCTATCAAAGCAAAGCCGGCTCATTTGTTCTGGTATTAAGTGTGTGTCTCTTCTTTCCCGCTCTGCATTTACAGCTCTCGGAGAAAGGGAGAGGTGTAGCCTCCATAGCAAACATGCTGACTATAACCCGAATACACAACAGCATCTCTGCAGCGGCCGCAATGAGAAGGCAGGATCCTGCTCCTACACTCTGCACTGAACGTGCTGCAGAAAAGCAGATGGATTCCATGTTTGTTTGTTTGTGTTCACAGGGTGGTGCAGTTAGCTGGTGACTATGCCACTCGCCGCAGCGCTTTTGGAAAGCTTCTCAAAGACCACCCGCTGCACATTCAGACCCTCGCTAGGATGGAGGTGAGTCAATGAGGGGCTGAACAAACTACACAAACTCTAGGCAAAGTTTCCCGTCATGCTTCACTGCTTTGCCACCAAAATGGACAGGTGGAGACTCGTGGAGCTTTTCTTCTGGTGATGGATGTTTGTCGTCTGTTGGGGCGAGAAGAAAGCGGCATGGCGACCCGGCATGACGCAGACCTGCTGCGTTTGCTCACTCCTGTTGCCAAACTGTACACTGGGAAGCAGGTGATCAGCTTGTTGTAGTAAGCTGTCTGTTTTGATAGCAACCGTTACCGCCTGTTTGGTTTTGTGTCAGGCGGTGGCTGTGGTGTCGGAGGGTTTGGAAAGCTTCGGTGGACAGGGCTACATTGAGGATACAGGGTTGCCCGGACTGCTTCGCGATGCCCAAGTAAGGTCAATATATAAGAAATCAGCGAGTTTTATTTTATATCTTACCTGTCTTTCTCTCTCAGGTGTTGAGTATATGGGAGGGAACCACAAATGTTCTGTCTTTGGACGTGCTGCGCTGCGTGGCTCGTAGCTCAGGAATGGTTCTTCATGCTTACTTCACGCATGCCAAGGTACAGAGTCCGTAAATAACCGTCAAACAACAGGTGGAAACAGGAGTGTGATGCGCACATGTTTTCTTCTTGTAGTGCCTGCTTGCAGGTGCATCAGGGGTTTCCAGGTTGACGCCGGCGGTAAAAGCAGTCGACTGTGCTCTCTCTGAACTGGAGGTTTTCGTTCAGGTAGCAGCTACAAGAGCTCCTGGCTACCTGGAACTAGCAGCCAGGGACCTGGCTTACAGCCTGGCTCGTATCTACACAGGTGGATGCCACCATCACACTTACACTCCCCTCCCTTAGGAGTACAACGCCGACTTAGCATTGCACTTCTGCAACATTAGGAAATGAAAAGCAAAATCAATGGAGTAGAACCATGAATTAGTCTATTCACTTTCTACGCTGTCAAAGCCTGACACCTACTCCACCACTAATGGTTCGGTCACAGACAGGTGCATCATGCTAGTATCGACTAATTTAGCCTTGAGCTGCAAGCCTCAAGCTGAGAGGCATCTAGTACACTCAATTTATTTCTAACTCCACTTGTAGAGTTCTGACTCAAGTGACATGACTTCACATAGCTCCTCCCACTGGAGCCACAAGTGGCTTTATACCGTCTTTCATGTTTACACATGCACGGAGACTACTTTGTAATGTAAAAACATGATGGCTGTTTGCAGGTGCCCTTCTCATTGACCATGCCTGTTGGGTGGGAGCCTCTTCCTCGGATACGTATGCAGCTCTCAGGTAAAACAAAAAAATCCAAAGGTTACATTATTAGTTACATTAACACTACTTTTAGGTAATGAAATGTTGTTTTGTTTTCTTCTATCAGGTGGTGTGAACAGGAGTTGTGCCCTGTGGCGACTAAACAGACGAGAGGCTGCTATGATCTCAGCTCAGCGTCACTTGATGTTGAACTTGTGTATGACCGACCCACCCAAGGCTGAGGGTTGCCTGATTGATTTCTACAGTGTTCTGGGGCAGAACTAGTTGTGACTGTTTAATTTGGTAGATGACTTAGACCATGTTTTATACAAAATAAGGAATTAAAATATAACCCAATTATGGAAAAGGAATGGCTAATGTAGTATATAATATAATAAAGTTCTGTCTAATAGGATTTGGGTATTTATGTAATTAACTTCTGTATATGAAGTATCTGAAATATCTGGTTTTTGTCTGTAATAAATATGGAACCATAGAAGTTTAAGTGGCAAAGTCACGAATACTGCTGCGTTATTTACACGCTTAGGGAAACATTGAGCAAAGATCAACAGACAACCAATGAAATAGAGCACAGGTCACAAGTAAGACAAGCTGTACATAAATACATGCTGCCTTTTTTCTGTTGGTGAAATTGCATTTGTAAACTCAAATACATCCTATAACAGTGGTTTATTATAGTATCTTTTTGTATGATCTATTCAAAAAAATATTAACTGTGCAGTTTTAGAAAATGTATACACCAGTTAGTTTTGTTCCGACTGCTATGAATTTATATTGTTAGTTCACCTTATCATTGTTGTATTGTACCCAAACTATATCTATTGATTTGAGGGCAAAGTCCTCTAATGCTATGGAGTGATGTACCACATATTTTCGGGAAATAAATAAAAAAACTAATCGATACAACAATCACAAAATTGTTTTTTAGGTTCCTCTTGTGGGGAGTTTTGAGTTTACGAGGAGTCCCTGAATGCACCGTGTGTTGGTTGGAAAAACAGAAGGTGGAGTTTCGGGGCGAGAATGTACAACATGTACACGGACATTACAATCTGGCGAGCAGTCACTAAAAGACACTTAAACAATCCATCAATGTTTAGCTGGACGTAAAGCCACATAACGAAGTGGATTTTAATGATTTTAATTCATTTTCTGCAATACGGTTTAAACAGAAGGCTCCGGATTGCAGGAGTAAAACAACCCACCACCGTCCTGTCATCCAGAATGAACTTGTCTCCCGGATAAAGTGGACCATGTCTTCAGCTGCTGTCCTGTCCCTTCTGCTGGTGTTATCGGTTCACCAGCACGTCTCTTGGGGCTCGCATGTCCTCGGGAACCAGCCTGTGGTCGGATTAGCCGGGCGGTCTTCTTTAAATGATACACAAACGAAAATGTTTCCAGACAGCAACGATAAGGTCGGTGATGTTTGACATGTAGTTGCCATGTTGGAGGGACATTTGGTGATCATGTGTTATGTGTATGCGTGCGCGCAAGCTGTTGACTGGTTTAATATTTGTGCCCAGTTTGATTTTAAACTGATTTCCGGGTGTCACGTGCTTAGAGCAAGCCATAAATCACGTTTTTCTGCTTTATTCAATGTAACGCTTGCATATTCACAACAGGGCAGATGTTTAGATCACGTCGTTCCAAACCCGCAGTGCTGGAATATTCAGCACTGAAGCATAACATGGGCTGACAAACTGTATATTTGTGTTGGTTGGTCATATTTACAGTACTAGTCGAAACTTTGAGAAAGTGTGCCCAAAACTTTTGACTGGTACTGTGCATGAACTTCATTGCTCCATATATTGACTTGGTATGGTCATATCTTGTAGAGGAGCCGTGAGTCTTTTTTCTTTATTTGTTAAAAGTGTATTTTTTCATTGAGGTTATCATTAATGATCAAATCATTAATGATCACATCATTATCATTAGTGATTAAAGCAGTCCAATTCAAAACAATTTCTAACTACAAAACTCAATCAAATGAATACCTCTCGATAAGCCTGAATCAAAATCCAACCTTATTCCTTGTGAAGGTAGAACTTATGGCTGAGCTGATAATGAAGTGACCACTGATTGTTTACTTTGTGAGCATTTGTTTTTGTCATTGTTGTAGCCATTTTTCAGTGTACCTGGGTGCATAAGGCCATTTTATGCAATGTTGTTGGAACGCGTTATAGCACTATTATATATCCCTCGTTCATTTTAATGTTTGATTAAGTTACTTTGCAATTTCTTGGTTTATGGGCAATATATTACAAAGCTGCCACATGCAGTCTGTTGTGTGTTTTGTCCTTGATGGAGACTTACTACAACACGATGGACACAATGAGTGATGGGTTGTCCCTGCTGGACTTTAAACTTTATTCTGGCCCTGCTCTTTCACAATTCTTTGACTATATGAATGTTTAACAAATGTTTGGTTTGTTTAAGTATATATACATCATTTAATGCATTTGCACATGCCAGCAGGAAAACAATCTTTCCTCTTTTATTTGTGTGTTCAGTGTGACCTTGTGATGAACCTCAGTGCTGCAGACCGCTGCGCATTTGTGAGAAACACACCAGACTGTAACATGGAAGATGGCTTCATTAACTACCTTCATGTGGCCTTCTGTCTGCTTCCTCCCAACCTCACACCCCTCACCATCACTCTATGCGTAAGACCCCTGTGTGTGTGTGTGTGTGTGTGTTTGAGTGTGGACATAGCGAAACTGCAGATCAGCACCAACTGATCTTTTGAGGAAGATTAGTTTGCTTTTGTAAATTAAGGAATTTCTGTCATTTCACTTTTTACATTTTTTTGTAAGATTGTAAATCTTTGTCCTCTTTGCAACATAACAAATCAAACTGTTACTCTAAAAATGGGATCAAAAACAAGTTTATCAGGGTCAACTTGTACCAAACATTTTATGATGTGTGTTAAAGAAATCTCACCTTAACTTTATTCTGCTTCTCCTCAGATGATATGGTTGCTTTTTCTATTCGTCATTCTCGGACTGGCAGCGTCTAAGTTGTAAGTGTCTTTCATGTTGCCAGGGTCAATATGTACTTCTTCTTTTTGTGTGCCATGCCGTCAAGCCTAAATCACTCATTTTCATTGATTAGATCAATCAGCCATGCAGTGCGTGTTCAGAAGCCCACATTCACAGACACGCATTTATGCCCACAGTGCGCTCTGCTTAACGGTCACATGTAGAAGAGTCACATGGCTGTCAAGTTTTTCATTATTGTTTCACTCGAGTTGTGTACTTCCTTTGAGATTTCCTCAAAGGAAGTACAGATTTTTCTGCTCTTTCACCCCAACCACAAGTATTCTCTACAGTAGCTGAATGGTAGAGAAGCTGCTGTACTTTTTAATACTGTATACTGTTGCATATCAAATAACCTGAATTATTGAAAACTGTTTTTGTAGAAATTCAGAGATGTTTTTTATAACTGTTTTTTCTTTTGCGTTCTCACTTTTTCCACTTTTTCTTCACAGTTTCTGTCCCAACTTGTCAGCCATCTCTACCAGTCTGCACCTCACTCACAATGTGGCTGTATCCTTTACCAACATGCACTTTATGATACTCCCCAACCATCAGACGGATGATTCACCGAGACAGTTCCTCTCTCCGTTTCTCTTAATCTTGCCACTTCCCCTTCAATGAGCTTAGTCCTTTTGATTTTTTTTTTTAAAAGCGCTTGCCTTGACTGGTGTGTGTGTTGAGGGTGTGACGTTTCTGGCTCTTGGCAACGGAGCTCCTGACGTCTTCAGCGCCATAGCAGCTTTCTCCCACCCACACACAGCCGGGCTGGCGGTGGGGGCCTTGTTTGGTAGGTGCGCTCTCACAGCCTCGCTGTTTAAATGAAAACACGGTTGCCCTTTATCCGTATGCTCTCTCTCTCCCTCCCCGCGTACACAGGAGCTGGCATATTTGTCACCACGGTAGTCGCAGGCAGCGTGGCGCTGGTGAAGCCTTTCGCTGTGGCCTCCCGTCCGTTTCTGCGTGATGTCATCTTCTACATGGTGGCAGTGTTTTGGACTTTCCTCATGTTGTTCAGAGGAACCACTGCACTGGGAGAAACACTGGGTAAACATTTGAAACATTTTTTGTTTACTTACGCAAGAATCTAGAGGACTTTGCAGCCTCCCAGGGTGGTGTGTGTTCTGGTGCCAACATCCACGCTGTTAGACTCTCAATCTCATCTGTTTTCTGACCAGAATGCAGCTAAAAAGCAATGCTTTTCTGTTAATCCCCTACGCTGAAACATTTTTTAACGTTTCCTCACAAACAGCATTGGCATACGGTGTATGTATCCATTTTTACTCTCAGCTCTTAGTATTTAACACACACTTCAAGACATGTTAAGCTTCACAGTTCTTGATTTCCCTTTTCTAGGGTACCTGGGTCTCTATGTGGCTTATGTATTGACTGTTATTATCAGTGCGTACATCTACAACCGGCAGAAACGTTCAATGACTTCCAGTGTTCAGAGTGTGGCACACAATCCAGGTAAGAAGCACAAACACATCCGCACGCAAAGGAAATTACAAAACAAAACGTCATAATCGACGGTGGTGATACTTGTTGTCCTTGCAGATGAGTTTGACTCATCCGACTTGTCTGATTATGAAGACATCCCCTGCCTGACTGGAGGGAGCATCCAACAGGAGTTTGGTGAGTATATGAATCACATGTAAACTAAAGAATGGCAGGATCGTTCTGCGTGATCAGGTCCTTAACATACACTTGTGCGTGTTTGTGTGTGTGTTTCAGAGTCAGAGTACAGGCCGCTTCTGCCTTACTCCGAGTCCACAAGTCAGATCCTGCTAAGCTCTCTGAACCCGGTGGACAACAGGAAATGGAGGAGGAAATCATGGGGCTGGAGAGTCTTTAAAGTACTGAAGGTGTGTGGGGGCAGTGGTGGAAAAACGGCTCAATGTCTGAAGGAATGTTGTTAGTGCACCAAGAGTGCGAAGCTTTAAAAAACTCTCCCACCAGACACCTTTAGAGGTGCTGTTGCTGCTCTGCATCCCTGTGGTTGACCCCGATAAAGAAGACAGGAACTGGAGACGCCCACTGAACTGTTTCCATCTGATCACGGCTCCTCTGGTGTGTGTGCTCACCTTCCAGTCTGGAATGTGTAAGTGCAGCACAGCATATCGCCACAATCACATTAAATAGATGGTTAAACCAGCACACTGCTTTATTTTATTTTACAGTCTCTACATTTCATTTCCTTTGATGTCTAGATGGAAATTATATGATCCAAGGGCAGTTTCCTCTGTGGCTGCTGATGCTTCTTTTGGGACTTTTCTTGTCTGCTATCGTGTTCTGCAGCACCACCAATGACCGTCCTCCCAGATATCACACAGTAAGTATTTGTGTGTATTAAAAAACCACAAATGCAGACGGAAAATGACTTAACAAAACTGTAATGCAATCTGTCCAATCCGGACCAAATCGATAGACTCCTTAAAGCTTAAAAATTTATACTGTATATATGCATCATAATCACTGTTCCAAAAAAAAATTTGCTACCAGATTTTCAAATGTTCCTTTTGCCCCTGCAGCTATTTGCTCTGTTGGGCTTCGTGGTGAGTGCCGTGTTGATCAGTGCAGCGGCCTCTGAGGTGGTCAGTCTCCTGCACATGCTCGGCGTGGTGCTGAGTCTGAGCAACACTGTGCTGGGCTTGACTCTCTTGGCCTGGGGCAACAGCATAGGAGGTAGTATTTGTGAAACTGATTCCTTTTATTCAAAACATATACAAATGTGATAAATGAGGCGACAAATGAAGTCATAGTATTTGAAAGTCACAAAAGACTACTTGATTTATATATGTAAAAGAAAAGCCATAGTTTAGTATTTTGTTAGTAAAACATCACAAATAAGTATTGGAGTATATATTTGAAAAGTCAAAAATAAATAAAAAAATATTTTTATGTCAAATTAACCGTAAATATTGTAAAAAGTTCCAAAACAATTCAGTCTAGTATTTTTTTAAGTCATGTATGTAAAAAAAAATTCATAGTCATAAAGTATTTCAAAAATGTGTAGTATTCTATGCTTGAAAGTCCCTAAAAAGCCAATAAAATATTTTTTGGTAAATATATACTTGCTATTGAAATCTTCAGCACCTCATCTGTATGCATATCTCTTCCTCAGACTGTTTCTCTGACATCACCATCGCCCGGCAGGGTTACCCACGAATGGCCATTGCTGCCTGCTTTGGAGGCATCATTTTCAGTATCCTTGTTTTTATAAGAGAATATGTTTCAGTATAATATGTACGACAGCTGCAGTTTATGAATTGTCCTTGACTCTTTTCTTTAGATATGTTGTTTGGAGTGGGTATAGGATGTCTGCTGCAAATGATTAAAACGGATTCTGGCGTGCAGGTAATCATCTCACATATTCAAATCAAGAGTTAGATATTCTGTTTAAAGGTTCAGAGAAATATAGTAGTGTCAAATTGACTGTTTTAAAAACTAATGTACATTGATGCCTATTTGTCCCTTCCTCAGTTTGAATCACAGGGTTTACTGACTTGGGTTCTCGCAGGATCTCTGGGTTTGTCTTTGGTTCTTTCCTTCGTCATTGTTCCACTGAGCCGATTCCACTTGGATCGACGCTATGGAATCTTCCTCATCGTCTTCTACACCATCTTCCTTCTCATTGCACTGCTCACAGAGTTTGGTCTGATCCACTTTGGGTAGATTTCAATCTCAAACTTGTCTGACATGTGGGACCTCTTACCGTGAAACAAAATGACACACCAGAAAGGAACTTCACCCTCTTCTATGCATCATTTTAATACACTATTTTTTACAATTATCAAGAGTACGTTTTGCTTGTAAGGCAAATGAAAGACAAAGACTTCTTTGCTCAGGGAGAGCTGAAACTTTCACTCTTTATTCAACTTCCTGTTTGTGCTGACTGGATGTGAGACGGCACTTTGTGAGGTCAGAGGGAAAACACAGGTTGTAGAAATGTATACAATGTGAAAGAATTGAATGTACTGTAAAACATGTTAAAATAATCTTGTACAAAGCTGCATCTAGGGCATTAAATAATTTTTGGTTTGGTATTTGTTTGAACAGGTGGTAGTAATGGTATTTGTCTTTGTTAAATTATACATTGTAAATAAGCTGTTACCAGCAGTATAATAGTACAGCAAAAATACGTATATGCACTTGACAATTGAAGACATTTTATTTTTGGAATCCCTTAACTCACCATAATACATTACTGAAGAACAAATGTTATAAAATTGAAACACTTTGAATCAGTTGAGACAATAGTTAGGCGTTACACTAATAGTTTTGCGGGGGTGAGCTAAAAGGAGTGTTTATACTTTTGGTTTTATAAATTAAATGTAGTGTTATTAAACAGAAATCCCCTAAAACATCATGTTGAAGTATTACAATGTTACAGAAACTCACAAGTGGCCTACGGCAGGATACATACAACATACCGTAGTACTACAGGCTCCCTAAAATAGGCCCAGAAAAATTAAGCTTTACTGGTCGAGCAACAGATCTGCACTGCAGTCGTACTGTCCATAGTGACGTTTCCAAGGAGGGAGTCATCGTCGTCATCTCACCTTCTCACGTACCAGTTTTCCTCAGTGGTAAACTCGTGGAGAATTGGGGAAGACCTGGAGTAATGGGGTTTATTTGCATTTAAAAATGCTGAGATTGTGATGAGTTGTGAAGAACTGCTTGCATTAGTTGACACTGTGAGGTCCAGTCTGTGAGTTGAGCTGAGGCTCTGGGAAGGAAGACGGGTGGGACACTGGACTATCCAGATCCTGCTCCAGGCGCTGCTCTTGCTCGGCCAGGTTTTCCCTTGAATACTCGGTATACCACTCGTGCTAAAAGGGAACGGGCCAAAAGTGAGGAGGTAGCGACAGACCAACAACTGACATGGCATTCATTCAGAAAGATGCATTTGCTTTCTTACCTGTATCTCCTCCTCGTACATTTTCATGCTGAGGTCGCTCTTCGTCCTAGACCTGCGACCTAGGTACACCAGAGACGAGTGCTATGCACAACAAAAGTGGATCAGTTTCATTTCATGTGAAGAGCAGAGGAACAAGAGTTTACTGTCTGCATGTTGTCTTACCCCTCCTCGGTCCATAGTTTGTAGGACTCCCTGTAAGGAGTTGAGGGAGGACAGTCCCGGGCAGGTCTGCTTGTACAGCTCCAGAGTGGTCAGAGCTTCATCCCGACTCACCTCTACTTCAAACACGATCCCGTTCTCATCTAGAGCATGTGCAAATGCAGCCGTTAAAATGAAGCGCTGCAGAGCTCATTAAACTTTACACGGTTCTGTTCAGTACTGGCAGCCAAATAACAGTCAAATAAACAGTTTGAGTATTTGTTTAAGAAATATTACAACAATTCAAGAATAAATAAAGGCTTTAGTTCTGAAGAGCTAAATGTAAAATATACACACACACACACTCAAACCCACCTTCTGGGTTTTCCACTGGTTCCCTGTTCTTGCGGCTGTAGTTCATACGAAACACAAAAGCATCCAAAATGAACGCTACGATGATGGTCATCACCACCTGGAGATATGAGATTAACAGCATTAATGCACAGATGGAATCAGAAATACAGGGCATATAATCAAAAACACACATGGTTGCACAAAACTCACCATGGTAACTATGTAAAAGGTCATGAAGTAGAGCCGGCTCCAGTGGGTTGTCATGGAAGTTACACCTTCCTGAAGGACAGTAAACGCAGCATCAGTAGAACAGTATCACAGCACTGATAAGGTAGTGACTGATGAAAGACGAGGGATAATGACCTTACCATGGTAATGTACCAGTTATTGACCACAGTCAGTTCAAACAGAGTCACTGGGGGTAAAAATATAAATAAATCAACATGATCATTAAAAAGTCATAGTATAGCATTACAAAAAAGTCACAAATGAGTCATAGTATAGTATGTTGAACATTTTGTACAAAAGTACGTAGGTTTTTCATAAAACCAGAACAAAGTTTGTATAAGGAAGAGTATGTCATAGAATAGTGTCTTCAGAAAAAGTATGGAATGTCACAAAAGTGTTAATAATAGTATAAAATTAGGATTTTTATATATATAAAAAGCGTTAAAAAATACTGACTATACTATTTTATTTATATATAACATTATTTTCTGGTCATTTATAGCCTTATTTAAAAAATAAAAAGGAATTACCGAAGCTGCTTAGAATGTTGTTGAAGTTATTGAGATAATAGTATCCTTCTTCCAACACTGTTTTGTTTCCATAGGTGACGTTTATCTGTTTGTAAGAGTCTGCCACTGTACTGGTGCTGAGAAAGAAAGAACTTGATTAAGTGAGATAACATAATTAATCATCTTGTGCCAAAGGTACACGAAATTGTAAATGATTAGAGTCAATGCCAATACATACCAAACCCCAAATAAAGAGAATTGTGTAACTCACTTGCAGCAGTTGGGATAAACCACGTCGGCAAAAAACTCCATCCCAACAATTGCAAAGGAGTAGTAGAAGATGATCAAGGTCAACCCCAGACTTGCCATCCTGGGGAAGAGCTCAAACATGGTGTCCAACACGTTACGGTATCTCTGCTTTATCTTAAACAACCTGGGAAAGACAACAGATCACATTTTCAACCCAAAAAGTAAAACATAAGTACATGTTAATTATGCTCTTAAGAGTAAGAAATAAAAGTATACCGGAGCAGCTGAAATGGCCTGAGAACAACAATAAAGTAAAATGGCTCCATATCGAAGGCAAGAGCAATCAGGCCCAGGAAGGCGAACACTGTCACTGAGAAATCAAACCTGCACAGACAGGCACAGTGAAGATTAAAACCAAAAACTGTTTACATGTTGAAATACATTTTTGTTTTGGTTGAATTTTTCAGAAAAGTCACGTTAAAGGTAGGGTTGATAATCTTGAAAGGAAAAAAACAAACAATAGCTGAGTTGTGACAACTGGCTCACATTAAAGGAGCGAATAGCAACAGCACCTCCAAGCGTTGCAAATACTAGCGAGAGTCGACCACGATGACATCACGTCTCTTCAGGCCTCCTCCAAAGAAATTAGTCCCAAATTTTAAATTCTGGATAGATAAAGATACTGAATTTCATTTCTATCTTTGTCAGAGCACTCAAATGTATTGATTTGTGTCAGAATGTAATCTAAATTTCAACAAATATATTGTCAATGTTTTTACAGATTACCAACCCTGCCTTTTTGGGTCAGAGTACTGAATCCAAATGTACAAACTGGATGTTGTTGTGTTATGGATGGATCGAGTCTTATGTTCCCACAAGTACCATATTCAATGTGTCAATCAATCAACCCAGGATCCAAGTTATTACTCACAGATTCCACCCAGAGCTGAAATAAGCCATTGGCCCCAAACCAGTTATTTTCAATAACACCTCTACACCATAAACTAAAAGTGGAAGGACAGAGGCAGAGTTAATACTGGTAAAAGTGCACAAAAACAAGCAGTTTTACAGCAAATGATGATTTTCTATGTGAGAGGGAGCCAGCATATGACCTACTCACTGGTCAGAAAGACAATGTAACTCCAGGGTACAAATCTGGACCAGGAAAATCCACCTGCACGAAGACAGAAAGGTGAGAAATCTTTAGTGCAAAAACCCATTCCTTCAGTGACACACCCTAAGGTCAACAGGAAAGAGCTTACTATTCAGCGTGTACGTCTCCACGAGAATCCAAACACCATTAATGGCCACCACCACATCTGTAGCCCGGAGAAGAGGTTAAAAGGTTTACGATGAGACACTCGGACCGTGTATGTGTGAGGACAGCAGGGAGAGTGACTTACACATGGCGTATTGGAAGGCCTTGGACTTCACAAGTAGGTTGACACCTTATGAAATAGAGAAGAATGCACTGAGAATATGGATTCAAGGAGAAGATTTGTTTCGTCTGGTAAAAACAAAATAACAAAAGAGAACTTGCCTTTAAAAATGAGGAAGCTCGTGTGAGGAAGGTCATCAAACCAATGTTCTCCACTGCGTCGGGCCTAAAAACACACGCATTCAGTACATTAACACTAAAGGGACACAAAATGGAGTCAATTGTAACTACACAGTACAAATAAAGAGTAAAGATACGTACCTTCCATTTGAGGCCAGTGACCTCATAGAATTTGTAAAAGTCCTGAAGACTTTAGCAGAATAAACAGAAAATTAGATAATGCAATTATATACAGAAGGATTACAAAAATCCTGTGTGTCAGGTTGATACCTGAGCATGGGAGCCCCGGAGGTGTTAAGAGCTTTATATGTGAGGAAGCGGTCTCTTGCAGACATTCGTGGTCTGTAGAATCGCATCAGACCATCAAACTGTTTCAGTGACACACCCATGGGCCTCTGGAAAGAAAACAGCAGCAACACAAATTAATCATCGCAAGGGCTTTGTATGAAAAAAATGAATTAGCACCAAACTTATATAAAAATACATGAAACAGTGAGCTTGTACCTGCCGGCTAACTAACAGTTGAAAGGCGTGGTCAATAGCAGAGCGTTTGTGAAGTAAAAGAGATTTGAACTTCATCTTCTCAACATCATTAAATGTATCGAAGACCACTGCCAAGAGCTGAAGGGGGACAGAGGAGAGAGGGGGGATGAGTGGTCGCACAAAAGGGTCGACTGCACGCCATGTCCATTTGTAATAGGAATGAAATGTTAGAAGTGGTGAAAACAAGCCTATTTTTACCAGGTTCATGACAAAGTAGAGCTCTATGGAGAGGTACACAATGAAGAAAACACACGACCAGCGATTCTTGGAGTACGCTGGCATCATCACATCAGGGAAACTACCAGAAAGAAGGAAGCATGTGGTACACAAGTCATAAGATACAAAAGTAAAGAGCTTACATTTACATGTATTGCTTGCGTTGTGTTATATGAAATGGAAAACTGAACATTACTTTGCTGTGGTCACCAGAACAAACAGACTGACGAGGCTGTTCTCCAGTGTGCTGAAGTACTGTGGCGAGAGGAGACGGTTTATTTCAAGGAGTCCGACCACACAAGAAAGTTAAAAGTTTTAAAAGACACAAAGGCACTATAAATTCAACGTACCGGGTCAGCGGTGTTTGGGGAGAAGAGGCAGAAACCTGGGAGAACACAACAATAGTTTATAATAACAGCAAACCCTGTTCTAAAAACTATGATATCATTTTCTGTAAAAAAAAGGGGACCAAAAAGAATAACCCGCCTTTAATATACAGGAATGTGATAAGCTCTCTTACCCAAGATAGCAAATATAACCATGAAGAAGAGTAGGAGTAGGAGGATGTCAATGAACGGTGGAAGAGACTGGAAGATCTGACGCAAGTTTCTGATTGGATAAAATAAACCTGGTCTGTGATGAATTCTTTTAACAGTACAATCAGTATATTAAGGAGTGGGTTTAAATCACACAAAAAATAATAGTCAAATATTCCAAACCAAAACTTTTAGCTGATTACAAGTCTGTATGTTTGTTTTAGCCATTATGTACCTGCGCACAGCACCACAGTATCTACAATCCACCAGAAAAATAGGTCTGAGAGCTCTGGTCACTCTCACGTGAGACGTCTGTCTGATGAGAACCACTATGGCCTCCACGAACTGTAGCAGCAACACACACGCCTGAACAAGGGGCAGAGACACAGAACAGTATGCGGCAACTGAGGCTGAATCCCAACCTGCCGTCCCTCATTGGACCAGACCCTGTGAGAGCAAGCATCCAGCGGGCCTTCAGGAAGTACCCATCGCAGGTCAGTTACCTTCACCATCGTCCTCTTGTGTCGTATGAAGGTGTGGAACCCTAACCAGCGGAGTTTCATGCAGAGCTCAAATGCCACCATAACCAAAGCAAGCAGCTCCAGAGTGGCGTGGACCTGCACAGGTATCAGATACACAGGTACTTTTACAGCAAACCGTGGGTACGAGCTTGTGTGTGTGTGTGTGTGTGTGTGTGTGTTCTCACATAGACGTCCAGGCGCAGTGAAGGCACAGCCGGAGCTTCGCACAGCGACAGCATCATCAGCAGCAGGCCCGTCAGCAACTCCATCATGTAGAACAGGTGGTTGTGTGCAAACAGGTACGCCGCAAGCGCCTTTGGGTTTCGAGGGTGGGTGAAGAACTTATCATTGTTCTCGCCCTCCTGTGGGGGAAATTTAAAGGACCCACTTAAATCACGTTAATTAGTATTTTTCACTTTATTAATTGGTTTTGAAACCTGTCAATTAAAATGTCCCACCGCTGTGGAGCGTTGGTCCGAGAAACAGTGCATTAACATAACAGATATGACATACTGGTTGGAGGAAGAAGTGACCAGTTGACTTTGACCTGACAAAAAATAAAGTGCTGTGTGGAGAGAAGCTGTCAAAACCCACAAAAGGAAAAAAGACAAATGTAACAACAGATACAAATAATCCCTTTCAAAGTCCATGTGTCTAATGTCCAAAGTGTAGCATGCTTTAAGTTAATATGTTAAAATTAAAAAATAATTTTAATGACAAAAAAATTAATCCAAAATCCATTTCTTGTAAATACCTGCAGGTAGATGGCTGCTTCTTGGTAGTTCATCTCCCAGCTTTGGCGTAAGGACACATTTTGGGCTCTGTGGTTTTGGGGCCCAGGTGTTGAGATCACAGCATTGTTCACCATGTCATAATTGCCGCTTCCTCCATCTGAAAGACAACACGTTCAACACAAAGGTTCCAATTTTGTGATACAGCCTTAATGTGGATGACAACAACAAAATGAAAATCTCCATCCTTTTGTAACACACACACACACACACACGTATGGGCCTACCAAAGCAGTCTAGTTCTAACTGTAAGGCATAGGAGGAGAGCAATACTGGACTCCCAGTGTGGGTCTGATCTTCATGGCAACCATCTGCCTGTACACATACACACTCCATTGGTGGGTCTGGATTTGTCTCTGTACACCAGCTGTGAGAAGAAGAACCAAGCTCACTGAAGTCCACAACACAAGTGTGCGTGTGTGTGTATTGGGGTCATCCACAGTGCCCTGGTGTTGTTCCAACACCTACACACATCTGGAGATACATTTGGCCAAACATCCCACTCTGGCCCTCCAGAGGTGAGTCCTCACAGATTCAAAAATATTCAGCTCAAACTGAGGGATCAAAGTGACACTGGAGACAGAACACCATGCCAAACATTTGACAATGCTTATGAATCTTAGTACTTCTTTGACAAATGGTGTCGTTTTTTTTTTAAAGAACAACTTTAAAGTTGCTTGTAACGAGTGACACCCTAAAGACTCACACACACAGGATGGCTAGGATGGATTTTGCACTTTGACTCCGGTCAGTAAAAAAAATGTTGTGTTAGCACTAATACCACATTGTCTATTACGTCCCCGTTCCTTCTACAGACAGGATACAGAAACAAGAGAGAAAAGCCACTAAAGGAATTAATCATGTGCTAGAATGGAGGGAGAGAGACGACATCTAGATATCGGAGAACACTGAGGAAGCAGAGTGCTACTGTAAAGCCTACTGCAGAATTCGGTAATGACTATTAAATGACACAGATACTGGAGCACGACAAAATGTCTGTAAAAACAACTCAGAATAGAACTCAAAAAACTGAATCCAGATTAACACAGTAACATCTAACAAACATAAATTACAGATCTCTCAAAAACAAGTCACACTGCGTGTTTACTGGCAGCTCCACAGTTTAGTCCTGTGTGAGTGGATCGTGTCACTCTTCCATCAAGCGGTTTCTGCTTCAAGCACGACGCTACGGAAGAAAACGTTGTGGAGACCAGGTGAAATCTGTGAAAGGCAGTCGCAGATTGTTGCTTTACACCATGACGGCAGTCGATTGTGCTGAAGTGTGAAGATCAAATTCCATCCAGCGCCTGTGTGTCTGTCATGTGCCACTCCAACCCCTCATTTGTTTGAGAACAATAACATGTTCAGAGACCCGGTCAAAAACAACGTGGGGTCGGGCTCACAGAAACACAAACATGCTCAGCAGTCAAGACCGTTTCTCCGGGGACAAATAAAATCTAGTTTTGTGGTAGTCTTGACCATCAGCAGTAAAAGTGGACCCAACACTTTTATCCAAGCGAGTGTTTCTCACTGATGTGATTCAATAAAACCATCTGGTCCCGTGTCCTGGTCCAAACTCTCTCTTTTCAAACAGCAATCAGCAAGAACAGTGGGACACTTCCTCCTGGTCCACTATTCCCGAATATCCAGAGGGAAAGAAAACGCCTCTCCTCTTCCTGTTCATCTCGAGGGCCACAGAAAAGTATCCAGTACGCTCAGGAACACAGACACACTTACACACACGGTACACACACACACACACACACACACACACACACAAGCACCGGGGAGGGGCTCAGGGAGGGGGGGGGGGCACCAGTCCGCTGAGGCAGCAGTTTCTCTGATGGGTCATTTTGTAGCTCATATACAAAGGCAGCCGGATTACTATGTTTAGTGGATGCATGGATAACCATACGTAGAGCACACGCAGTATCGCAGCGTGGCCTAGACGTGCTGCATGTAGGCATCTCACAGCCATCAACATCTTCAGACGGCTCAGTGGCCATCCGGTGAGTAGACGAGCATTACCTCCATATCACAAAATATACTCATGCATCATGTACAAAATGACTGAACACTCTTCAACAACAATATAAAGTTGTATAAACACCAAAACAGTGCTGTGTGAGGCCCAAAAAGCAGAATGCACGCCTCGTATGGAATAAATCACCAAGCTGCCGACACAGGTTGCTTCATCATTTTAGTGTAAAGTGTTTTAGAGAGAAGTTGACTCATGGGAGTCAGTTTGAAGGCTGCAGTTTGCTGTGATGGTGTCCACCTCCATGGGAATGAGGGTATACGAACAATTAGAAACATATATTAAAAGAATACAGTTCACTTGCACCACAAACTAAATATTTTACAATTACTCCACGGTTGAAAAAAAAATAGGAGCGTTATGAACGTCATGCGGAGGGATACACTCCAAAGCCTGTTAATATTAGACTGCATTAGTCTCAGCTGTGCATTTGCTCCCATTTTGGCTTTGATTGTGCAAATCGTGACATGCGATGTACAACCGATGTCCACAGTCTTTGCTCGGCCATAAATATCTATCGCGAGGACTTACTTTCGTCCCCCCGCTCAGCGTCCTCGTTGAGCAGACCGCTGTTGGCGTCATCCCAGGTCAAGATCAGCGGCACGTCGTCGTCAGACTCCATAACAGCGGACAGGCTGCGTTCAGCCCTGGTGTATCGATGTAGGAAGTCCAAGCTACTCGCCAGCTAGATGAGCGCACGGCTTAACGCGGAAGCTGAAAGGCGACTGCACATCTTGTCCGCTCGAAGCTGCCGCTAAACCGTTAGTTAATAGCGCCCCGTGCACTTCTCAGCCCGTGCTAAGTGGGGCGAAAAGCTAACGATACTCTGGTAAAACTAGCAAAACGGGAAACAACCGGGTTTTTCTAAGTGACGTGACGGGGACAAGCTCGGTGGGTTGCAGAGTTGGTGTTCGTGCTGTCACAAACGACATGTACCCCCGAATCAACCGGTCCGCCGTCCCTCGGGCCAACCAGCCGAGACTCCCGGTGCGCGTCCATTACGGTTTCATCGCCGATAACGGGGAGGTTTCGCGTGTTCTGGTCACCTTTAACCTGAGACTTAAAGCACCCAGGTGTATATCTTTGTTAGTCGTTCCGTGGGCAACAATGCCTGGACACTTAACTATACTTCGAAAGCTAAACTATGCGGTTATTGCTGGATCAACAAACATTCACGACACTAAAGCGATTTGCGGCAGGCTGAGTGAACGTTGTCACTTTCAAAATAAAACTCAATGGATCTATAATGATTTTGTAAAACACCTGTCACATTACCTTATTATTAATGCAATCGTGCAGTTATTCACTACAGTTACTGATACATGCATCCGTTCATATCAAATCACTCACAGGACATCTGAATTATGTCCCAGTGATTTTATTCTCTCATCCGCATTAGTGGTATCTTAGCAACAGAGAAGATAACAAAAGCAAACACCCGCTTCTTTCTCGCCAGGAAACTGTAGCTTATTAATGTTATTTAACTTCCGTCTAATTCAACACAGGCTAAAGTAAGTAACCTCACAAACCTACAGTAGGCCACAACGTTATATATAACTTATGTATATGTTCCAACATTCATCTTTTGTTATGTTTATCTGTTTTCCTGCCAGCCAGTGACATAATGTCTGCAAATGGGACATCAATGTTTGAAATGACAAAGACTCAATCAGAAGATTCTCAAAACAACCATGACGTCTCACAGAAGGAGTTGCTCTCTCACGAGGCTCAATGCATCTCAAGCATTTTGGAAAACACCATCCGTCGAATTGAGATTGCAACTGATCTGCCTGCAGTCATCGCGTTAAACAGTGTGTCCGGAAATGGAGACAAGGAATTGAGTCGTGCAATTAGAGAGCATCAAATATTAATTGACAGACTGGAGGCACTTGATCACCTGAAGCAGGAGTCAGATGGAGAAGCAAGTTTGCTGCTTATAAAGGAGGTCAAGAACTCTGTCAGGGACCTGCTCAGGGCTGCACGAGCCCATCCAGATGCCATTTGGGGTTTGGGGGCAGAGCGGGGGCATCTACAACTAGATGAAAATCAGTTCATGCTAATTAAAGGGCTTGAGAAGTTTCACAGCAATGTGGTAGAAAAGCTGCAGACCAGTCTCGATGAGGAACTACGGCATATTCTCCAGGAGCAGGCGTCCTCATCCCCCAACCCAATGGAGGAGCTAGTTCAAGAAGAAGAAGAAGAATTAGCCACATACACAAAGATAATCGATGCAAAGGTGACTTACCCAATTCAATGAAAAGACCATCTCTATACAAGAGACGTCTACCACATGTATAGCTTGCTTGAATGTGGCTACAAGAATTTTGTTTTGTTTAGATTTTGTTATTCTTTAACCCTTTATATGATCTTTTCCTGACCATTTCCCTACTTTATCTTTCTGTTTGTATCACAGATTATTCAGAATAATGATGATATAGAACATTTCCAGAATTCTCTGAAAGTGAACAGTGGAGAAGAATTGGATGTGTCACTTCTTGCCAAGAAGCAGTTCCAGTCACATGACAATTTGTCAAAGATCAAGCAAATTCGTATACAACAGGAGATTGATCAATTGAACAGTGAGCTCAACAGTTCAGTCCTTGAAAACAAGAAGGTAGAGAAAGGAATCCAAAATGTGAGTTTTGGGTATAATTTCATTTCCAAGTGAATGTAGTATCAGGTTTCCTTTACCTTAAAACCTGTGTTGCTATTTACATAATGTTTTTCCCTTGGTAGAAAAATCAAAGGGTGGAGAAAATAATTGAACACTTGATCCAATCCTTTGATGATGAAATAGAAGAAACCCAGGTAACAAACTAAGTGTGTATTCTCTGGACACTATAGTTTGTCTGCCTAATGAGGCTCTTTTCAAGGTGTTTAACCAGGCCGTCTGTTGTTCATCATCTCACATTACTTATGTTACCTAATGTTCTTTCATCAGTCTCTGCATACTTTTTAAACTATAAGAGTTCATGTATCATCCTGCTCTAAAACATAATTTAAAACAGACAATCTGCACAATGGAGAAGCTGATGTTAGTCATTTTTACTTTGTTAGAAATCTGTTACAAGGGAACACCTGCATTGTTTCATATGACCTATTTAATTGGTTTTGGTCCATTTTATTCAGCAAGGCATTGGAGTACTTGTACCTATTTATTTACATATAATAAAAACGACCATAAATGCCTAGAGATTGGGCCTGTTTTTGTTTAAGTTGACTGTCTTACTTTTTGATACCATAAATAACACCATTACTTTTCTCAGGCTAACCTAGAGTTGAATCAAATGGAAAACGAAAGGGAGGAGGCGCAGCTGAAGAGCCTGGCGAAAGCCTTTTCTGCCCTGGAGGTGGAGTATAACCAGATCCAGGAGAAGCGTCGGCTGGCAGAGGAGAAGAGAAAGGAGGAGATAAGGGAACTGGAGTTGAAGACCAAAGCTGCCATTTTAATTCAAGCCTGTTGGAGAGGCTACAGCACTCGTAAATCCTTAAAGAACAAGGGTAAAAGCAAGAAGCCCAAAAAATCTAAAAGCATGACAAACAAAAGAAATCTCTGACAAGTGTCTCACTCTGGTGCCACAAAGTGAAACACCATAGCTTTCATCTTTCATGAAAAAGAAAAAACATGAGTTTATATTCCATATGTGTGTGATATATGTGTTGTTATTAATAAAGTACTTCCTGATTTAAAATAGAATTTATGATTTGTATGAAGAACACATGATAAAAAAATAGTTTTCTATTTCTTGAGATAAACATTTTGACAGATGTCTTGGTGCAGCAGACAATATCAAACTACTCAAAAATGTTTGAATTTATTTTCCTTTCTAAGTTGTTTAAACTTTGTAATTCTTGTAGACATTGATATCAATGACCTGGGCAAATCTCCAGCATAGCTCTTAACTTTAAATCGAAAACAGATATAATAAGGTAAAGTAATGGTTCCCAAACTGGGGGGCGCGCCCCCAAAGGTGGTGTACATAATAATAATAAAATAATAATAAATACAATTGCAAATATGTTGTAAATATGTGTTCATAGAAAGAAAAAATGATATTTTATAAGGTTTATACATCCTAATGCAATTATTTCCAAACAAAGAAGGTATGACTCAGGGGCGGGTCTGTCAATGTTCCTAAATCATCAAAGGGGAGCTTGAAAGAAATAGTTGGAGAACCACTGGGGATTGACTTGTTGATTTGTTGGGTGAGGAAGTTGCCGTGTTCTCTCATGGCCACAGGGGGGCATTATGGTACTGTATGTTCGGAGTGGGCACATGTCCACAGTTATTATTCATTTGTGAGAAGAGGAGCTAGACATTGAAGCAGAAGAAGTACCCGGCGATGCGCTAGTTGAAATGTGCCTTTTGGACTTTGACGTGTTTTTTGTACCGTCCATCATGTTTCTGTGATTGAGTTTGATGTTGTTTCATTATGCTCTCATGTTCCTGGATGAACATCTGGACCTAAAGAGGAAACAGCATAAAAAAAGCTGTTAGTTTTCGGTCTCGTGCTCATCGCCATCCGTGATGTGTCAAAGTACAAACCTTATCAAGCTGTATCTCTGTGTCATTCATATAGCCTTCTTCTACTGTGTCATCAGTCATTTCATAGAGGTTAAGGGTCGCCATCTTAATCCGTCCCAGCAAGAGGGTTTTCTTTGCTGCTGTCTCCTGAATGTGGTTCCACTTCCTGTCCTGTATGGAGACAGGCACAACTGAATTTCACACAAGATGGCAGCAGTGTATTTTTGCAACATTTGAATGACAGCCGTGTCTGATACCCATGAGAGAGCTTCAAAGCGCGTCTTCTCTATCTCGGTCTGGAGCTGGGACAGCTGGTTGTTCTTCTGCAGCCGCCGCAAACGATGATTGTCCTCCAGTGTCAGTAGTGTTTTTTTTAGCTGGTCGACCTGCTCATGCGCCTTATTCTCCCTCTTACAGAAATGGTCTTCGAAGTGGAGAAGACTCTCTATATGACCCGTGAGCTCCTGCACATCATCAAACTGTAAAACACACAAATGTTAAAAGGTGTGGCTCACAAATCCAACTTCATTACAAGGGCAAAAAAAGGTCCATGACCCCCTCTTCTCAATAATTGCAGTTTTCTGAAATAATGAATTAACCTGCAGAGACAGGACCAGGTGTCACAAAGTAATGCTGTTTAAGCCTACTGTTCAGGTAATCGTATGTACGATAAACACATTTACATTAAGTTTCAAATGTCATTGTTGTACCTTAGTCATCCTGACCACCCGCACCATTAAGTCCCAATATACACTGTGTCTTTGTATCCGACGCTGTTGCTCCTGTTTCCTCTCCATCAGCTCAGCGTACACCAGCCTTAGCCTCTCTATCTCTGCATCCAGCTGAAGCACCTCTTTCCTCTCCTTCTCTGCTTTTGCAGCAGCTCGATCAACATCTTCTACCTGCAGAGACAGGGATGTAGGGAATTAGTTTACCTGTTTTTGAACAGTTCCAGCCATAAAACTGAAAACCAATACAGTTACATACAGTCTTATACATGAGTAGTGTGTCAAATGGTCAAACTTCTACTGTACCTTCAGAAACGTATCAAAACTTAAGCGCAAATCTCTCCCTTTCTTAATCTCCACTTGCAAATCATGTGTACGCTGTTGCAAGCTCTCCAATATCTACACAAAAACACACAAAGCAGGCAAAAATTACTGATGCACGCTCAGTGAAAGTTATTTCCAGAGAACTGCGGGACTGATAACTGATAATAGGGTCATCTTATTTTATCTTACTTACTACTCATTTTGTATTGATTCTCACATATTAAGACAGAAAGTCACATCTGAAGAAGTAACATTTGCACTTGTTTTATTGCAGAGGTTCAACAGTAGCTCGATAATAAGTGTATGATGTACATGCAGAGTATCTAAATTGATACTGACCCTCAAGGAAAAACACGTCGCTTTGAAACCACAGCTTTTGTTTTTTTTCAGCGTTACAGCATGATAATCTATTACATCAAGCCTTCAAAAGCACTGGTTTCAAAATAGTACGTGTTACTAGTTCCCAATGTTGTCCTTACTGTTCAAATATACAAACATACTATTAAATTATAGCAGCTTCGGAAGGGGACAGTTTGTCTTCTGAGGATAAGTGTATCAAAAGATAGAGTAATCAGTAATGAACTAACGGACCACACGTCACACTGCGATACGTGACGTCAGAAGTCAACTAACTCAGTTAGCTCATTTCCGCACCTGACTGCGCTGCTCGGTCTTTGTTTTAAGCTCTTCCTCTTCACGGCGTTTCTTCTGCATCTCAAACAGGAAAGAGCTGCAGTCGCGCGAGAATCCGTCAGCCATCACACCGATCGATCTGCTGTTCACGCGCACATGAACGTCTTTTCACAATGTCCGCCCGGATTGATTTTGTCTGTGAATCCAGCTCCTGCAGTTTATTGCTCTTTGTAGTGTTCAAAAATACGTTTGTCAACTTGAACTCGTTTTCCAAACTTTATCGCAGGGAACGGACTCTGAGACCGCCCTCTCTGTTTCTATGGTAACGCAAACCAGGAACACTTAAACCCACAATCGGGCATTTCATTACAGAGAAATGCGACTTTCTTTACTCTCGACATTAACCAAGGCGTGTACCCCCGCCATCAAACCGTGGAATAAATTACCTTCATGTCTGCCTTGATACTGGGTGAGAATCACGTCCTGGGAGACAATATTAACTTCTCTGCGGTCATAACACCCGGAAGCGGAAGTGGATTCCATGAAGTCACTGCATCTAGCGAGATAACGCACTGTATGAACCCCACAAAAATCACACACACTTTTAAAAATAATTTTATTGAATTTACAGTTTTTCTTTGACACATTATCTTAAAGCATGCCCCATACTCTCAGAACTCTACACACAAATCAAAAAACACACACACACAATGGGCAAAACCCCTCAATACTCAAAAACAAAATGAAACTTTACATTCAAAACAATGTAATTTCTTCTCAAAATTGTATTTTGTTTTCAAATGACACACACAAACCATCATATGAAAACACTATGATGAATGGAAAACAATTCTCCATTCATCTTAATGACTTTGACCTTCTTATTTACACTTACTACAGACAGTACATATACAGTATACGTGTGTTGTATATACAGTATAATATAATATATTCTAAAATATTTTACAAGTGCCTTGTAGGTGAGGAGAAGTACCTTAAATTATATTCTTTATTTAACAGGAAGCCAGTACAGAGAAGTTAACACAGGAGTTATATGATCCCATTTCTTAATTCTTGTTAATACACGTGCTGCAGCATTCTGAATCAGCTGGAAAGGTTTAAGCGATTTACAAGAGCAGCCTGATAACAAAGAATTACAGTAATCCAGTCTAGAAGTAACAAATGCATGAACTAGTTTTTCTGCATCACTTTGAGACAGGAAGTTTCTGATTTTCGATATATTACATAGATGAAAAAAGGCAGTTCTTGAAGTCTTCTTTATATGAGAGTTGAAGGACATATCCTGCTCGAAGAGAACTCCAATATTTAGTTTTGATGTCTCCAAGACAATCCTGAAGTCTAACAAGCTGATTGGTGTCTTCTGGCTTGATCGATAGATACAGTTGAGTATTGTCTGCATAACAATGAAAGTTTATGCAGTGTTTTCTGATAACATCGCCCAAAGGAAGCATATAGAGGGTAAATAGAATCGGTCCAAGCACAGAACCTTGTGGGACTCCGTGACCAACATTGGTGGTCCTCGATGATTCACCGTTCACAAACACAAACTGGGATTGATCCGATAAATAAGATTTAAACCAGCTGAGTGCAGTTCCTTTGATGCCAATCAAGTGTTCCAGTCTCAGCAGGATACGGTGATCGATGGTGTCAAATGCAGCACTGAGGTCCAGCAATACAAGAAAAGAGACAAGTCCTTGGTCCGATGCAAGTAGAAGATCATTTGTAATTTTCACCAGTGCCGTTTCTGTGCTATGATGCACTCGAAATCCTGACTGGAAATCCTTGAACAAAGCATTGTTTTGTAGAAAGTCACATAATTGATTCGTGACAGATTTCTCAAGGATCTTAGCGAGGAAGGGAAGATTAGAGATGGGTCTGTAGTTAGCCAACACCGCTGGAGCTAGAGTAGGTTTCTTAAGAAGAGGTTTAATTACAGCTACCTTGAAGGACTGTGGTACATGTCCTGTCAACAAAGACAGATTCATAATATCCAGTAGGGATGTGCTAATTAACGGAAAAACTTCCTTGAGCAGCTTAGTTGGAATCGAATCCAGGAGACAAGTGGAAGAGTTGGATTTCAAAATTCAGTTGATCAAGGTTGATGGAAGGGAAACCATTCAAGTAGGTTTCAGGGCCCACGGCTGCGTCCAAGGTTCCTACATCCGAGGACGGGTCGGCTCCGGTTGGGGGTAGTAGACCATCAATTTTCTCTTTGATAGTCAGAATCTTATTATTGAAGAAGTTCATGAAGTCGTTACTACTGAGGTCCACAGGAATACACGGCTCGACAGCGCTGTGACTCTCTGTCAGTCTGGCTACAGTGCTGAAGAGAAACCTGGAGTTGTTTTTATTTTTCTCGATTAATGATGAGTAATAAGATGCTCTTGCGTTACGGAGAGCCTTCTTATATGTTTTAACGCTGTCTTGCCAAATTAGCCTAGATCCTTCTGATTTGGTGGAACGCCATAACCGCTCAAGTTTCCGCACAGTTTGCTTTAAGTTCCGGGTTGAGAGTTATACCAAGGGGCGAACTTCCTTCTTGTTGCCATTCTTCTTTTGAGGGGAGCAATACCGTCCAGTGACATTCTCAAAGAGCCTGTGGCAGTATCAAGAAGATGGTCGATTTGTGACGGACTGAAGTTTTCACAGGAGTCTTCTGATATCTTGAGACAGGACACTGAACTTAGAGCAGAGGGAATGGCTTCTTTAAATGAGGCTACAGCGGTATCCGATAAACATCGACTGTAGAAACCCTTGGCAGGAGGAGGAGATTCTGGCAGTAGAAATTCAAAGGTTATCAGACAATGGTCCGACAGGAGAGGGTTCTGTGGAAAGATTGTTAAATGTTCTATCACAATACCATACACAAGAACCAAGTCGAGCATGTGGTTAAAACAACAATCCAAACAGTTCCCTCATAATAAAACAAAAAGAATACCCGTCCTGGCTCCTAACAGTCACCCTGTGTCCCCTGGCTGACTGTCCATCCCTCAAACTCTGCAGCCCTGGTACCTAGGGAGCAATTTAAGAGAAAAGAGGCGCAGACAGCCCGTAGGGGTCAACAGAAAGAACATACCAACTAGGTTACGGGAGCACGGGACAGAGCGTCAGCAATGATATTATCCTTGCCACTAATATGTCTAATATCAAGGTTGAAAGGTTGCAGGAACAAAGCCCAACGCATCAAGCGCTGGTTAGGATTTTGCAAGGACTTTAAAAAAATGAGGGGGTTGTGGTCAGTGAAAACAGTTAAAGGGGTCAAACCGGAACCAACATAGACCTCGAAGTGCTGTAGAGCCCAAATGAGACCTAAAGCCTCCTTTTCAATTACAGAATAGTTCTACTGATACTTATTAAATTTCCGGGAGAAGAAACTGACTGGACACTCAACTTTGTAATCATTTTCCTGGAGAAGCACAGGCCCAGCACCGATTTGACTGGCATCTACCTGTAATTTAAAAGGTTTCTCGAAATTTGGTGCTGCCAACACAGGTGACAAACACAGAAGAGCCTTAACTGCATCAAATGCCTCTTGACAGTGGGTGGACCAGATAAATTCAACTTTAGCCTTCAACAGATTGGTCAGTGGGGACACTACTACCGAAAGGTTTTTACAGAAAGCACGGTAGTACCCCGCCATTCCCAGGAAGCGCATGAGTTTTTTCTTTGTAGAGGGCTGTGGAAACTGCTTCACAGCCTGGACTTTTGCTTCCACGGGACAAACAAAACCCTGACCAACAACCTTGCCTAGGTATGTGACTGTAGCTTTGGCAAACTCACACTTTGCCAAATTGATGGTCAACCTGGCCCACACCAGTCTTTCAAACAAGGCTTGCACTCTGCAGATATGCTCCTCCCATAAGTCAGAGTAGACGACCATGTCATCCAAATACACGGCACACCCTTCCAGACCTGAGACCACACGATTCATCAGCCTTTGGAAGGTGGCTGGAGCATTCCGCAAACCGAAAGGCATCACTGTGTAAGAGAATAAGACAAATGGCGTTATAAAAGCAGCAATCTCACCAGCCCTTTTGGTAAGGGGCAATTGCCAAAATCCCTTTAAAAGATCAAATTTGCTAACATACTTTGCAGGCCCAACTTGATCAATACAATCCTCCATCCTAGGAAGAGGGTAAAGGTCTGATTTAGTAACATTGTTAACTTTTCTATGATCAGTGCAGGGTCTGAAAGTGGAATCAGACTTTTTTTACCAGAAGACAGGGGGAAGCCCAATCTGAACAACATGGCTCAGCAATACCATTGTCCAACATATACTGTACCTCTGATTCCAATTTCAGTCTCTTCTCCTCAGATACACGGTAAAATCTCTGTTTGATTGGCTTAGCATCTCCGATGTCTATGTCATGCTCTATTAAATGGGTTTGTGATGGAGTGTCAGAAAACAAAACAGGGTAGTTTCTAATTAGAGCTACCAATTCATCACGTTTCTCAGAGTCTAAATGATCTACCAAAACCCCAAGGTTTTGCAAAGTCTGGGAGTTTTTTAACCGACCATGCAGGACTTCATCAGAAACCCTAATGACCTCCTCTTCTCCCCCATCCACAAAGTTTAAGCCACAAGATACAGTGACTGGAGCAGCAGTCAACGCTGACTTCATAACTCGAGTGCCCTCCACTTTGCTATTTTGCTTGAAAAGGGGAACTTACAAGAGGCAAAAGAGCGAGTACACGAACACCGGGACTAAAATCACGCAACTCAGCCTGTCGGTCATATCTCAATTTCATTTTCTTTTGAGAACATTTTAGCTTTTCTTTCGCCAGTTCACCAGCCCTATACAACCTCAGCCTAAATCCATTTACATAGTCAATGAGGTTCCGAGGTGGTCCTTCAGGCAAACAACCATCCTGCAGCACTGCTAAAGGCCCACGTACCTTATGACCAAATACCAAATCATTTGGGCTGAACCCTGTGCTCTCCTGCACTACCTCACAAGCAGACTGCGGTCAACTCAGCCGACACTCGGATATCCGTGATCAACTGAGCCGACACTTGAATTTTAGTGCACGTTTATGCTGACATTTACGGTATTGAGCAAGTAACCGGAATAAAACCTATTTAATCAAATATTCTGAACAATGACTGAAGTATATGAGTTAAGGACGAGTCTGACTACTCTTGTACAGTAAATGCAATATTTTTACTTTACATTTTTAGAGATTTCTCCAAAGTAAAAGCCCTATAATTGCAAGTTCAAAAGCACCATTTCTCAAAGTTTGGACTGCAATAAAAACAGATTTAGCAATAATTCCAGGCAAAGACCAACTTACATGTGTTAAGGACCTCCTAGACTACTACCATGATGAATATCAAGCATTTTTACTGTACAGATTTGAAAATATCTTCAAAGTAAAAGTCATATTTGTGCAACTTCAATAACACAATTTCTCCACATTTGGACTGCAATAAAAACAGATTTAGCAATAATTCCAGGCAAAGACCAACTTACATGTGTTAAGGACCTCTGTGACTACTACCATGATGAATATCAAGCATTTTGTACTCTACAGATTTGGAGATATCTTCAAAGTAAAAGTCCTAATTTTGCTAATTCGAAAGCACCATTTCTCCACATTTGGCCTGCAATAAAAACAGATTTAGCAATAATTCCACGCAAAGACCAACGTACCTGTGTTAAGGACCTCCTAGACTACTACCATGATGAATTTCAAGCATTTTTACTGTACAGATTTTAAAATATCTTGAAAGTAAAAGTCATATTTTTCCTCGTTCAAAAACACCATGTACAGGATCGTATTGTTGCTGTAATGTTGGGAGTCAGGGAGAGTTGGCTGTCAAGTGTCACATCGAGATTCATATCAGTGTGAACTGATCAAAGTGGACTTTAATACGAAGTAGCCAAAGTTAATAGTCGAGTCCTGGGTAGGAGAATCTTTTCCCAGAAAGAGAAGTAGTTTACTCCAGTCAGGGTCGATTTTCAGATGGTGAGTGGACATCAGACAGGCAGAGATCCGCGCTGTTCAAGACAAGTCCCCAAATTTGTTCTTTAAAAATATTTCAAATTTGAAATGGAAGGTTCAAAGATGTCTTGAACACATGAATCAATCATATTTTGGACTTATTGAGAAAATTATTTTCAATGTCATTCAAACTGAGAAATTACCCTTTTTCTACTTTGGATAATTCTCTGAATTAGTACAATAAAAATGTTTAATTTTAGCGTACAGGAGAGGTCAGACAGGTTCTCAACCGATGTACATTGGTCTTTATGTGGACCTATTGAGAAATCTATTTTTATTGCAGCTCAAATCTGGAGAAATTATCTTTTTAAACATGTACTTATGGGACTTTTACTTTGGAGATATCTCCAAATTTGTGCAGTAAAAAGAATTTATATTCAGCATTCTGGTAGTCAGAGAGGTCCATAACACCCACACATTGGTCTTTGTTTAGAACTATTCCTGAATTTTCTTTTATTGCTGTTCAAGTGAGTGAGTTCGCTTCATTCATCCTGGTCGGTGTTTACATGCCGCCAGCGGGCAACGTGCAGGAGGCACAGCGGACACTCGCCGACCAGATACGGCGTGTGGAGCGGACCAACCCGGACTCTTTGGTTATTGTCCTCGGTGACTTTAACAAAGGAAACCTCAGCCATGAACATCCTAAGTACAAACAATTTATTAAATGCGCGACCAGAGAGGAGAACACACTGGACCAATGCTACACCACAGCAAGCAGGGCTTATCACGCCGTCCCTTGTGCTGCGCTGGGACACTCCGAACACGTCATGGTCCACCTGATTCCTGCATACAGGCAGAAACTAAAGCTCTGTAAACCTGTGGTGAGGGAATCCAAGAAGTGGACCAGTGAGGCTCTTGAGGATCTTCGGGCGTGTTTTGACTGCACAGACTGGGATGTTTTCAGGACTGCTTCTGACAATCTGGATGAGTTCACAGAGGCTGTAACTTCCTACATCGGCTTCTGTGAGGACAACTGTGTACCATCATGCACCAGGGTGAGTTATCACAACGACAAACCCTGGTTCACAGCGGAACTCAGAAAACTACGTCTGCAGAAGGATCAGGCATTTAGGAGTGGGGACAAAGACCTGTACACAGAGTCTAAATACAGGTTTAGCAAGGCGGTGAGAGACGCTAAACGACTGTACTCTGAGAGACTCCAACATCAGTTCTCAGCTAACGACTCTGCTTCGGTTTGGAGAGGCTTTAAACACCTCACAAACTACAAGCCCAAAACCCCCCACTCCATGAATGACCTCCGCCTGGCAGATGAGCTGAATGAGTTCTACTGCAGATTTGAAAGACAATGTCCTGACTCCATCCTCCACAACTCCACCACCTCCCCCGACCCATCAGGTGCTCACGCCTTTGGATTACTCTCCCCTGCCCCACCGCCTCTCTCTGTCTTGGAGAGTGACGTCAATCGGCTCTTCAAAAGACAAAACCCCCGGAAAGCAGCCGGTCCGGACTCAGTCTCGCCCCACACCCTGAAGCATTGTGCTGACCAGCTGTCTCCTGTGTTCACCGCCATCTTCAACACCTCCTTGGTGACATGCCACGTCCCAGCCTGCTTCAAGGCCTCCACCATCATCCCTGTTCCCAAGAAGCCCAGGATCACAGGACTGAATGACTACAGGCCCGTCGCACTGACCTCTGTAGTCATGAAGTCCTTTGAACGGCTAGTCCTGTCCCACCTGAAGTCCCTCACCGACCCCCTCCTGGACCCCCTGCAGTTCGCCTACAGAGCCAACAGGTCTGTAGACGATGCTGTCAACATGGCCCTCCACTTTGTCCTCCAGCATCTGGACTCCCCAGGAACCTACACCAGGATCCTGTTTGTGAACTTCAGCTCTGCCTTCAACACCATCATCCCGTCTCTGCTGCAGGACAAACTCTCTCAGATGCACGTGCCCAACTCCACCTGCAAGTGGATCACAGACTTCCTGTCCGACAGGAAGCAGCACGTGAAGCTGGGGAAACACGTCTCTGCCTCTCGGTCCATCAGCACCGGTTCCCCCCAAGGCTGCGTTCTTTCCCCTCTGCTCTTCTCCCTGTACAAAAACAACTGCACCTCCAGTCACCAGTCCGTCAAGCTCCTGAAGTTTGCTGATGACACCACCCTCATTGGACTTATCTCTGGTGGGGACGAGTCCGCCTACAGACCACCTGATGACGTGGTGCAGCGAGAACAACCTGGAGCTTAACGCCCTGAAGACAGTGGAGATGGTCGTGGACTTCAGGAAGAACGCAGCCCCACCTTCCCCCCTCACCTTGTGTGACTCCCCCGTCACCACTGTGGACTCCTTCCGTTTCCTGGGCTCCATCAACACCCAAGACCTCAAGTGGGAGCTGAACATCAGCTCCCTTGAGAAATGGTGCATTTGAACTTGCACAAATATGACTTTTACTTTGAAGATATTTTAAAATCTGTACAGTAAAAATGCTTGAAATTCATCATGGTAGTAGTCACAGAGGTCCTTAACACAGGTACGTTGGTCTTTGCCTGGAATTATTGCTAAATCTGTTTTTATTGCAGTCCAAATGTGGAGAAATGTTGTTATTGAAGTTGCACAAATATGACTTTTACTTTGAAGATATTTTAAAATCTGTTTAGTAAAAATGCTTGATATTCATCATAGTAGTAGTCTAGGAGGTCCTTAACACAGGTACATTGGTCTTTGCGTGGAATTATTGCTAAATCTGTTTTTATTGCAGTCCAAACTTTGAGAAATGGTGCTTTGGAACTTGCATAAATAGGGCTTTTACTTTGGAGAAATCTCTAAAAATGTAAAGTAAAAATATTGCATTTACTGTACAAGAGTAGTCAGATACTTGCACAAATATGACTTTTACTTTGAATATATTTTAAAATCTGTACAGTAAAAATGCTTGAAATTCATCATGGTAGTATTCACAGAGGTCCTTAACACAGGTACATTGGTCTTTGCGTGGAATTATTGCTAAATCTGTTTTTATTGCAGTCCAAATGTTGAGAAATGTTGTTATTGAAGTTGCACAAATAGGACTTTTACTTTGAAGATATTTTAAAATCTGTAAAGTAAAAATGTTTGATATTCATCATGGTAGTATTCACAGAGGTCCTTAACACAGGTACATTGGTCTTTGCGTGGAATTATTGCTAAATCTGTTTTTATTGCAGTCCAAATGTTGAGAAATGTTGTTATTGAAGTTGCACAAATAGGACCTTTACTTTGAAGATATTTTAAAATCTGTACAGTAAAAATGCTTGATATTCATCATGGTAGTAGTCACAGAGGTCCTTAACACAGGTACATTGGTCTTTGCGTGGAATTATTGCTAAATCTGTTTTTATTGCAGTCCAAACTTTGAGAAATGGTGCTTTGGAACTAGCAAAAATATGACTTTTACTTTGAAGATATTTTTAAAAAAATGTACAGTAAAAATGCTTGAAATTCATCATGGTAGTAGTCTAGGAGGTACTTAACACAGGTACGTTGGTCTTTGCGTGGAATTATTGCTAAATCTGTTTTTATTGCAGTCCAAATGTGGAGAAATGGTGTTATTGAAATTGCACAAATATGACTTTTACTTTGAAGATATTTTAAAATCCGTACAGTAAAAATGCTTGATATTCATCATGGTAGTAGTCTAGGAGGTCCTTAACACAGGTACATTAGTCTTTGCCTAGAATTATTGCTAAATCTGTTTTTATTGCAGTCCAAACTTTGAGAAATGGTGCTTTTGAACTTGCAATTATAGGGCTTTTACTTTGGAGAAATCTCTAAAAATGTAAAGTAAAAATATTGCATTTACTGTACAAGAGTAGTCAGACTCGTCCTTAACTCATATACTTCAGTCATTGTTCAGAATATTTGATTAAATAGGTTTTATTCCGGTTACTTGCTCAATACCGTAAATGTCAGCATAAACGTGCACTAAAATTCAAGTGTCGGCTCAGTTGACCACGGATATCCGAGTGTCGGCTGAGTTGACCGCAGTACAAGCAGCTAGTAGTAACCAAGGTTACACGGGTGTGTGGCGGAGCCAAATGCAACACAACGGCACGGAGTGTTTGGTAAAGGCTTTTACTAAACACGGCTTCACAGCAGGTGTTCGGGCACGATGAGAGGCGGAGCAGAGTTCGGGCCTCAGGGTCGGGGAGGAAATGCCGGGAGACAGCTGGAGCCATCGCTGGGCCGGTCGGGAATCCGGAGCACGGGAGCAGAAGTGCCGGGCAGCCCAAGGAGCAGGCAACCGAAACCTGAGGTGCTCAGGCAGAACTCGTGGTCGGGGACAGAAGGCTGAGGTGCTTACCGGGGCGGAGACAGACGAACAGGTTGGGAACAGACAGGGTCGAAACCTGGAGATCAGTGCAAGGGAGAGTGCTGGAGAGACTTGCATGACGCGAAGAACAATCTGGCAATGACAGGCTGGGAGTGCAGTGCTTATGTAGCGGGGCTGATTGTGAATGCGAAGCAGGTGTGGAAGGCAGGAGAGTGAGTGATTGTAGATGCGGGGCAGGTGTGGAAGACTGAGCTGGCAGGTGAGTGTGACACAAGGTAACCCCTCCTCCCAATCTGCAGACAGTTCTGTACAGTATGAACGAAGCAAAGATTTTAAAGTTTGGTGAACACGTTCCAAAGCTCCCTGGCTCTGGGCATGGAACGCAATAGACATGTTGTGTTTAACTTTAAGCTGTTTGAGAACCTGAGCAAATAAATGGGAGGTAAAGTTAGAACCCTGATCTGACTGGATGATTTTTGGAATTCCAAATGTAGAAATGAATTGAGTTAACGCTTTAACTACTGCTTTTGAAGTTATGGTACGCAAGGGAAAAGCTGCCGGATATCTCGTTGCGTGACACATAACAGTTAATAAGTAGTTATGACCTGACTTGGACCGTGGTAAAGGCCCAACACAATCGATAATAAGATGCTCAAAAGGTTGTACTATGGCTGGTATTGGATACAAAGAAGCCAGCTTCACAACCTGGTTTGGCTTGCTTGTGCGCTGACACGTAGGACAAGTTTTAATAAACTGAGCTACAGCTCGATTTAAACGAGGCCAGAAAAAATACCGGAGTATGCGATCATAAGTTTTACGAACACCCATGTGACCTGCCACATCGCCATGTGAAGTTTGCAACACTTTATTTCGCAAAACAGTAGGTACAGCTATCTGAAAAACTGGTTCGCCTAGACCCCGATCAGAGTGTGGAACCCATTTCCTGACCAACAGTCCATCAAGAAGAAAATAGCACTGAGCATTATTCCTCAACGCTCCCTCAGGAACAACTCTATCAAACAGATCAGCTAAGGTAGTATCGGCCTTTTGCTCAGCTATCAATGACTCTCTAGAACTAGTCAACTGTTCAGTTTGAAGTTTAACTGGCAACTCAAGACTTTCTGGCTTACTCTCAATCTTCTTGCGTGAGGCAGAGCGGGTAACAGCACACCCTGGAAATACCTCAGGAGACACACAACTGTATTCTGGAGATACCTTTGCAGGGGGCACTGAAAGTTGCTTCTTAAAGATGTTTATTTTGCCATCTGCCCACACCTTACTACCTGCCAAGTCATTCCCCAGAATCATGTGTATTCCCTCTACTGGCAACTGGGGTCTAACCCCAACAGCTACATCACCCGCTACCAGACCACATTTTAGAGTTACTACATGTAAAGGGGAAGAGAATTGAACTAAACCAATGCCACGTACCATTACACAACTGCCAGTATCAGACACCTTAGAGAAAAAATGGATTCCAAAATAAAAGAATCCAAAGCTCCAGTGTCTCTCAAGATCTTAATTGGAACATTGTGGTTGCCATCTACCAGCGACACCACACCATCTGAAATAAAGGCTGAAAAGTCACCTTAGTGAGACTGAGAACCAAACTCAACTTTTGGCTGAAAAAACTCACCCTGATGGTCAGAGGCTGTAACAGAAACGGCCATCACAGCAGGTTTAGCTTGAGCTAACTTCTTTGATCTAAGTAAAGGACAATCTTTCTTCCAATGTCCTTCAACTAAACAGTAGCGACAGGTATTATCTTTTACTGGTGCTTTAGGTCCCCCAAAACCAAACTTCTGTGGCATTTGGAACGGCTCTAAATCAGGGGTGTCAAAGTCGTTTCAGGTTAGCGGAGGTGGCGCGAAAGTTACGGCCAGAGAGGGGGGGGGGGCGACAGTTTTCCCAGCGCAACTCCAAAAAAGGAGGACAAATACGCGTCAGGGCATTGCAAATCAGGACGGTCCAACATCCCCCTAATACAAGTAGTCAATTTCACAGAAGTCTGGTCGAGAACAGGCTGCTGTCTGCGGCGTGAGATGAGGCTGACCGCCCGATGCTGGGGGCATCAGATGGTCCCGTTAACTACGCCTCACGTCTCCGACATCCTCCATGGAATTTTTTACGATGGCTGAATGTTAACAAACCGACCGCAGAAATGTTGCTTAAACACCTCATTTCTCGCCTGAAAACGTCCTAAAATGACATTCCGTCCCTTGAATATGGTAGTATTTATAAACTTGGACGGGCGACCGCAGACTTCAAGGCATATGAAGGAAGGGCGTATGATTGGCGCATTGCGCTGTTCAAAATCAGCGCTCTTTGCTTCCGCCTTCCGGTGTAACTGAGATGCCTTCCGGTGTAACTGAGATTCTCTCACACTGTATACTGAGATTCTCTCACACTGTATACTGAGATGCTCTCACACTGTATACTGAGATTCTCTCACATTGTATAGTGAGATGCTCTCATGTTGTATAGTGAGATGCTGTCTGAGTGTCTCAATAGTGTGTATGAGAGTGTCTCAGTAGTGTGTGTGAGAGTGTCTCAATAGTGTGTATGAGAGTGTCTCAATAGTGTGTATGAGAGTGTCTCAGTAGTGTGTGTGAGAGTGTCTCAGTAGTGTGTGTGAGTGTGTCTCAGTAGTGTGTGTGAGTGTTGAGTGTCTCAGTAGAGTGTGTGAGAGTGTCTCAGTAGAGTGTGTGAGAGTGTCTCAGTAGTGTGTGTGAGAGTGTCTCAATAGTGTGTGTGAGAGTGTCTCAATAGTGTGTATGAGAGTGTCTCAATAGTGTGTGTGAGAGTGTCTCAATAGTGTGTGTGAGAGTGTCTCAGTAGTGTGTGTGAGTGTGTCTCAGTAGTGTGTGTGAGTGTTGAGTGTCTCAGTAGAGTGTGTGAGAGTGTCTCAGTAGTGTGTGTGAGAGTGTCTCAGTAGTGTGTGTGAGAGTGTTGAGTGTCTCAGTAGTGTGTGTGAGAGTGTCTCAGTAGTGTGTGTGAGAGTGTCTCAGTAGTGTGTGTGAGTGTTGAGTGTCTCAGTAGAGTGTGTGAGAGTGTCTCAGTAGAGTGTGTGAGAGTGTCTCAGTAGTGTGTATGAGAGTGTCTCAGTAGTGTGTGTAAGAGTGTCTCAATAGTGTGTGTGAGAGTGTCTCAATAGTGTGTATGAGAGTGTCTCAATAGTGTGTGTGAGAGTGTCTCAATAGTGTGTGTGAGAGTGTCTCAGTAGTGTGTGTGAGTGTGTCTCAGTAGTGTGTGTGAGAGTGTTGAGTGTCTCAGTAGAGTGTGTGAGAGTGTCTCAGTAGAGTGTGTGAGAGTGTCTCAGTAGTGTGTATGAGAGTGTCTCAGTAGTGTGTGTGAGAGGGTCTCAATAGTGTGTATGAGAGTGTCTCAATAGTGTGTGTGAGAGTGTCTCAATAGTGTGTGTGAGAGTGTCTCAATAGTGTGTGTGAGAGTGTCTCAGTAGTGTGTGTGAGTGTGTCTCAGTAGTGTGTGTGAGTGTTGAGTGTCTCAGTAGAGTGTGTGAGAGTGTCTCAGTAGTGTGTGTGAGAGTGTCTCAATAGTGTGTGTGAGAGTGTTGAGTGTCTCAGTAGTGTGTGTGAGAGTGTCTCAGTAGTGTGTGTGAGAGTGTCTCAGTAGTTAAGTCCTAAACGGCCCCTCATAGTTTTTGAACTGTTCTAACACGATCAAGTTAGACAGACCCTCAAAAGTACTAACTTCAGAAGCTGTACACCAGCGATTAAATGCAGAAGTCAAATCGCGAACAAATTCAGAATAAGTTTGCGAATCTTGTTTTTTCCTGTAACGAAAACGTTGACGATATGCCTCTGGTACAAGCTCGTAGACCTTCAGAACTGCTGATTTAACTTTAGCATAAACGTTACTGTCAGCTACACTCAGTGCTGAAAAAGCCTCACGTGCCTTACCTGTAAGTGCACATTGCAACAACATAGTCGTGTCCAGATCTGACCAAGCTCTAGCTTCTGCAATACGATCAAATAGAGTAAAGTATGTGACAGGCAACAAACGAAGATTCTGTGAAACGTCAAACTGTGGTACTCCTTCTGGTCTATTGACATTCCGCAATTGTGCTATCTTTAACTGCATTTGCAACAGCTCCCGCTGCTGCTCAAAAGTTAATGAAGGGCTAGACTGAAAACTTGCACCCTCACTACTAGCAGAGTGACCCCAAAGAACACCTATTTCTCTAAGACCCTGATTTTTATCTAGCTTTGACAGACTCTTTAAGTTTTCCATCATCAATCTCAATCTTATAATGGTCAGCAATTTCAATTAACTGCTCCTTAGTACACAATTCTAAAGCTACCTCTGAAGGAGTTTGAACAAAACCACTTAGAATGGAAGACATTTTCCTCAACCAATACAACCATTACCAACTCTGAAGAAAGCTCTCAAGCTGAGGTCGACATCCTTTGAGGCCCCTATACGGTCTTCTGGTGGGAAAGCTTGCAAGACTTCTTTACTGTTTGAGGCAAACTTGTGAAGACGGAGGTTAGAGTCGGCAAGTGAAGTCTGGGTTTGGCGCAGTAAGTCGATGGCTTCCACATCCGTTGGCATAGAACAAAGGCCATTATCGACGTAGAAGTGACGCATAACAAAGTTGGCTGTGTCTTCCCCATGTTTTTGGGAACCCTCTCTGATAGCTCTTCTAAGCCCGTAAATAGCTATGGCGGGAGACAGGCTGTTGCCGAAGACATGAACCTTCATTCTGAAGTCTATGACGTCTTTGGTCACATCGTTGTCCCTATACCAAAGAAATCTGAGGTAGTTCCTGTGATCTTCTCGTACCACAAAGCAGTGAAACATCTGCTGTATGTCCGCTAGGACAGCAACCTTTTCCTTCCGAAACCGCAACAGAACTCCCAGAAGAGAGTTGTTCAGGTCTGGGCCTGTGAGGAGCACATCATTGAGAGAAACCCCTGCATGTTTAGCGCTTGAGCCGAACACCACTATGATTTGACCTGGCTTTTGTGGATTGAACACACCTAAGGTCGGCAGGTACCAACATTCTTCGTCTTCTGCCAGCGGTGGTGCGACCTTGGCGTGGTCGTTCTCCAATATTTTTCCATGAAGGCCACAAACTGTTGCGTATCTGGCTTCCTACTCAGGCTTTGTTGAAGTGATGCAAAGCGCTGCACTGCCTGTTCCCGATTGTTAGGTAAGTATTGTCTTGGTTGTCGGAATGGGAGTGAAGCTACCCAACTTTGTGACTCATTCCTGAAGACTTCTTCGTCCATAAGCTTCAAGAAAACCTTGTCTTCAAATGAGTATGCCAACCTGTTGTCGTTTTCTGTGTGATTGAAAACAGTTTGTCCCAACACTTCTCCTGTAACCTTACTGGAGATGTGTCTTATCTCCCTGCTACAAGGAACCATTTCTTTGACTTGTAGAAAACTGGTGCAAGGTCGAAGGAGCGATGAGCGGCCATTGTCGAGCACAGCTGTCTTGAAGGTGCTAACTGTAGGCTTGTGTGCATTCCCCAAGCAGACTTCTCCTACTAGCACCCAGCCCAGATCTAGGTGTTGGGCAAATGGGGCATTGTGTGGACCATTGATTTGTTCCCGTACCTTGTGAACTCTAATGATATCTCTGCCGAGTAACAGGAGAATCTCTGCTGTGGGGTCAACTTCTGGAACCTTGCGAGTGAGGGTGACATAGAGCTGCGTTTGGTGTTGGGATTTCTGACCGATTGTCAAGAATGTCATTGCACTCGATGAGGGGTGGTAGAGGGATTGTGACCCTGCTGTCAAGTTACTCCACCACAAACTCTTCAGCCCTACGTCTAGATGTTTCCGTTGTGCCGGAACACATCCTCAAAGAATAGGAATATGGTTCACACTTGATGTCGAAGAGCTCGAAGAAAGTCGACCTTGCTAACGATCGGTTGCTTTGGTCGTCCAATATGGCGTAGGCCTTGATGGCTTTGTCTGGTTGACGTTTGTGATATACCATCACTAAGAAAATCTTGGAACATGACTTGCCGACTTGTCATGCTCCACAAACTTCGGTACAGCTTGCGCTCACGACGGCTTTAGTGTCACTGCTCTCTTCTCCCTTCCCGCCGTTGTGTGGTGGGGTTGAGGGAGCACTGTCTTGAAGTGCAGGACCTGGATGCATAGCAGCGTCGTGGTAGGTACTATCACACTCTATACACTTAACTGTAGTTGGACAGTCCCTTGCCAAGTGAGTAGTTGAACCGCAGCATTTGAAGCAGATTCCCTTTGCCTTGAGAAAGCTTTTCCTTTCCTCTAGGTGTTTGGCTCTGAAGGCTTTGCATCGTCTGAGTGGGTGGGGTTTAGCATGCATTGGACAGGTTTTGTTTGGATCGCTTTGTACTTTTTAGGTCGTTTGAGTGTGTTGAGACGATATCCGTCTTGTGAACTGATATAGGGGTTTGGTTGCTTTTAAAGGAGGGCCTTTCAGGCTTTGCAGGTAAGCCGCTAGTACCTTGAATAGCAAAGCTAGGGTCATTCCTTTTCCGTGCCACGTGGTGTATAAAACTTGCAAAGAACTCGAATTGGGAAAATCGTCCATTATTGTCATCCTTGTGCTTTGAACCGGCGGATACCCACCTTTCTTGAAGACCATAAGGCAGTTTTGAAACTATGTACTGGACTCAAGCTATTTTTGTTTCTAAAAGGGGATGCTCGGGACCTCAACAAAACTCCAACTGAAGGCACAAGTATTTTATCATTTCTAAACACAACTACTTCAGTTGAAAATACAGTATTCTGCAACACTCTGGGGACATCGACCAATATAACCGGTGATTCAAAAAACATGTTTGAAATATACAGTTTTTTTAACTGAAAATGTGTGTGAGCCCTGAAACATGAGTTTCAGACATCTGATTGACAGCCATTAACATTCTACAGTATTTAGCCGATATGAATAACATTTAACCTCAAAGTGCTATGGAATGAATGGACATTTCAATATCTAGTATGCCACCTTCTGATGACAAGCATGTGAAACAATAAAAAGCTCAGAAAACAACAACTGAAATATACTTTAGGGTAAGATTGCTACGAAAAAAATGGCTTTTTCCGAAAGTCTCTTTTGCATTCAGTAACATTCATCATCAAATGATGAATGGTACCAGGGCATTTATGGCTTAAGGCACGACTGAAATATACTTAGACGTGTTATCACTTTTACAGTGAGTAGGAGCCACATATAGGATAGAGTTAATGGTAATTTGACGTTCACACTGGAGGACACTGCCACGTGGCGACAGAGAAAGGTGGCATTAGCGCGCTTAATGGAAATGCTGTGTGCAGTTATTTTTGCATAATAATTGCCAGGTGTGGCGTGGATGTGCTTACAGTAAAAGCAGCATGACCAGAAAAATGCATCTGATGTAGTAAATTTGACACTTACACTTACACACACATTCGCACACACACAAACTGGGAGATAAAGAAAGAGAAAACGTATGACTGAAAGTCAGTGAAGAGGAAAAACAACAACACAGATAACTGCAGGCAGAAATGCTGCTGTATCCATTTTTGATGAATGGATGGCTCGCTGCAGACACACACACGCACACACATACACACATTACTTTATTAATACTAATGGAAAGTTGCTATTATAATAAAAGCATGTTTTGTCAGGTGGTGGGCACAGTGTAAGGCTGAGGAGATGGAGACATAACGCCCATGTAAACACCAGCAGACCTTTTAACAGCTGAGGAGGACGAGGAGAAGAAGATGAATAGGTCAAAATCTAAAATGCCCTGCATAAAGCCACGACGACAATAAAGAATACTGGTAGCACTACTCATTAAAAAAACATGTATAATTCCCATTTCCCCCTAAATGTCCTCATAAGTCACACAAGAAAAGCTGAATATACCGTTTTTTTCTCCAAGTGACAATTTCCTTCCAAATCCAGTATATTTTTTGGATCAATGCTCCATTACATCAACTAGTAAATAATAATATCTGTGTTGTGTATCCTTGTCGAAATTTGATTTAATTTGGTATTCTTGAAACTCAAGGATAATGTATAGTCATTATGTAAATTGAATGCACAACAACAAGGATGTGCAGCATGAAAAACATGACAAAAAATCACTGAAGACTCACATAACTCTCTTTTTCTGTATATGTTGTAAAGTTGCTTTACTGGTTTTGGTCTATGACTACTCCCATCGTATTCTGCGTAATTGTTCTGATTCCCTTTTTGTCACTTTATTGCGAAGAATGTTTTTATTGGATTTCTCTTTTTCCTGGAAGAAGGGTATTTCAGGAGATGAAGTTGTGTACTAACCTTGTCAAGTCTCTGTTCAAAATCTTTAAATACAACATTTTGAAAAAGCATAATACTAAAAGGCTTTTGCTGTCCCTTTCACACACACGCACGCACACACACACACACACACACACACACACACACACACACACACACACACAGTCACACTTGAGTGGGCAGGTAACAAACATTTTGACATCCATAATTAAAGATCAACAGTGTGGTGCAAACAGATATTGAGAGGAAGTCTGTGTTTATGCTAATGCCTTGTCAGACAGAGAGGGCAGCGACTCTCTGACACCGTCTATTAATAATGAGACAAGGTTTGCCGAAATGCACCGAAATTCACTATGTATGAACCAAACAATGCTGCTGCTGGCAAACAATGGCGTCTGACAGCGTGTTGAGTGAGTGCCTTGAGATCGTCTGTGTATGCACGCCGTGTTTGGAGGGTTAGGGGTGTGTGAACGGATTTGTTTGTTTATTGATGTTTGTGTTTGTCTCACAGCAAGTGGTCTTGTCCAGCCTGTTTGCAAGCATGCCTGTACACAAGTGTGAACAAGACTGCATGGAACGCATGTGCGATCAAAAAGCGGAGAGAGGGGAGCCTGCGAGGGGATGCCGGGGCACGCGGGACCTCAACAAAACTGCAACTAAAAGCACCGTATTTTATCGTTTCTGAATACAACTACTTAAGTTGAGTGTATTTCCCAGATGCACCTTAATAATTCTAAACTAATAAGACAATGTATTCCAAACTGAATAAAGGACTGCTTGAGGTATTTGAATCAGGATCAATTCACCTCATACATCTGACCAACAGATCCAATGATGTCTATTCTTTCTTATTCCATCCATGTTTTTCATTTTTATTTTTGGCATGTGGCTTTAGGTTTACCTCTTTGGTCATGCCTCTACTTAAACTCACTTTCACACTTTGCCCTTCATCATGTATTAGCGTCACAGTCTGGTTGAGATGTGGTTCACAAGAGCTGTTGAACGGCAACTGAATGAATGAAGGATATTTAGAACTGTACAGTTTTGTTGACATTGATGTTGTGTTACACCTTCACTTACCTATAGTAGAACACATCTGAATGAATCTCACGGATTACCTTTATTGTTATATCAAGATTATTCAAATAGATCTGGAAGTTGCAGAGATACTCCATTCATTTTTGGCAGGTCATTTTAACAAGCGGCCGGTCGCATGGACTCGTTTTCTGTTCTTTTAGGCAATTTGGATATTGAATGTGGTATTTTGGACTTCTTTCTGCATTTGCACTTGTACACCAACAACACACTGTGTTGCATTTTGTTTTCTTATACAAACAAAGTTGACTTGACACGGTTTGTTTTTAGTCCCTTTAGCTGCTGTGCTCCACTAACTTCACCAGCAAGTCACTAACTGTGTCTGCGGTTTGGTACTGAGCAGGAAGTGAACTAAAGGGTTTTAGAGCTTTTATTTTATTTTGTCAGATCTACAAAATAGTAGTTGGACAAGTTAAATAATGAGCTGAAAAACGTAACATTATGGTCTATAATGTCGAGATTTCTTTTTTCCACTGCGTGGGTTTGATTTGATTTTCTTTGTCTTTTGGAGTGATATAATGTTGTGCACTCATAATACTGATAATAACTGTTTTAGAGTCTTTAAAGCAGAAGAAGTAAAACAATGATGAAGGTGGAAGTTTTCCCAGCAGATTTTTTAATGAATTCTAAACATCCAAATAATTATTTAAACTATTTGTGAAAGTCACATAGAATCTTTTAGAAGGGAAGGTTGCATTGTGAGAACTTGCACTCATGCGTTGTAGTATTTCTTGTCCTGGCTACGGTCTCGGGCACATGCACAATAATGACCTGACAACGTTCCTTTAATCAAAATTGGGGGCAGCAAGGGGCAACAGCCGGTCTGTACAGTGAACAAACAAAAGGAGTGGCGGCAAAGTGAAGTCCTGCCGGTAGTGATATCATTATGTGTGTCTTGTCTGGACGAGGGGACCGGAGTGAGGTCAGGGGGGTGGTGGGTTAATACTGATTGTATGGGTTTGTGTGTGTATGCCTGTCTTGCTGGTTGTGTGGCTTTGTCTCAAAGTGAGTGGTTTGTGCATCCTCATTTGTGTTTGTGTGTGTGTGTGTGTGTGTGTGTGTGTGTGTGTTGGTGGATATGTTATATGTGGACTTTTCACCTGATTACACACCAGCATTATGAGGACCTATATGGTATATACGAACCATGCTGAGGTCCTCATAAAACAAAGAGTGTAAACGGCTTATAACTGTTTAAGTAACATACTCTCTCTTTTTCGTGGAAAGTCCTTTTTTACCACTTGACCTGATTTCTGTGTATCACAGTGTATAGAACAGCGCCGCGTAGCGTCCTGACCATGCTGGTGCTGTTTCATACACATTTTGACACACACGGTTAAAATTTCGCGGGCTGCCTTGTGATTGGCTGGTTTTTCCTGCGGAGCGGGACAGGGTGAGTGACGTCGGAGGGGCGTGTCAGTGACGTTGGAAGGACTTACGGACGTCAAGTACAAGGTCTATCAGCCCTTTAAAGATGGAGACAGGCTTGAATACCTAGCTCCGAGATGAGACCATGTGAGGTGAGATATGATGGCATGCTTTATGATTTTTACATACGAACGTTTTTTAAAGATGAAGACATGCATGAGTAGCAAGCTCCGTGAGTAACGTTAGCTCCGTGTGTAGCTAGCTCCGAGTAGCTCCGTGTGTAGCTAGCTCCGAGTAGCTCCGTGTATAGCTAGCTCCGAGTAGCTCCGTGTGTAGCTAGCTCCAAGTAGCTCCGTGTATAGCTAGCTCCGAGTAGCTCCGTGTATAGCTAGCTCCGAGTAGCTCCGTGCAGCTCCGTGTGTAGCTAACTCCGTGTGTAGCTAGCTCCGAGTAGCTCCGTGTGTAGCTAGCTCCGAGTAGCTCCATTAGTTCCGAGTAGCTCCGTGAGTACCGTTAGCTCCGAGTAGCTATCTTTGTATAAAACGGAGCTAGCTACAGTTACGAATGGAGGAGATGAGACCGTGTGAGGTGAGATATGATATGCTTTGTGATTTTTACATAACGGACATGCTAGGGACTTTTTTAACTTCTACAGTTAATCTTAGAGCTTCTAAAGATGTTCTTAAATTGTGAAACAGTGTCAAAAAAATGTAAATGGCGCTGTTAAGGATTTTATTATTTTATCTCCGTTACTGATTTAAATGGATATAGAATGTTTTCTGATCGTACATGTTCTATAAATAAAGATAAAAATGCGTCGGTTGCTGGGGTACCAAAGACATGCATGTATTAACTATTCAGTTTTTACTTGATCGCTTTGGTTTGATGTTTATTGTTAAAATCTTGAGAAATATTAAGGAAAGCCTTCTGATCGTCCACCCACTCCCTTTCTATCTGCTACAGATGACCACTGCGAATGAGCTGATTGAGTCTGCTGCAAGTGACGAGGCCAACAAGATTGAGACCTCTGTGGATGGTCTGAGTCCAACATGTCCACAACATGGTACCCCCAAAAGGGTTGAAAAGGTAAACTAAGTCTAAACTTAATTACTTGTGAAAAAGCATTCAATCATGTTTCATGTGTGTGCAGTTGCTTCATTAAAACCCTAAATATTCTCTATAATGGTACATTTCCAGTTTCTCTATACATTGTCCTTCTCCTTTTCTATCTGCTACAGATGATCACTGCGAATGAGCTGATTGAGTCTGCTGCAAATGACGAGGCCAACAAGATTGAGACCTCTGTGGATGGTCTGAGTCCAACATTTCCACAACATGGTACCCCCAAAAGGGATGAAAAGGTAAACTAAGTCTAAACTTAATTACTTGTGAAAAAGCATTCAATCATGTTTCATGTGTGTGCAGTTGCCTCATTAAAACCCTAAATATTCTCTTTAATGGTACATTTCCAGTTTCTCTATACATTGTCCTTCTCCTTTTCTATCTGCTACAGATGATCACTGCGAATGAGCTGATTGAGTCTGCTGCAAGTGACGAGGCCAACAAGATTGAGACCTCTGTGGATGGTCTGAGTCCAACATGTCCACAACATGGTACCCCCCAAAGGGTTGAAAAGGTAAACTAAGTCTAAACTTAATTACTTGTGAAAAAGCATTCAATCATGTTTCATGTGTGTGCAGTTGCTTCATTTAAACCCTAAATATTCTCTATAATGGTACATTTCCACTTTCTCTATACATTGTCCTTCTCCTTTTCTATCTGCTACAGATGATCACTGCGAATGAGCTGATTGAGTCTGCTGCAAGTGACGAGGCCAACAAGATTGAGACCTCTGTGGATGGTCTGAGTCCAACATGTCCACAACATGGTACCCCCAAAAGGGTTGAAAAGGTAAACTAAGTCTAAACTTAATTACTTGTGAAAAAGCATTCAATCATGTTTCATGTGTGTGCAGTTGCTTCATTAAAACCCTAAATATTCTCTATAATGGTACATTTCCAGTTTCTCTATACATTGTCCTTCTCCTTTTCTATCTGCTACAGATGATCACTGCGAATAAGCTGATTGAGTCTGCTGCAAGTGACGAGGCCAACAAGATTGAGACCTCTGTGGATGGTCTGAGTCCAACATGTCCACAACATGGTACCCCCAAAAGGGTTGAAAAGGTAAACTAAGTCTAAACTTAATTACTTGTGAAAAAGCATTCAATCATGTTTCATGTGTGTGCAGTTGCCTCATTAAAACCCTAAATATTCTCTGTAATGGTACATTTACACATTGTGTGTGTGTGTGTGTGTATATGGTGTATGAGGACAGTGGTGTACAAGGACGTTAGACATCGGAAATTAAAATCAGAATTGACATCCTCGATTTAAATCTACTAGGTGTGTGTAGTCGCCTCTCATGGTGTATGGGGACAGTTTTATATGAGGACATTCTCTGAATCTACTAGGTGTGTGTGTGTGTGTGTGTGTAGTCACCTCTCATGGTGTATGGGGACAGTTTTATATGAGGACATTCTCTGAATCTACTAGGTGTGTGTGTGTGTGTGTGTGTGTGTAGTCGCCTCTCATGGTGTATGGGGACAGTTTTATATGAGGACATTCTCTAAATCTACTAGGTGTGTGTGTGTGTGTAGTCGCCTCTCATGGTGTATGCGGACAGTTTTATATGAGGACATTACACTCTCTAACTCAACAACGGTGCTTTTGAGGAACTAACTGCTCAAAACATAACTAAACTTGGTACACACATTTAATGGCAAAGATTAAGTTACCTGATTTGATTGTAGTGCTTCAAAATGGCACTTTGGTTTAATTGTGCCCCTTACAAATCAATCATCCAGCCCCCAGCTCAACGGTTGACCTACATGTATGAAACTTCGTAGTCATGTATAACGCATGTAAACTGAAAGTGTCTTGGGATAGCGCCCCTAAAAAACATATCTCTTTGTTGTGAAAGCATACAGATGTCTCACTATATGACTGATTGACCTGAAATTTGGCACACATGTGCTTATGAAATACCAACAAGACACTGTTGAATATACATTATATATACTTTTTTTTCACAGTGTCTAAAGCATCACCTGGTGTGCGCAACAATATCCTCTTTGGACAAATGTGTGGGACCTGTATCCTCCTTCAAGTGGGTTGGCTATGAATGCAGAGGTGAGCTATTTAGTGAATTAGTACAGAGTTTGTCTTTAGGTATTGGGTCGATATATTTGCTGTGTTCTAATGTACACACCATTCTATAATGAAACTCTTACGACAAATAATTCTTCGTTCACAGCATAATAAGCTAATATATCAACTATTTCTCATAATTGTGAAATGTGTAAACATCTGTTGTGATGAAGTTGAAGTAGTTGGTGTGGAATATCATTCAGATTACTTAAAAGGTGTTTTATTTTGGCACTGACCAGATCTGTTGTGGTTTAATGCTAGAGGTTTTTCTCCAATACACCTGTCATTACAGTTAAAGGTACAAACATGGGCATCAATTATTTCTATAAAAGGGGAACCTTTTGCATTATGCATTTCAGATCTCTATTGATCTGACAACAACTTATAATAAATCTGTGGTATTGAAACTTATACTATATATTCAAAATGTCTCAGTTTGTTCAGGAGTCTGGCATAAATCCTGCCTCAGAAAAAGGGTTAACTCAAAGTAAAAATGTGCTAAATTAATTGTACTTGGACACAAAAAGGCCAAAATATTAATTATTTTTGTGTGATTGTCTTTGTCTACTTTGTGTATCAGGAAAGGATGCTGGGTCCAGAAGAGGGACAAAGAGAGCGTGGTCTAATTGTGAGGTTCATGCGGTAATGCGGCACTTCAAAGACCATATTCGTAAAGGTCACCTGGCCACCAAGAACGAATGCAGTCACTGCAAGTTGGTGGAAGGACCCGTCTTGGAACAAAGAACTGTGCAAAATGTCAGAGACTTCGTCCGGAATCGGGGAACAGCTGAAAAGACTATCCCAGCTGTAAACAAACATGCGTTTTTGTTATTTGTTCTACATCCTTTTTGTCTTCTAATCTGTTTACATGCAAAAGTATACACGCACAAGTCATTAACCTCATCATAATGTAATAAGAGACGTTAGAAATTCTTAATGGATGAAATCTTCAAGTTTGTGCACGTTTTCCCCTTCATTGTCTTGAGGTAAATTTCCATGGTGCGATGAAAAAATGTTATGTATGTCTTGCTTATTGCTCTGTCAAGTCCTTTGTCTTCAAGTCTTCTGTCAAGCAAGTCTTTTGTAAACAATTGTTTCATACAATAGTTTCCAAAACCACTGTAGTCTGGTTGCTTGTGTCCTGAGTGGGACAGTAATAAAAAAAAAATCGCCCCAGCTCGTTGTTGTCTTTATCATCTTAAATGAAACCCAGGTTGTAGGGGCTGATCTCCCTCTGCATAGATAGATCTTTATATAGTATAGATAGATTTCTACACATACTATCTCACTTTGAGGGGCCAAATTTGTATGCCACTAATTTGGCCATCCTTTAACATTATTTTTTATATTAAATTGATGGTTCCAGTAATGCTGTGTCCAGTCTGTGTGTATTTATGTTAATGAGGAGGGCGGGATCATTGTCCCTTTAAAGACCCAATAGTGTTTTTTTGGTCCTTATAAGTCATACTTTTGTCAAAATAAAAATGTCTACCTATACCACGGTATAATTAGGTTGCTGTGTATGAGGTTGTGTAGGTTGTATCTGAAATCTAAAGTGAGCTGATTTTTTTTCTGATTTTTTTAAGTGTTTTAACCTAACTGCCAAAGCTGTAGGACTTCAGGAAAGGGTAGTCCATCTAAACCACACCCGGGCCTGTATGGCGAAAAAGTCCACCTAATACATATCTACCTGTATGTGTGTGTGTGTGTGTGTGTGTGTGTGTGTGTGTGTGTGTGTTTGTGTGGAGGATTAGCGTGCCTCTCCAGTCCTCTGGCTGTAATCAGACGAGACATTGGCTCCATGACGTCCCACGACCCCCCTCACCACCCACTGCGTGAGCGCCTCTATCCCTTTCACCCTGTCATGTGTGTTTGGCTGCTAGTCTCGGGACCGTGGCGGTATGTTAGGAGTTAAAACAATTATTCTTGCTCACATCACAATGTCCTTTTTAAAAACCTTGCTTCGAATAGGGAGAGTGACAGGAAAAAGGTTTTCCTTCCGGACCCGATCCTGGAAGGTGACATGACAACATGACAACAAGACATCCTGACATCACATTTTTCAGGATGTTTCTGTGTTTATATCTCTCACAGATGTAATTTGTTCTTCAAAACCGGCACTGAGTAGTTAAACTGATCTAGAAGGTAAAAATTTAGCATGAGAGAGAAGACCGGGCAGCTCCGGCGAGGATGGTCAGACAAGCCACAATCACTGATCAGGTTAGCCGGAGCTCTCTGACCCTGGATTGGCCTGTCTGCTGTTAGCTTGATCCCTTGACCTCACCCTTTGTCTTTTCAATGCAACATGCAGGACCAACCAAGCCCAGCCCCCTCCATACGCACACTCTACTTGGCCTCTTATCCTTGACAGCCCTTATGCCCATATTAAGATCTACTTCAGTGATTTCAGGGCAGTTTCCGCCATAAACTCTCATTTAGGGGGAAATTTGCTTTGAGTCACAGTCTTGTTTCCATACTGTGCTTGACGGCATTAGACCCTTCTTGTGGCTTTTAATTAACTACAAGGATGGATAGTATCATTCGAATAAACTGCTACCATTCTACTTTGTTGCACCACAGTTAATGACCAAGCATTCATTGTTTTACATTATTGCACTGCCATTGTGCTGTCCTCTTAGTGCCATATAGCGCTCACAGTGCATACGGTTATGAATGGCTCAGGGTATTAACATATGCTGAAGGAGATATATCTGATGTAGCCATCAACCCACTTCAAACACCCACATAAGCTTTGGTGGGATTGTTATTCTCAAGTTTGTGGGAAGCCATTGGGGAAAGAAAAAATAAAATACAAAATCCAATCTTAATATTTAACTCTGAACTTTTGAAACATAGGACCGGCTATTGGGGAGGACCGAGCTGTTTCCCTTTCTGCCACAGAGACGGAGCACCAGCAGACCCAGAGAGATGAACCCTAATCAACTTTTCCAATTACACTCCATCTCAGACCACTTATTCCACACAAAACGGTATCACTAATGCTGGACATCACACAAATGCGTCTCAGTGTCCTGCAAGCGACTCCTGATACACATTTATAGATTCAAAACCAATAGTTCAGACTTTAATAGAATAAGCATAAAAACGTCTTTGATGCCCTTTGAAAGGGCTTTCTATGCTAGAGAAATGGGTCCCGGTAGCCGGACAGAGGCTTTAAAATTTAATACAGCAGAAAGATGAGCCCTTCTCGGCAATCCTCCGAGTTTAGTTTTCATACAAAATTGTAGGTCTGCATGCCATGTGTTTTAAAATTGTCCGTTCTTGACGGTTTTAAGATGCGGCATTGCGTCACACACAACAACAAAAAAAGAATACATTTGTTCGTGCTCTGCAACTGTTAGAAACAAACATGGTAAATTAAGATATGGAGGAGAAAAGTAGAATATATTGAGGGCAGGCGGATGGCTTAGTGGTGTATGTCCATGTCCGTGTGTGTGTGTGTTGGGGGGGTTTTGTCTGGGAGATAATGATAAGCACCACTTAGGCTCTTTGATCACCAAGGTTCATCAATCTACTGTCTCACCAGTGTGTCTGAGAAAGTCCTCCACAGATTCTTCACATATGGGCACAAACCCACACTGTGTGTTTATTATAACTTTACCACTTTATCCAAAGATTTATTCTCCCGGCTGCTTTCCTGCCAAGCAGAAGTCATCACAGAGCTCCGATACTGTACAAGCAAACCTGAAGCAATGCAATCCATCATCAGAGTCGGGGGCCCCTCTCCCCCTTTCCTCATCCTGGCCTAAATTTGTCTGGAGACGAAGGGTTAAGGAGGAACAGAACCTCTGAAGAGCTGCCTGCTTAACCTCTGACCTTATGGTGGAGGAGAGAGAGAGCGAAAGGAAGAAAAAAAGGGAGGGAGGGATGTTTGACAAATGACATATAACTATGCAATTAAATGTAAATACACCGGGTTTGATGTTTAATGATTTAGCTGCCTTTTCTAAATAAATCTCTGCATGTTACGTCCATTTGTTCTTTCAAAGCAAGGGTGCTGTAAACCCTGAACAGGTGTAAGGTGTAAGAGGTTAACATTGCTGAAGGAGACACAGAAACATGAGATGTCAGGAGGAGAGAGAGAGATGAGGGGAGTCCATGGAAAGGGAGGGAGGACCACCAACACCCCCCCACCTTTCCATGTCCTCAATCCCAGTAGACCTGACCCCTCTCTGGGCATCAGTGAGGGGGTCCAGCTGGTCGAGACTGGAGATGCCAAACAACCTGTCAGCGATAAGAGGAGGCGGACAAGGTATTCACAGCACCAACAACACTCTGAGGGGTTTGTTGCTGAGTGGAAGAGTAACAGACACTGGGGTCCCTTATGCGAGATAAGACAAATAGCACACGCACCGTTACACTTTAAACAATACTTACATGCATATTTGAATGAGATTTTTGCACACAAAGAATTTTGGAAAGGGAGCAGGCGGATGTTGCCAACAGGTCCTTCAGTTTAAGAGATGCGTTGAAACTGATAAGCTGCAGCGCAGTTAAAAGAGTTTCCACACACAAGTTGTTGAGCGCACTTTAAATAACACCCTGGGAATGTTAATAGTTTGTCTCCGCTGCGTTTGCTGTACAATCACAAAGAACACCACAACGAATTGACGTGCGCAAAATGTTCTAAAATGTATTCCATGTCTGTATATAAATCTGTCTTTATTTCTATTGAACAGCAAATTTAGTTTTTTTATTACAACTATTAACCCCACTTAAAGATGGAGGGTGAAACCAGAAACAGACATTCAAAGAGAAAAGAGCATCTTTGAACAATATTGTTTTGTTTCACAATTAACAACAAACTCTTAACAAATCCAGAGTAATAAATACCATTAGCAGGAACAACGCAATAAAAAATCTCATTGTAAAGCACCCACACACGCACACAAATAAACATCAAGGAATGACGAGGATCTGCTCTCTGCATACTGATGTTTGTAATGTCAGAGCACCTTTTCACATCTTACTGCATGTAAAACATCTGGACATAAACATAAAAACTGCTTCATTACACAATGAACCAAAACCTTGCACATTAAGTGACACACATGTTTCTTTACAGGATAATGTATTTAACATAATCCTGCCACAGCAATTAATGGAGACGTGCTGTATGGACGGGACAGGGAGCATTTAAATTCAAAGAAAAGGGTGAAATAAGGTTTCAAAGAGTTGTGTACATCAACATTAGGCCATTTACAGCACTGTGACTTGCAGTACAACCCTCACATGTCAAGGATCAACACCGGACTCATGAATAATTCAGTAACAAACTAAAATGGGCACACATGAAACATGCTGCACTTCAGCCCTAACTGGTTAGCTGGGGATAACAGAGAGGCGTGTGTTCATTGGCTGGCTCTCAGTGAACGGAGAAAGCTGATTGGTCAGCTGGGGGTGACTGAGAGGACAGGGTGACAGTTGCATGACGCTGAGTTGTGCATTTACCCAGAATGCAGTGGAAGCCGTGTTTACAGGTCCTTCAGCCTGTAGCGTGGTCTAAACAAACTGTTTATTTCTATGGTGCAGCGCCTGCAGCTACTTCTGCCTGTCTCATTGGAAATGAACTCATAGCCTCCTTGAGCGGAACTGACATGGGCTTCACACACAAACACACACGCACGCACAGACAACTCTTTCCTTTTCTCCTCAACTGAGACTGAGCATGGAGCTGTAAAGAGAAACAATGTCTCCCTCAGGCTCTGCTTTGAGAGCTGAGATTATTTTGGTCAGTGAATGTAACTGCTTGTCTGACATGGGGTCACGATTTACATCCTTCACAATGGAGAGAGTGGGAGACGTTGAGGGGAAAACAGCCGAGTGCTCTTCATGGTGTGGCCTTAGCTTGTGTCCTTAGCAGAGCTCACAGTGCAAACATGTGGATGACACCAGTCTTTGATTATAGAATTCTGTTTTTTAACACTTGGATTTCCAAATCCAGTCTTTATCAATCCACTGCTTCATCCAGCACACATGAGGAGCAGATGAGACTTTGTCACACAGCACAAAATCCCTTTTCCCAAATATTTTACAAAGGTCATGTCATATTTCGTCTGTGTATATGCCGCAGCATCTTTTAACGAAGGGCCACTGAGTTTGAGACAAGGAAGCTCAGTGAGTCTTTGGCATGTCTCCTCTGGTTCAGTTACGAGGCCGCGCTCCATTCTGGGACGCCACATCTGATGTGTGTGTGTGTTTCTAGTGTGTGGTAGAGAGGAGGAGACAGGTTGCCCGTGTAGCGAGGATACTGTCTGAGAGGAGGGCTGAGCTGCCTGCTGTGAATATTGTGGGTGCTCTGAGATGAAGGTCCAGAGCTCTGGCTCTGATAGGGGTCGTGGGTGATGTGCTCCCCCAGCGAGGGAGAGCTCTGGTGGGCTAAAGCGCTGAGTCGGGACCCCTGAGGGCTGGAGCTGTAGGGCGGATGAGGGGTGTAAGATGGGTAAGTTTCCACCGGGGTCATGGCGGAGGGGAGCGGGCAGGCGTACGACCAGGACGCACAGTTGAGTTCATCCAGTCTGGGCTCGGTGCCGGCAAACATGCAGGCCTGACGCTGTCCCATGTCTGAGCTGCAGGGGGAGTCAGTGAGTGGGTTATTGGGTCGACCAGGCGCAGGAGGGTGATAGGAGGAGGGGTGATAGTAAGACTCGCCCTCACTCGGAGAGCGACCTGTGAAGCATTTCTTGTACGGGTGCTGCCGGATTCCCGGAGAGCAGTTCTCCGCTGAAGAGAGATGCAGACAGAGAAAAAGATTTGTTGAAGCAATAAAATTTAATTAAAAAATACAGTAGTATCAGTATGGCAATAAAGTAATTCAAATCCAATTATCCATATAATTATCAAATTATCCAGCCATCCTCTACAAAGTGTACAGGCTACACTTATCAATGTAGACAATTCTGTAGTATAGTCAGATCTGGAGCACACGTTACTTGTTTGCTTAATTAAGTGATGTTTCTCAGTTTATGTTAAATTGGAGCCATCCAAAATATTTTGTGATAATAATTTTATATTTTAAGCTTCATTGCATTCTTTTCCCTAGTCAACGATCGTTACAGATTTTCTTTTAGTTGTTAATAATAATAATAATCTGTGGATAAACCCAGGCAAGAGTCTTTGTGACTAATAATCATAATAACTAATATTCATTAGTCAACTTCCTCAGTGAATCTGATGCTAAGTCAAAGGTCTCCAAACACAAACTGAATGACAGTCACAGCACATGTGAATAGAAATCTGATCTTTAGGTTGATTTGCTTTTTTCCAGGCAGACATTTGAGCTCCATTGCAGTAAAAAAAAAAGGTTAACTCTTTTTGTTGGTTTCATGTCATATATTGTATTCACATGATCATCTTTAAGTTACAGCTGACAAAGATTCATATTTTAAAATCTCATAAATGTAACACAATTTTTGAAACCATCAATGAGTTTTCAAAATGTTACAGTCAGCAACTGCATTACCAGCAGCAGAGGATGTGACTGATAGATAAATACAGATAAACAAAGTCCCCTATTTTCATACTGACTGCCTAAAAGTAAAGCAATTCATCTTAAAACAAATCTAAACTTGAATCAATATCAACCTGGAGGTGATTGTCAGCACACAGCTTCCTCTTACCTTTCCTCTTGGTGCAGTGGTAGACCTGTGGCGGGTGGCCGTGCTGCAGCTGTGCAGGAGGAAGGGTGTAGTGTGTTGGGGGAGCCCTCAGCAGCTGCTGGGGACTGCCGCTGCTCAAGCCGTTCTCGCAGCTGTAGGGGGATCCAACAGCTTCGGGAGATCCGTGCAGACTCCGGCCCTCCTTGCTGAAGGGACTGCCGGTGGAGCAGGCTCTCTGACGGACGTTGCTGCGCGGGACCACAGGGTAGTCCTTACTGAAGCAGAGAGAGAGAGATTGATAATTACAGCAAAGCAACAACTCACATCTGATTCGTTTCAGCCTCAGGTGTTCTTCATGAAACAATCTACCATTACTCTGTAATTGTATTCGTTTCTATCTGGGTGTATTAAAAGTACCCCTTCACCCACCCCTCCCCTTTATTTCAAGTCTACTTAGTCATACTCCATCCTTTCAGCTCTGATCTCTTGTTGTTAGCGGTCCCCTCTTGGTGAACTCTTTGGTATGTGGGGGACAGTGGGCCACATCTCCCTGACCCTCCCTGAGATAGTGACACACACTTATGCATGCACGCACACACAGCCAGTCCTGTTGTGAGATAATACGCCGCTCTAAAAATAAACATCCATCCGTGTGTCACTTCAGATTGACTCTCTTCTGCTCTGCACCCTCCAACAGCAGCACAGTAACACACGGGAGCTGCATTTAATACCAACCTCCCTCCCTCCCTCCCTCCCTCAGTAACAGCCTCTCCCATTGGCTTTTTAAAATCTGCCTGCCAAAACAGCGCTTGAATGGAGATTAATTCCACACGCAAACAGACACCACATCAGCAGCAACATGATGTCATCCTTTGTCAAGACAGGAAGTGACGCTTGGTGTGTCGTGTTTGTGCTACCGCGCTGTGGAAAAAATGTCATGCTAACAACAACATTCAGGTGAAAATAGCTCACATGCACACACACACACTTGTCTGAGACCATATGTGCCACATCATAACAACCGTCAGAGGGGATCAGGGTTGTTTCCTTTGGATGCTCACAAGCACACAGATACACACACTTTTAGAGACATTATATTGACTTATATTAATTTAATGTAGACTTGTCCAAAACAATAACCTGCAAAACCACAACCTTAAATCAACCCACACACACACACACACACACACACATACACGTGCTTACACACACACACGTGCACACACACATTAACAAATCTGTACTCACCCTTGTAGCTTGGCCATGCGGTGCAGCTCATTGTCATCGCTCCCTCTGAAGCCTTTCGCAAAAGGATTATTCTCAATCTTCAATTGTGTAATCTAAGCACAAAAGAGAACCTCTTTAGCTCAGACACTTAGGGGCCACAACAAACACACTTACATGCTCGCGTAGACAGTCACACAAAGGTACGTCAGTTTTTTAACTGCTCTTTTCACTGACTGAACTCCAGCATTTAGCAATAGTGAGGGGCCTCACAGATGTTAAAAGCCGCCCTGCTGAAGCTCTGCTGGGCCAACATTCCTCAGCAGCTGACGTTTCTAACGGAGCGGACTGCGTCCTCGCCAGCTGACACAGAATAAACTGTTTACCCAAACAGTCGCCAGGTTTAAGGATTTCAGGCCAAAGCTTTTAGAGGTCCAAAGCTGCGAGCTTTGATGTTAAAGTCTTCAAAGTTTTCTCAGTGATGTCATGGAGGAAAACCACCATCACACAGCAGGCAAGTGGCAAGTAGTCTGAGATCTGACCCGAGCTCAAGTCTAAATAAACGTTTAAGTGCCGATAATACTGGAACCGCCACCAAACTACTGCCTGAATAGTTCAAATTGTATTCATGATTGTTGGATTTAGCAGAAAGACAACACTGGTATTTGTAATAAACTATAAGAAACGTTTCTGTTTTTTTGAATATAGCCTTTCAGCACACAAATTAGATTTTTAAAAGTGAGAATAATTTGTTGAATAATACCGACATTTTTTAACTTTTGCTTCTGCCCCTAATAATAATAATACTAATAATAACAGTAGATTTTTTGGTGTAGGACAGTTTGATCAATTAGAACTTAAAACAATTACACTTAACTTAAGTCCTCATGAAACTCCAACTGACGTTTTGAGACTTTTTGATAAACTGTATATTCTATGCTTAATACATATATGCACATAAATTGTTGTTAATCAATTTTTCGAGACACTTTTATTTTGAGACGATTTTTGCATATTTTGTGATATATACAATTAATTTAATTTCATTTCATTTAAGTTCTAGTTATTGCAAAAATATAGTTGAAATAGATCTATTTGTGTTATTTGAGTTTTGTTATGAAATAAAAACCCATTGAAATCATCTTGTGAAGAGCAGAGCAGTTTAAAGCTCTAGCAATCTGTCTTTCAAATAGACGTTAAGAAAACTGGATCAGCAAAGATCAAGGGAAAGAAACAGGTCATTATAGAGCAACACTCACACACTCTCTTGCTCTCACACACACAACTAACTTATTTTCGGACATATTTACAAATACTACGTAAGGCCACATAAACAAAGAACAAGCAAATTGACTTTCTGGATATAAAATATGGACAGTAATACAAACAAAGTAAAAGTTTGTGTGTGAATGTGTGTGTGTGAGAGAAGGTCTGTGAGTGTGTGAAGGATTGTGAGTATACACTGTGTGTGAGAGACGGAGGTTTTAACGCGATCAAAGAGCAAAGGCAAATTTGCACACACAAGACTTTGAAAACCAATGGTAGAAGAATTACGAGGTAACCTTTTGCTTCAATTTGTTAAAAAAAAGCACCAAGTGAAGTCAATAATGTCACTTTTGGGGGACTGCGAATGGTTAGTGCTGATGGTTTGTTTCACTAACTGTTAAGAGCGGTGCTGCTCTCTCCCCCCACTTCCTGTCTGCCACCACACTTTATGACCAATAAAGCCCAAAGGATAATCTAAGAAATTATATTTTTGTATTTTTTTTATAACCTTCCATCAGTGTTATTTTTACCCTTAGCCCCAATGGGTAAAAATAACAGTAACAGTGTTGGTCCAGTGTGTCTTGTGTAAAGCGTACCTTGTGGTTCTGGTAGGAAGTCACAGCGATGAAGGCCGTCTCAGAGAAGACGTGGGTGCAGAAAGCCGTGTTTTTTGAGCCGAAGCCGTTGTTCTCATCAGCTTTGACAATGTGAAGGCGAGGCTGGTATTTGTGCATGGAGTTGAGAATTATCTGCACGGGGGGAGAGATTGAGGAGGTGTGATTGACGGCGCTGCATGTTTCCCACCAGCAGATGTTGACTGGAGGCCAGGTGGAGGGTAAACACAATTTATGTCAAGGTACACAGATTTCTTGGAAGACATTAATGAAATTCCTTCATATTAGGCTGAAACTGATGCAAGCCATGAATGCAATAATGTATATCGCTTGTTTCAGGCATCTTGAGGCTTTTTTCTCTTGCATTTCAATTCAGTGTTACCAGAAACTATTCTGCCAATTTAAAGCAAAGTCATTAGTGAAGCGGTTTTTAATTTTAGCTTTGACCATTTTTCTTTCTTATTATAATTGGACCTAGGCTTCACATAATCTGACTTATTGGAAATAAGGCCAAAGTTTCAGTAAACGTTTGATGTATTGACCCGACCAGCTTAGTTCATTTTTTATTTTTAATTAAAGATCTCCAGCTATACTTTAAGGAATGAATGCAACTTTTTTGCTGAATATTATTATGCATTATTAAGCAAGACAAGGTTTTGTATAAACTACAAAAAAAGGTTTCCCAGTTTCTGTGGGTGCTCCTTGAGAAGATATTTGTTTCAAACTAAATACTAAACTTTCTATTCATCAATATTATTTCATACTTCTTCTCCACTTCACTCTTTAATGAAATCCAGATATGTTTCCAACTTATCTTTGATACTTAAACATACTAGAGTATCTAGTTTTTCAGATCACAACAAATGTACTACATGCTCAGTGATTAGGAGGCCAAAAGATATACTTTTTACTAATTGATATAGCTTTAATGCTATTTTCAATTTGGTTGGAGGTTGGAAGAATGGTGACCAGAAACGTTATTTGTTTTTTGTGTGTGAAACATCTTTCAAAACACAGATGTGAAAATATAACTGCCTGTTACAATCTGCATAGTGGCAACTACACGAGGGCTTTTAAAAAAACACATTTTAACCGATCACCTCCGTGTGTGCGCATGTTTATGCAAGTGGGCACAGTTTAGTTTAGTTAGTTTAGTTTCGGTGCCCAACATTTTTTTTAAATCAGTACTTCTAACAAGCACGACGAAAAAAGAATGTACTTGTTTTCGAGTGCGCGTGCACCCACCAAGATGCACGCGCAAAGAAACTACGAAACAAACGCTCACCTACTCTCGCGCGAATAGCGCGTTCTCGGAGGGACTTTTGGGCAACTGGACCAATTAAAGCTGCGCCTGGCGGGAATGAGTCCCCGTGTTGAGTCTGCAGTGTTGCCTTTCTGCCCTCGTGCTGATTTGTGTGTCGTAGTGAAGTCTGCTAAGTTATATGTTAAAGAGAGCGAGCTACCCTAAGTGCTTAACGGCCTGGACCTGCGACACCATGCTTCTGAATCAAAACCATAACGCAAAGTTTATCATTTAAATGCATATTATAGCTATTTGATATAGCCAGGCCAATAGTTCAGTGTCTTTTAAATCATGTTTTATGACAGCCGATATACAAATACACCTACTGCATTCAAGGGGCTTAACGTATTGGTTTCATCGCAAGCAGAATCAGACCAATCGTCCTGTTCCAAATAAACATGAATAGCGCACATGAACTAAACAATATTAAGAAGACAAACTCACATGTCCAAAGGGGTCCAGGTGGTTGTTGGTGAGTTTAAGCTTCTGAAAAGAGACGAGCTGGCGGCTCCAGTGAGCTCCGGTGGCAGGAGAGTCTGGATGGACGTAGAGCCTCCCGGGCATCGCGGGCTCCGCCTTTCCCGTTATCGACCTTTAGGGGGGAGAACAGCACAGCACATCAGAAACGGTCAGACATTGACACACAGTGGGTCGCAGCGGGCTTTCTGGCCGCCAACGCACCGCTCGGCCTGACGCAGGAGGTCCGCGCTGCCGCCGGCTGGAAAAGGCCTATGTGGGGCTTTTATTAGACCACATTTTTCCATGTGGAGTTTGCACAGATGGACATTTGACCGTATAGTCGACACACATTAACTCTGTCTTGTTCAAAACTGCTGCAGCCTCTGTTATTTCTTCCCCTAGGCAGCCGTTGAAACCAAATGACCACAAAACGATAACAACAAAGACCGACAATACGGACGAAAATAATTAGTAAAGACCTAGAAGAAGTTTGAATCATCCGTGTCATTAGGATTAAAACGTGCTGTATAGTTTCGGGCAATATGGGTGGGACGTAAACCGGCAACATATTATATTAATAATATTTTAATGCAAATTAAAACAAGCTAGAAAAAATGAATTTGCAGCATTTTACGGGGAAACAGACATTGTAGATCTTTAAAAAAAAACTAAAGGGCAGCTCCAAGTATTCAAACACCGCTCGCCTGCACGACGTCCCGGTGCTTTTATCCACACACTCCTGCGGATGCTCTGGAACGGACCAGAGTCAGAGGTCCGTTCGGACCCCTCTCAGCCCAACAGACAGATGCATTTAATGTTTAATCCGGCCCGTGCTGTCTGTCCGCCCGGTGAACCCGTCACCGTCTCTCTCTCTGTGCTGGGGTTTCACCGGCGGGCAATTACGGGAGAAAACACGGGAATTAGGTCACCCCAGTCTGCGGAGAGGAGCCGACCTTTAGAGGCACGAGTGGAGGGAGTTGAATCCACAGCAACACGGTCTACACACAGAACGTCTTAGGTTTTAGACCGGGGTGTCTAATGTAAGATGTATAGTGGCCCACTAAAAACACAAGAAAACAAAAATCCCTCAGGGGAAGTCTATTATTTTTTATTTATTAATTTAGAATCGCTTTGTCATATTCGTTGCATTAACGATGTTTCATATCATTAATAAACAAGATGTTTATCGTTTAGTAAGTTATGGGGAAAGCATCGGGATACATATTTAATGACATTCGATATGTACGATAAAGAAGTTTGGATTTCCTCCATTACACGTATACATGTTGCTATAACGAACCATTTGTTGTCTGCAAACTTGTAGCGGTGGTCGTCCCCGGGTACAATGTCCATCAGGAGTATGTACTTGGTTTTAGGGTTGAGTCCCGTGACCTTCACCTTGTAACTGGGGAACATCCTCCTAGGGAGCACATGGAGGAGCAAAATATTACAAATTCCTGACGGACAACACTAGACTACTGTAAAATACCTGAAGTTAGCTAAATAAACGTCCCTATGAGGCATTCACATTGTACAGTCATGCTGCTTATGAAAATATATCAGAAACATTAAAAGTCTCTAACAGCATTTTTGGTAAATATATGCTTTATTAAAAAAATTAAGATATTAAAGTCACAAAATCTAAAAGGCAAAAGATTTTTATTTCTTCCTCCTCTTACCTTCCAGCCTTGGTGATTATCATTTCAGTTCCCACGCCATCAAACTTTGTCCAAAGTTCCCTATCGTGGAGGAAAACTTTGATTCCTTCCATCCCCTGCAGCAAAGTAGACACAGTTCTCAGTACTGAAGAGGAAAACCTCTAGAATATAAATACAGCCTGTATTTAACTTTCAGAAGACAAATTGCATTTATTGTTATTAAATGTAGTATAATCCTAAATAAAACCTACATTTACTCAATTCATTCAACTATTGATTTAGTGGTTTATGATAGGAACCTAATCTGCAGTAAATCCCCTCACATCAATTCGACCTACAAATAACAAAGTAAATATTTTGTCTTCAGTTCTACGGTCATGCATATAAAAAGAACACAAAGTTCAGCATTAACGATCTGAAGTCAATTATTGATCAATAGTAATAAAATCAGTATTTACATTATGGTCCGCATTACAGGCTGGTACCGGCTGACTGGACGCCTTCTGCGGTGAAGCTGGTGAGTCTAAAGTGTAACTGGAATGTTTCTGTTTGGCCTCTTTCGGGGAATCCATGCAGTCAGAGTCTGGACGCTCTGCAAGGCCGAACTGGTCCCCTCCGTTTGCCATGTCCCACTGACACACAAGCGAGCACACACACACACACACACACACATTATGCATTTGGTTCTAAACAGGGTTAACAACAGAGGCAAGCCAATAGTATTCTTTGACGCCTTTAAGCGCACATTTCATATTGAAGCATAGGTCCTGACTTATAATATCATTCAAAGCATGTTTGTTTGAGAAACGAGGGTCCGTGTGAAGATCTAGGCTGATGCAACACAAACTTATATCAAGGGGTTGAGGCACAGTTTTTGTTCCATAATACACAAAGAGGTGTCAACGTTGGTCTAAAAAATAAAATACCTCACGGTCCTCTCTTTGTAAAAAAAAAAGAGCATAAAGAAGATTACTAACATGACATCACATTGACTTATCCCAAACCTGCTGGGCTCCATCTGAAATTAGATCAAATTTCGAAATTAACTTTAAAATGTCTTTTGTTAATGATGACATGACAGTCCCTTGCTGTTATTAACGTGTTTTTATGTGATATTACATATCCTGTTGTCTGCATTATAAGTGCATTACATTAATACGGACAGTATCCTAGCTTGAAGATCCACAGCTGATTTTTGTGCATCTTGCCGACATGAAACACGCACACAACAGTCAGCCTGACCCGCGTGTGTGTGTGGGTGTGCATTATGCATGGTCTCCCTGGGGGCCTTTACCTCAAACGTACTGCTCTGCTCTCCCTGCAGAAAACACGCTCATCCTGCTCCTGCGCGCCCTGCTATTTTTTTGGCTTGCTTTAATTCTTTAAAATCCAACAGTTCAAATGCTAGAGCGTCGGTTCTCAAAAATCCACCTTGTGCCCAGTGCAGCTCCGAAATATCACGGGGTTGTTTCTCGTTGCGCTGTCCGTCTCCGTGCGCTCTGTCCGCGCCACCAGCTCCTCATCACCGCCGGCTGCGAATGCGTCCGCGGCGGATGTGAGTTCCTCCTCGTTTATATCACTCCTCTCTTTGTTGACCTCTCGGACTCATCGGCAGCCCGGATCTGAACCCCGCTCATCAGATCCTTCATTACAAATGGAGTCAAGTCCGCCTCAGTCGCACTCTGCCCTCCCACTTCTGCCGTCCCTGCGCTCCCATAGGTCTGCACCGTGCATCGGTATCTGCAGCCCCAAATCACTGTTGTGACACTGGCCAATCACACAGACACACACACACGCACGCACACACACACACACACACACACACACACACACGCACACACACGAGCACGCTCGAACACGGTTGGTGGATTATTTGTATGATTTTAACAGTGTTTATCTTTAACGTGAGAATACGTCCTTTATGCTATTGCTTTCTCATTTGGTTTCACATCACACAAACACACATGCAAAGACACATAAACCGACACACCCAAACTTATTTTCTACCTAGAAATACTGGAATCTGATTCAAAATGTCTTAAATGATTATATACATTTATTGGGGAATATTTACTTTTGCTTCGGTCAAAACTTCTGTAAACGCAAAAAGAGATATTTTTACGCACCGTCTGAAGTAATTCATTCACACTCCTTTATATCAAAGAAAGATCTATGCCACATGACACGATTCATTTCAAATCAAGGGCTTCGATACAAAAAGTGCCACTGCCTTTTATTGTTTAGTCAAACACAACTGTAACGTGTTACTACAGCACATGTGTTGAGGATGTGGGTTGTATCCCCCTAAATGATAATAACTTTCTAATCTCACACGAGAAACAGTCACATGTGAGCTCATATTCAGATGCAAGAGGCCTTTGTCAGCAGCAGCAGCAGCGGTGGGTTCACGCGAGCGCGCAACATTTTGATTGGATTACTGTGGATCCTGATAACCGGAGGCATCCACAGTGGAAAGTTAAGGGGTCACTGTGAGGCCAACATGCTGGGGATAAGTTATATTTCATTTAGTGTGCGCATACGTTGCAGGAAGGTGGTGTTGACATTATTTCTAATGATTTGTGTCGAGATTTTTAAGTGTTCAGAACTAAACCAGAATAAAATAGGAAAACAAATACTGTACAGACATTTTTGCGTTAATGTGCTGCGTTTTTGCGCATCCGCATGTGCCCATTCGTTTATAAATATATATATGTAAATATATATCCCCCACGGCCGCTCTTACCGTGTTAAAATATATAAATCCCCGGTGACAGAGCTCCAGTTATAACAGGTCGGTGCATGAGCCACTGGGAGAGTCTGCCTCTGTGGCCGATGTGTGCTCCCCACCAATGAACCTGGATACACCACGCGCACAGCCTTGGAGTTCACAAAGAAAAAAACGCTGTAAACTAAGAGTCTAAATCAATCAATAGTATTGTAAAAAGTATTACAATTTTCTTCTTCGGATTGTGTGTTATGTAATAGTCACCTAGACCTAGGATTTCAGTTACAAGTCATTTCAAAAGTCAAGGTTTGTTAACTTTGACTTTTGAAATGGGTATGGAAGAAAAAATAGTGTTTAGTGAACATTCATCAACTAATCAGACCGATCTGGAAGATCTGTTGGTAGATTATTGTTGTAATTGCCCAGTTTATCAAACTGATTATATTGTTGTATAGTTGTAATTTTTTGGAGTCATTTCATATCTCACGAAGCAAATCAAAATAAATGTTTTTTAAAATGAAGAAATATTGCTAATTAAACAGATCCAGGATTAATTGTCACACATTGTTCAGAATTACCTTGATAGCGCCATCCCGTTTGTTTATGTCAATTTTCAGCCGCGATATTTTTTATAAAAATGTCTCAAACGATCTAATGCAGATATTTGCACGTATTCGTTTGATTCCACGGGTTAGCTGCTTTACACCTTGGAATTGAATAGAATAAAAATAAATAATGCATTTAATATAAAAATAAAATCTAAGTGAGGAATATTTAAGTAACTTTTAGCGCATCTAATAACTTTCCAGTCAGTTTATTGGCTCTTCAAGCACAACGGAGTGTGATAGGTATGTCTATTTGTCTGGTAGCAGTTTGGTAGTTTATTTTAAAAATCCAAATAATTTCACGTGGTCCTGAAGGACATAGTCTCAACAAATATTTCTGTAGTCGCAAAAGTTCTGTAAAACTTTCTATTTAATTTTATAATCATACAATCAAATGATCAATAATGACATACACATCCTCCCAGTTGACCTTTAACGACATAATTGGAATGACTTATTCTGTCGTTTAAAAAGGCACAGCTTTTATTCGTAATCTAATAAAAAAACACAAAATAGTTAGACTTTTGATTTTTTTGGCAAAACGTTTAAATTTTGACCAACATCTGCTTTGCATAATAGAAGAATGAAGACAAAAAGATAGACAGATATACATTATTTGAAAATCAGCTTTAGAACATAGTTTATTTATTAATTCAAATCAGAAACCAAATTCAAACCTTTTAATTATGCATCTGATTTTTCTGTGTTGCATTTACTTAGCACGTTTTTTTAGTATTTATTGCAATTTTGGAACTTTTGCCTAAGTAAGAGGCAAATGAGGTGTAGGTGGCGGCTGGACGGCTCATTATTGTCCCATCATGGCTGCAGCTGACTGGGTCCTCTGTTCTCCGCATGGAGGAAGTGGTGACGGGGTCCCAGACCTCCTGCACTCAGCAGGTCTGTCTCACACACCTCCAGCTCGGCCAGAGCGAGTGTGTGCGTGTGTGTGTGGCACGAGGGGGCAAGGTCAACCCATTTCTCTGCAAACAATCACATCACACAGGGCGAAATACATTCCACCCCCCACGCCCCCCACGCCCCAACCTCCAGTTTGTAAGGTGGTCTGATGTGGGAACAGAGGAGGGAGGGAGGCGGGCTGGCGGCGGTCCAGACGGGGCCCCGAGTCCAGATGAAGGACAACCTGTTCCGCATTAATAGGACTTCATATTACACATGTTAAGAAGACTCTGCTTTCTGCACACGCTCAGTTAAAAGTACGTGTGCGCGATGTGTCTGATTGTAAAGGCCCATCAGATAGGACCACTTTTTGGTTTACAAGGGCAGACGTTTACCCAACACAGGTTAGCAGCTCATACACCTCTAAAATATATATATATATATATATATCATATACATATATATTTAGCCATAACGTCTCGTCAGTTTATATCATTTTATAAATATTGGCAGGCATGCGCGAACTCTGCGTAGACGCAGAAGTCTTGAAGAAGTCGATCGCTATTGTAGCTCCACTCATCTAAAATGATTAGACAACATTTCTTCATTCTCTACTGCTGAATAACACGTTTTATCAATTTAAGTGAGAATAAGTAGTTTTTAAGTGAGCATGTGTCTGCTGGAATAACAATGTAAATCTATATTCTTTTGTTCAATACTTATTTTCTCATGAGGTTATTTTGCCATCATTTACTGGAGATACGAAGACCTGATCTAATCATTTTTTTATTGGGACTTTTATTTTGTAGCGAATGTAGGAGGCATAACATCGAGAGTATCGTTTAGCACTTTGCACGTCATCCTCGATGCACAATGGTTGTGTTTTTATATCGTGAATGGCATTGAAAGGCCTTATTGACACTGTAAATAGGTATAAATTGGTCGCAACGCAAGAGCTTGAATGCAAACAGGAACGCTGCAGGCGCTCGTGGCAAGTCGAGCTGCCAATCAAGTGTCCTGAATAGAGTGTGTCGTCTTGCAGCTCCCTCTAGTGGCTTTCCTCGGCAAACAGAGAAAAACAAAGATTTTACTTTTCTTCATTAATTCATCTTAACAGCCTCAACTGCAACTCAAGCAACAGCATTCGGCTAAAGCTGCAGGAACATGGATGTATTTGGGCGCAACATAAATGCCCAACGCGATGGCATCAGAGAGAGGCAAAGAAGGAGGGAGAGACAGAGCCGTCTGGGGCAGATTCATCCATGTGGGAACATTAACATTTAGGAGGTCGGTCTGCCCTCAGAGCTGCCTGTCACTCATAGGCGTTGAACTGAAGTGCTGTGTGACCTTTACACTGTGCACACTCACAGAAAATAAATTTCACCTTTAAGACTTATTCCTTATTATTGCCTTGTGTTGCCATTTTTTCAGACCTTTACCTCTTTATAATAGCTCAAATCGTGAAGTGTATGGAGAGATGAGGATCTCACCAGAGGTTGATTATGTTGTCAGGAGCTTTTAGATCACATAGCTATCAATTCATTTGTAGGTCTTTTTTACCAATAAAAACCTCTTAAACTTGCATCTTCTCATCACCACTGGTCCGTCCTGACGGATGTTTCTGCTTGAATTTTTTTGAGTACCTGGAGGAGCTTTGTCTTTAACAGACTGAAAACTCATTTCAACACAGCTGACATTTCACAGGCACTCTGGGCCTTTATTATTTACCTAAGACACAGACATTTTACTCTCTCCGTCCTTCGGCCACACAGCTGCACTTGGAGGCAGAAAGGGAAGTGGACCGAGGTCAAGACAGAGTTTTAGGCGTTTTACCTAATGGACCTTTGCACTGGACGTGTGAAGCACTTCACTTAACACTGCCTCGGGCACTAGATTGGCATGTGTATGGCGTGCATGAATGGGTTATTGCGGGCTTTGTAAAAGGTCAAATAATTTGGCCCTGACATGCCTGGCAGTTGGGATATTTTCTCACTTGGAAATGAAAAGAAAAGTTAATGTCATCCTTTCTTTAAAAACAATAATTTAGAAAACTTGAAGTTAGTATCATCTGTGATGAAAAATGTGGATTGACTGAGCAGCGAGGTAAAAGGGGAGAAAAACTGAACTTTTGATCAAAAACAACTTAAAAAAAGACAAATAAAAAGCATCATTTAATGTACAAGAAAGAAAATGCGCTAAATGCAGGCAGACGAGTGCACACAGCTTCAGAAACAGTCGTGAACATGGTACAACATCAATGACGCCTTGAGGGGAACCTGAAGGCTGAGTCTACTGGTGGAAATACACGTATGTGAGGTATCATTTCTAGAGGAAAGTGTAATATCTGCTGTAGAAGCAAAAAAAAAAAAAAAAACACAAGTAAAAATGAGACAAGCAAAGTGCAGAATTTACAGTCAAATTACCAGAAGTGGCACATCTTCCCACATAATGCAGTATGAAAGTTACATTTACAAAGCTGTCAACCAGCTGGTCAGCTGTAATTGTTGGTGGCTGTACATTCTAGGACAAGTACCATTTCAACACTGCTGTATTATCACGGTACCCTGTTAAAAGCAAAGAGGGGAGTCACAGTTTACTGACAGTTGACGTATTTAAAGCACCTGGTTAAAACGGTGCGAACACGTGAAAAGAGAAGCCCTCATTCAGTTGTACCTTTTTATGAGACACTTACACTTTCACGCAGACAACTGAGAAGATGTTAGTAAACAAATATTTGTTAATTATTAATGAAGAAAAGTTGATAGTCCACATAACAAGCGTTTCAGAACGAAAGAGGGAAAAAAAAACACTTCTGGCCTCAAACAAACTAAAATATTTTGTGAAGAGGAGCTTGAATATAAACAAAATGGATGCTAATGTGTTTAAATGCCATAAACACTTTTGTGTGAACACTTTTAGCCGGGGCGAAAACACGGTCTTGAGTTACGACCCCAAAGTGCAACAGACTGAAAGCATGTGCCATCACTTCTTAGCCTGGAAGAACAATTAACACCAAGATTATTCAAGTTTTCAGAGGAAGTTGTACTAAAAACATTCCATCGAACTTCTTCACGGTCCTGTGAACAACAAACACTGCGCCTCTTGCTCCGCCTCCAGCTGGGTGCGTATACTACAAGCCCAGCAGGAGGCCCCCCCCCTCTCACCCTGTGGCGTCGAGGTAGGTGGTCACAGTGTCACTTCATAAGCAGGGAATACTACTACTACTATTATTATTATTATTATTAACTACGAGTCACATTCATTGTTGAAGCAGGTACCAAGTGTGGAGTCAGACGTCCGTGGTGCGGATGCCATCGTCGTCCAGGCTGAACGGGAAGCTGCAGCCGCTGTGAGGCTGAGGCTGCGAGCGGTGGCGTCGGCGCCCGCCGGCCACATCTCTGACCGCCGCCAGGATGCCCGGCCCGCCGGCCGGAGCTGCCGCGTTGGTGCCGGGGAAGCTGGTCGCGGCGGAGAGGGAATTGGAAGAGGAGGAGGTGGAGGAAGAGGTGGAGGAGGAGGAGAGCGAAGGCAACGTGGTCACAGGGCCGAAAGCGCCGTCTTCTTCCTCTGCGTCCGGGGTGAAGGGCTCACACGGAGGGACGGGCGTCCAGGGCTGCCAGCCCGGTGCCACGGAGCAGGACTTGACCAGCGCGGGCCGGCGCTCCTCGCTCTGCTGGCCCCGAGAGGCGGAGGACGCGTTGTGACTCCGATAGAGAGAGGACGCGCGTCTAAATGAAAAACCCTGCGTGACAGCAACGGTGACATGATGAGTGAGGTTTTCTCTTCTCCACGAACGCAGGGCGAGAAAGGTTTGAAGATTCGTTTGTGTGGAGAGGAGAGACGACAGCGTTTACCTTCGGGGGGCCTCTGAAGTCCTGGATCTTCATTTCAATGTCCCTGATCCAGCCGTGCATCTCCTCTGGAGAGTCTGTCTGTAGACCAACATCAACAGAAGATAAAGCCTCCCACGGCCACATGTCTCCTATTTCCTATCATATATAAATATTATTATCACTATTATGTGTGTCACTCGCGATGTTCTATGTATTTCTTACCGTTGAAAACAAAGACAACATTTTTAAAATAATACAGGTGTCAAATTTACATAAAATAAAGAAAGAAAGAAAAGAAGACATACTTCACAGATTATTGGTTATTATGAGTTTAATGTGTGTTATCACCATTGGGTTTTCCAAACTCTTAGATATCAATGACTTACACAAATTCTTAACTGTATTCCCATTTCATTTTAATTTGAGATTTCAATTATGACCATGGTCTTGGTGTGTTTTTAATTTTATTATTAGTTTTGTTTGTGCAGACAAAAATGAAAGCACCTCGCTCTCTTCCTCTCTCTCTCTTGGTCTGTCTGTGTCTGTGTCTGTCAGTTCTTCTCCCGGGAGATTGACAGGATGTTATTGTAGTTATGGTAACAGATGGCTTTGTCCAGTTCACAAAAACAAACGTTCAACACTAAAAAAAGATCCATTTGCCACACAACAGCAGCAGAGCATTGAGAGAAAACAACAACCGATACACCTGCCAAAACATCTCTCTCTGCTGAGACTAATTTGGATCTAATCATGCTTTCACCCAGCAAGGTCCCAACCCGACATAAAGCTTGTGAGGAACTAACCCTCTGATGGGTTGAAGACTGTACCTGAATGTAGAAGGTTCGGGAGCCGGTGATGATCTCAAACAGGTTGTCTCTCAGCAGCAGATCTCTGATTGACATACACAGAGGAAAATTATCATTGTAAATAAAACAGTGGCTAAGTGGAGGGCTAGATGGTATTTAGCCATGTAAAAATCTACTAACAGTTTGTGTTTTGTACTCTATGTAGTCATATGTATTCAGAATTATACAGGAAGTGGCCAGGCGTGTTGAAAAGGGTTGTTCTAAGTAGTTAATTTACAATTCTACTGACACCTCAATTAGCCTATTGTTTGCTTGTATAATGCCAAAACCTTGATGCCGTTCCTATCTATGTATAGTGTAATATGTCCTTAACTGATTAATCACCGGAAGGGTAACCAGAGAGAGAAAAAGGACAATGGTGAACTTGATAAACTCTCATTTGACTCACCCTGACTTGACGAGACATTCGTGGACCTTCTGAATGTCCCTCAGTGGGACAGCGCGGAGAGGCTCCTTATCCTGGGACACACGTAAGCACAAATCAGACATGTGAAGACTAAGACCTCAGCTGTTGGTTGAAGGGATGAACAAAAGGTCTGGCTCCTCACCATCTCAGACTTGTAGTAACTGACTGCATTGTCATCCAGGGTGAAAAACCTCCTCTTCCAGCTCTTCCTCTGACACACACACACACACATTACAGTCTCTACATGCAGATTTCTGTATACAAACACAGAGTTCAGTTATAAATGGTTAAGTTCTCACCACATTTCCTTGTTTGACACAGTAACCGCATCGCAACACTCCTGGTCTGTTACCCTTCCTCTCCCTTGCTTCGGTCTCTTCGCTTTCATTCTGAAACATTTCATTACCGCCATCTTTAACATCAATGCAACGATTGTGGCTAACGTCTTAAAAAAAATCTCAGATTACACACTCAGTGATTATGGCGGCAGAGAGCAAGCAACAAAACTTTCTTTTCATTACCTGGATGGGCGTGTGCACCACCACGCCACCGATGATCTCGGTCTTGTAGGCCTGCTGTCTCCTTCCTCCCTGAGTGGCGCTGACTACTGCGGTCACATCGGACCTCAGAGGTGCAGGGCCAGATTTAGGAACCTGTCAGCAGTAGGATGTTATAGACTACAATGGCATCAACAGACCTCAATGGATACCTCTTGATTTAGAGCTTCTATTCCCACTGGGAGCTTTTGTGCAACAACAATGCAAAAAAAATCAGCAAATAATTAAGCCTCCAAAGTTTATGACAAACAAATTGCAACAAATGGCAAAATAACCATATAAATAGTGTGTTCATTATTATAAATCCATCATTTGTGAATAAATACGTAAAATTCATCAGTTTGTGTTTTACTTTATTGCATTTGAATCAAGCCCATTCTGCTCTATGCTGTAAAGTATTAGTTTCCATTGAGGACATGGAAGCTGCGAAAAGGCGGCAGAGAGGCCCTCACATCTAAGAGGAAGTGAAAGAGAGTGTGTGCGACACAACGTCCGGTGTCAGTGTGCAGGTGAGACAAAAAGAGCGACACTTCTCTGTCATCTGGATGTCGCTGGTAAAAAAAAGCCCGGGCGATGTCACTGAACAAGAACTAATAATGCAAATATAAGTGCAAAGCATGTTCACAAAGATGTTTTGACACCATCCACCACGGTGACGCATGTTATGGTTATAATTGAGCACATTCAAAATTTCCTCATTCAACAAGTGTGTAAGAGAGTATATGTGGGCAGCGAGACGTCATTTTAGCCTCCCCGGTCTGACTGGATTCAGTCACATCGCTGTTTCCTGTGCTCAGGCGAGTTTAGCCTTCGTCTGACCACATTTAAGACGAATAAATCAGGCCCCAATATCAATTTTGATTGTTGCACTCACAGTGATCTTGCTGGCTTTATTGAGAGCAGCTACCCAGTCTCTCATGTCAGTCACATCGTTGGCTTGGAGGAAGTACCTCCGGGACACCGCATTGATTACTACAGAGATAGAAATCAGTCTGACAAAATTCCACAATAACTGCATTATATCATCTTATCACATATGAACAAAAAAATAACGGCATTGTACATTGCTGCATCACCATGACTCTGAAAAACTCACCAAAGCAGAACTCTGTCTTTGGCTTTTGCTTCACTGGGGCTTCACTCACCTGAGAAAGGGAGACGAGAAGAGGGGACAAGAGGAAAGGACAAAAGATAAAGTGAGACAGGAGGTGACAACAGAAAAGGAGACCAAAGGAGAGAAAATGAGACAAAAGGTGGAGTAGATGTAGGAAGAAGAGACAAAGGTGGAGAAGAGGAGGCAAAGGGCAAAGAGAGAGGAGACAGAAATAAAGAAATTACCATATGAGGGTGGGTGTGGGGGGGGGGGGGGTAGAAGAGGAGACAAAAGAAAAAGAGAGGAGACAAAAAAGAGAAGTGAAGCAGAGAAACATTTCATATATTTGCTGTGTTCTTGGACTCCGAGTGTCCAGGGAGGAGCTGTCAGCACTACAGTGCAGCCAGATGTCATTATCTCTGCTTAGCTCAGCCACATCTGGAAAACTCAAGTCTTCTTCTGCATGTGACCGTTAACTACAGATGTGTCGTATCTGGTGTCTCCGCGCAGCCCGATTAAACGTAGGCGAGTGGCTGTTTCCACACTGCTCCGAGGTCCACTGCTTGTTACGTTCACTACGACCCACAGCAAAGTGAAAAGGTTTACCTTAGAGATGTAGGTTAGTCTCAGGCTGCCGACAAAGCTAGTTCCACTGGGCAAGTTCTGCATGCAAACACAAACACACAGACTAGTCATTGTCGCAGAGTCCAAGGTTACACGCCTCCGATTGGTCAATTTCACTTCCTCTTGCTGTTGTGCAAGTGTGTGTCATACGTATGTGTGTGGAGGAGTACCTGAGGGTTGTCCATATACCACAGCAGAACGTTTTCCTGCGTGTCCAGGATGAAGTATCGCCTCTGGAAGCGGCAGCTGTTCTCCTTCTCCTCGACGTCCAGGAAGCCGCACACGCGTTTCAACCGGTCCACGTACGGCATGCTGCTGCTATCACATGTCCCTGGGACGCACAAACGCACAGATACCCCCGTCAGATGGAGAGTGAGAGGCAAAATGTAAAAGGAGCAACAGAAGGAGATGGACGTGTAGGTCAGAAAGGAAGAGTAGAACTGAAGTGGGAGATAAACCCAACTTTGATTTACTTTGCAAATACACACACAGACACAGAGGAAGAAAGAGACCCGTTTCCACTCAGCAGTTTTTCATGTGACGTGATTGAGGGTGAGCAGCAAGCCCGAGGCTGAGCTGAGGCCCTACACCACAGCCAAAAATTACAGACTGCACTCAAGAACTGCACACACGCACATTTCTACTGGCCAGGGAAGAGAGAGGAGAGCAGGAGGGGGAGGGGGGGGGGTGTATTCATTAAGATGATGCATACATGTGAATCACGGAGCTGCTGACCGATTTCCCAAGTAAATAAGACTCATTCAGCTCTGACACTCAGGTATGCTGATGATGTTTCAATGTTTGCCTTCCAAGAGACCTTCATCCATAGCAGAAATACATACAAGTATTTTTTAATTTTTTGTGGGGGAGACTTTACCAGAGGCAATCTGGCATGATGAGAGATGTATTTAATAATCTTGACCTCTCCAAGTTATTTTCACAGGAAACTTTCGGTCCGTTCAACATCACACTACACACTCTTCCCAGTTGTGTGCATTTAATCAAATAATGCAAAGCAGATTTTCTACTCATAAAGGCAACATCTGTGACTGATTTGAAGAACAAAAAATATAACTTAGTGACAGTTAATAAAATCTATCAGGACTGAATGGCTAAGTTCTCTGCAGATACTTTTACAAAATGCATTTCCATTGAACAAACACTTGAATATATTCATATAAATGGTTCAACAAAGCACAGAAAATTGAGAATTAACAACAGATTTATAAGCTGCATCTTCACAGGCCTTCTGTGGCACTATTCTAAAAAGTAATAGACATTCGTTTCGTTTTGAAACTGGTCGGAAGATAAGTGGGTTGTGTTTCTGATGCGTTGGTCGTGCAACCTTCTTGTGCCACTGAAATAGGTCAGAGATACAAACCATTCAGCAACCTGTTGCAGAAACTCTGGGTGTAATGGAAAAGAAAAAAAGATGCCACCAAGGCCACACAGATACCCATGCGGTGACTGACATACCCCACAAACTCACACACAGACACACAAGAAACATTTTAGGCAGAAAACTTCAGGCGGAACAAACAAAGCAGCAGTGAGGTGGGCATTAGAGGCAAAACTTCATTATTCAGACCGTCTTTATCTTTGAAATGTAACAGCGTTGCACACAGGAATTAAGGTATGTAAATTCTCTGTCTGTGTGTATGAGGGCAGAACACAGTGTACAGATAACAGCGTGATATCAGCATCATTATCTGAAACCCACTTTCACTCAGTTCACACAGACACCTTAAATCTAGTCTGAAACAGAAACTGATTCAAACTGATAACACTTGTAATCTACACTCACCGGCCACTTTATTAGGTACCCCATGCTAGTAACGGGTTGGACCCCCTTTTGCCTTCAGAACTGCCCCAATTCTTCGTGGCATAGATTCAACAAGGTGCTGGAAGCATTCCTCAGGGAGTTTGGTCCATATTGACATGATGGCATCACACAGTTGCCGCAGATTTGTCGGCTGCACATCCATGATGCGAATCTCCCGTTCCACCACATCCCAAAGATGCTCTATTGGATTGAGATCTGGTGATTGTGGAGGCCATTTGAGTACAGCGAACTCATTGTCATGTTCAAGAAACCAGTCTGAGATGATTCCAGCTTTATGACATGGCGCTTTATCCTGCTGAAAGTAGCCATCAGAAGTTGGGTACATTGTGGTCATAAAGGGATGGACATGGTCAGCAACAATACTCAGGTAGGCTGTGGCGTTGCAACGATGCTCAATTGGTACCAAGGGGCCCAAAGAGTGCCAAGAAAATATTCCCCACACCATGACACCACCACCACCAGCCTGAACCGTTGATACAAGGCAGGATGGATCCATGCTTTCATGTTGTAGACGCCAAATTCTGACCCTACCATCCGAATGTCGCAGCAGAAATCGAGACTCATCAGACCATGCAACGTTTTTCCAATCTTCTATTGTCCAATTTCGATGAGCTTGTGCAAATTGTAGCCTCAGTTTCCTGTTCTTAGCTGAAAGGAGTGGCACCCGGTGTGGTCTTCTGCTGCTGTAGCCCATCTGCCTCAAAGTTCGACGTACTGTGCGTTCAGAGATGCTCTTATGCCCACCTTGGTTGTAACGGGTGGTTATTTGAGTCACTGTTGCCCTTCTATCAGCTCGAACCAGTCTGGCCATTCTCCTCTGACCTCTGGCATCAACAAGGCATTTCCGCCCACAGAACTTCCGCTCACTGGATGTTTTTTCTTTTTCGGACCATTCTCTGTAAACCCTAGAGATGGTTGTGCGTGAAAATCCCAGTAGATTAGCAGTTTCTGAAATACTCAGACCAGCCCTTCTGGCACCAACAATCATGCCACGTTCAAAGTCACTCAAATCACCTTTCTTCCCCATACTGATGCTCGGTTTGAACTGCAGGAGATTGTCTTGACAATGTCTACATGCCTAAATGCACTGAGTTGCCGCCATGTGATTGGCTGCTTAGAAATTAAGTGTTAACGAGCAGTTGGACAGGTGTACCTAATAAAGTGGCCGGTGAGTGTATTTTGGCTTTTACTTCCATGAAGTTCGAAGAATGGGAAAAAAATATATATATATATATATATATATATATATATATATATATATATATATATAAATAAATATATGAATAAACGTAATGAGTTGGAAATTTGAGTATGTGCTTTTAATTATTGATTAGAAAACATTTGTGCCCTGCAATACTTCCATGTAATTTCATCATGATATTCCATTGAAAGACAATAAATGATGATATTGAATAATCGCCCAGCCCCACTGAGAACGGCAGAATATTATTGGTGAATGCATTGACATGAAGCTAATTCTAACCACTTTGAAACAAGGCCTCAGGTCCTCACGGAGTGTACAAAGCATCATTGGTAGTACGCGGGGACGTTGGAGACTGCACTAGAAACTGCAAAGGAACCCAACCTTAAATGGTTAAATGGTGGGAGCCCTGACCCCACCCCAATAGCAACAAGTACTGGCTGTGAAAAGTACAACATGTCACAAAACGCGCTCATCCACGTGCATCGGTCAGTTACCAGGCGCATGAGAACGTGTGGCAGGGATGTCTCTGTACAAAGGGATTAAGAAGTTTCTCCCTCCACCGCGCGCTAATGACAGCTGCATATTCGCATTCTTCCCCACCGAGCAGACACGAGCTTGACGTCGCAAGATGACCCACTTGAAACCCACGGGCGTGCACGTAGTCTACAACGTGATTGGGAGCTCGAGCGGGACGCGTTTAAATGAGATCCCGGCCGGAGTTTACTCGGCGAACACCTGACGGATGTTACACACAACAAGTCTACGGCCTGCCACACCTACACCACAGTGTCCTCCACACACACACACACACACACACACAGTCAGAAGCAGACGATGACACACACACGCGCGCGCAGTCACACGTATTGTCAGTGCGGGCTGACTACTTACCCGCCGTGGAGTCAGTTTGCGGCGCAGCCAGCGCCCCACGCCGCGCACGAGCGCAGAGAGCCCCGCGGCTGGGAAATAACGAGCATGTCAGAACAAAGTTGTGATCGTGTGTTTAAACGGCACAAATCGTCCTGTGGGCATCGAGCCGCTTACACTCTCCTCTGTTTGTTTGCGTGATCGGAGTACAGAAGAGTTGTCTTTTTTTCCGGGTTGGACGTTTCGTTATTAGAATAAAACCAGCCCCGGATGTGATCTACGCGTCCTGTGAGTTCCACCGGGGCCCTCCTCCGCCCTCCTCCACCCGCCACCTCCTCCTCCATCGTGCTGCAGAGCTCTCATACGACGAGGAACTGTCAACTCACAGCTCAACTCACCTCTGCCCTTCTTCAGTTTAAAAACTTTACCTTTGTTTTAGTTTAGGCTCTTTTTAAAGGAGATTGTTAATTGAGTTCTTTCCTCTTGCAAATGCATACAACAGTTTTATCTCTTCTAATGTTAGGTGGCTGCTGGAGAACTGGGTCAAACACACACACACGCACGCACGCACACGCGCACACACACACACACACAGCTGAATCAGTTGGTGCATATAAATGATCAGCTATAAAAGAAGGGAGTGTAAACCTGGATAAACAGGTACACCGAGAAGAATAGTGTCATTCATGCTATGGGTGGTAAGTGTGACAGGTGCAAGAAGACGTGCCAACAGCAGTTGGGAGGTGCGGAAATATTTTCTACATTTCTACAGTACTTTTACGGTTACAAAAAGTAGCAATAGGAATACTAAAATGTAATGCTCCACTAATGACGGGGCCGCAGCAGGATTTTAAAAATCTCCTCTCACACCATCACATATCTTAATAAGCCACCACAGCAAACACAATCACAAACATGCACAATTTACTCTTTAGTTATATTTTCTTTGCATAGTATGATGTTGTTCCAAAGCAATAGAAATACTAAATCCTGATGATTTCTTTGTATGTAAAGTAGTTGCATGAATAAAATGACTGTTAAGGATGCCTGGTCCAACAAAATAGAACTAGCTTGGAAAGCTAAACATATGTAATCTGTATTGCAAAATTCACCCACAAAGAAAATTAAAATAAAATCCTTAGCTTGAATAAAAAATGAACAAATCTCTTGTGCAAGAAGTAGCATGAGGACTCATACACATTAGTCCTTTTCAGAAAGTCTGGCAGAATAATCAAGGTGGTACTGTACTTGACTATCCATACTGTTCACTTCAGCAATTCTTTTTATTTTATGATCCTGTCTTGTATTTATATTTCTGCAATCTGCAAAAGCAACAATTTGAAAAAAGTAAAAAGTACAGCATTGCCTAAACACCGTTTAAGTTTTTTACACTTTTACATAAAGGTAACCATAGTTTGAACCCTGTGATGAAACTTCTGAGAGACGGTAAAAAACAAGGATGAACTGACCAGGCCTCTTTCTTTCGACATCTAGTTTATAACCTGTGCAGTCTGCAGTTTCCATGTACAACATGTACGTGTAGAATCTTCCTGCAGAAATGACAATGACTGTGTCTGCATCTACAGGAGGGACTCTGTATTCAGTCCTTTCTATCGGTTCATGTGTGTTCTCTTGTTAAAAGGGAAGTGGCTGCACGTCATATGACCTGCCCGGGGAGGGACACTACCTCACTGACTTCATATCTTGTGGCAACTGCTGCACATGATTCGAGTTACACATTTGAAGAAGGAAGTCCTGATGTTTCCACAGTCGCTCCCGTCTTCCTGCTGAATATTTAGACTTTTTCTCCCTCTACTGTGCTTTTACATCAGGGGCACAAACATAATTACAAATTTCTATCAAGTGACACATCGAGGGGATCTTAACCACATACAAACCCACAAATTACACACACACAATTGTATCTTTATTCAAATAGGCTTGCATGAAGAAAAATTACTAAATATTCAATTACAAAATTCTTTGTGCTGTTAAAATACTTTTTGGTCAATAGTGTCAACGAGCTGCTACCCGAGCTGCTACCCACGCAAGCACTCTTTGCCCCTACTGAAACCACGCTGGAGAGATGTAGTTAACTTCATGCACACTTGTTCACCACAAACACTCTCAGGTTCACTAGCATGTACCGCATTGGATCATCTGCAAGTGAACACAGTGGATAAGATAATAGCATCGATGATGAGGTTTCTATTCTAATGTTGGATGATACTAAAATAAGAACACAATCAAAGGTGCAGAAGTTTGCATTCCTGTGACAGACCGCCATCACTGCACCAACACAATTGGCAGAAAGGTGCATCGAAGATCTGTGTGGGGACGAATCACAGCTGACTGGCGGCCAAACGCAGCAGCAGGGCTGCGATGAGTAGGACGGGGCCGGAGGCCGGAGCCCCCGCGCTGTTGCGGTGGTTATCACCGTGGCTGCGGCTCCAGTGGGGCCCGTTACAGTCGTCGTCGAAACAGCATTCCATCTTGGCCCCGGGGCCGAAGACGTGAGCCTTGTCGCAGAAAGCCTTGTAGGTGCACGCCTTAATCACTGTGTCTGGAAATTAGTGTGAGACAGAGAGAGGGAGGGGCTCTGAGGGGATGGAAGACTGACCACTGGTGATCATTTGATACAATGCTGTGAACAGAGTGAACTCATGACAACTCTTGTCTGCTCTTAATGCTCACACATACACACACGGGCACACACACACACACACAAACATAAAGCCATACTGTAGTATGTGTGGCTATTCTAAACTGCTGGGACAAAATCCAGTAACCTCAAGTGATTAGAGGACGGAATGTGATCGCACGCACACAAACACAAACAGGAAAACAGCATTGGGGAAGAATTAAGAAGTCATACTTGCCATGTATGTTTTCCTGTGTGTGTGTTGGTTTGTCTACTCACCGGGTTCTGTGACGGTGGTGCAGGCATCAGCATACTGAGGGCAGGAGGTGGAGCCCTGAAGGTTGCAGTTGTCCTTATTGGACGCAAAGCACGTGTGACATTTGAGGGCGTGGCCTTTGCAGACAGAACAGGAGAGAGCACCTGACTTGAGACTTGGCATGTACGTTCGCAGGTAGGTGACAGCATGCAGATACACAGAGATACGTTCTCACTCACAGGTCATTTACGCCGGTGCGAGTCCGCACACGTGTAGGCACACAATCACTTACAGTTAGTGAAGGATGTGTCAGCTCCCTCAAAATAACGACGGGACACATTTGGACACGACGAAAGCAGCTTATATTGCAGTAGCAACTCAATTTTTCCACAATGCCACAGCCGTACCGGTTTAAATCTGTGACAGTGTGGTATGCTTTTGAAAATGTCCAAACTCGCAGACTGCAGAGTAAAAATGCTTCGCTGCGGCGTAAACCAACAATCTTCAACCGGCTCTGATGTTTCACAGCACAAATTAGTCAGCCAGCTGTTAACCAACCAACTCCTTCCCCTATGCTGAAACCCCAGTGTTGTGTAAACTTACTGTGGCATGCCAGCGAGATGAGAAGCAGCAGGGCCAGAGTAGTTTTCATGGCAGCTGGCCGATGGTCGCTGTGTCTTTGAGTCCAGAGAAAGAGTGTATCAGCTTGGAGGAGTCACTGATGGAGGAGACGACAGGGGTTGAGGTGGAGGAGGACCAGAATGGGGCTTGAAGGACAGGAAGGTGTCTGAGGGCATTAAGTTCTTATCTCTGTAATCTCAATCTATGCTGCACAGCCAGCAGCATGTGATAATGGATTTAACCCGGGCACGCTTTAAAAGGGTGACACAGTTACAGTTCAGTAAGGATTTTGAGTGTTGATTCTACAACACTGTAACTAGCAACAGTTTTCAAATGGTGAATGCAGAAGGAAGCTGTGAGATGTGTAGGTGTCTTTTTGTTTGTTGAATTCTGTAGAAATATAAAAGCTGTGCTTCCTTGCCGGCGCTGTGGCTAAAGCGGAGGACATGACTCACACACCGATATATCACATACACACTTTAAGAATTCATACTTTTCTGCTGAGTCTGTCGTAGAGGTAATAAAAACAGTGGAAACAAAAGTAAAAGAAAACATAGCATTTAGTAGAACAAATTATATTCATGTTTATTCAGGGAAATGTACACACACTCGTGCTGGTAGTCCTTAAAGTGTCAACACAAGAGTGAGATTCATTTTTAATACACAAGCAATATTTAAAGAAAGGGGCTTAAGTGACAAACAATATTTTGTAAAGCACAGACAGAACAGCTGAGAAACAAGGTTTGAATGACACTAATTTAAACTGTAGCACATCATCGGGTTTGTTTCACTAATTGATCAACAAGATGGCAACAAATCTGGATATCAGGTCACATTTTCATTACACTGACAGAAACCTCTTCTAGAGCCGTTAAACACGTAGTTTTCTACTTGTTTGGAGGTAAATGTGATTAGTGGACACTTAATCTGTGACACAGTGATAATTTGAAAAAATAAATACAGTAATTGTTAATGTATTGCAGTGTTGGCTTTCCTTATAATAGCTTAAAATATGTTCAACCAAAATGTAGTCCTTATGCTCAAAGGTTTTCCAGTTGTTCAGGATCCATAACAAATGACAGTTTCCATACATTGATAGTGGAGTAGATTATATTTTCCCTGTTTTCTTTTCAGCAACAAAACAATGCCACCAAGTTTATATAATTACATTAAAGTCTTTGATTGTCTGGGTTCAGTACCACAGCTGTTTGAATTGTCTACAATGTTGTCCACGTAAAGCAAATGCTTTCAATTATTTGCTTTAGTTTTACCAACATGTGGTCAAAACTCAGTGTGGTTTTAGTGTTGATCCTGAAAAAACCAAGGCCTCTGAGCTCTACTATATTTCCTCAAATAATCTTTAATCCTTTCCTACAGTTCTTGTGCAGCCTGACTTTGACCCTGACCTCGTTTCAGCTTCACACAATACCCCTGAGCCCTGCTCTTTCAGTGTAAAATCCTTGCTTACTTACATATAAATATATTTCATCTGTCGTTGCTTTTCTATAAAGCAATCTTTGTCAAAGCAAAATATACTGCATGCCCAATTGTAACTCTTAAACAACCCCCGCCTACATGATGTCATGTTGCTGGAAATTCATCTGTTAGCTAAGTTTAGTCACAAGAGGTTTAGTGGCTCACTGGCATGACGGGCGGAGGTGCAGATGGCCTTAAAGTGGGCAATAATGCAAACAAAACAACGCGACCACTTACATATAACAGAGTCCCAACTAGAACAGATATTAGCATGTAGAGAACCTTATTGATTCAGGTCACAAGTAGTGCAATTGAAGTATACATGAAGTTACTTTAGACATCAGTTTTAAGCAGTCTCTGGACTCTGGATGCAGGGCTGGCGAATGGCTGGGGGCGTGCACACAGCGTCGCTGCTCGCCGGGACCGGAGGGCCACTAGATGCTGATCACAGGCAGCGTCTCTTAGTCTAATCGGCCCATTTTGGCAATCAGCTCATCGCAGATCTTAGTGAGTTCCTCCATCTCTTGATTCTATGACAACACAACAAAGGATTGATATATATACAGTATATACATTGAAGACCTTGAAGATCTATATGATGCAGTGTACATTGTGTTGCATTGTGTATTTTTGTTTTTAACTAAAAGGGTGGATGTAGAATTTGCATGCAGAAATATGAGGACGCTTTCTACCTTCTGCTGCAGCGCTTGTTCCAGAGACTCGTTCTTCATTTGTTCCTTTCTCAAACTGGCGACCACCGCCATGTTCTCTGAGCTCGCCTTTGCCCGTACCTGAGCAATGTCCTCATTGGCCCTGAGAGATGCATGCAACCAAGGAAGTTTAGCTTTAGTCATTTAGCTGGCGCTTTTATCCAAAGCCACTTAGAATAAGTGTATTTCAACACAACATAATATTTGACATAACGTAATTAGTTTTAACTGACTTGACCGGAAAATTAAGACCTCATCTCAATCTCTACATACTTGTCTAGTTTCTCCTCAGCATGGAGTTTAAGTGTCTGGTATCTCTGCTCCTCCTGCTTGACTCGAGCGAGATACTCCTGAGCACACTTCTTCAGCACCTCCTCATTCTGTACAAGGAAAAAAAAACAAGCAGTGTTATTGCTGCTCCAAAAAAAGCTGCCAGTCAAATGGGTTAACAGATTTAATTATGTTGCAATTGCTGAATAAGATAATGTATTAATTGGGTTCATCTAATGACCTTCAACGTAAACCCGTGCTGCTCTCACTTCAAGGCCACCACGGCCCTAATAAGAGGGAAACCTTATTCTGACCTCAATCCTCCAATTATTGCAACTATCAGCTGATCGCCTCAGTACTTGAAACCGACACTTTCAGGAGTCGCAATCCGGGCCTGAACTCGTCATTTGACTGCTTACTTTCTTAAAGCCCTCCAGGGTGCTCTTCATATTTTCATAGCGTCGAAACACGTCAGAGAGAGAGCGTTCTACGGAGTTCAGGTCTGCCAGGGCGGCTTCCTTCTCCTTCAACATAATGTGCAAAGCCTTCTGGGAACTCTGGCTGTTTCGTTTCTCGTCATCTGAGAAGAGTGAAGAAGAAGAAGATATTATCGTGCAAAATGATAAAAGAGATTGAAGTAGGGAAACAACATTTCTTATATATGGTACTTTGTCCGTTCTAATACAGGGGAATGTGGATCAAAGTTACTGCACCCAAGTCATTTAAACACTGACAGTACAAGAGGACACAAACCACACTGTGGCACCGAATCCATAAGCACAACCAGGGAAATAAACAATTCAATGAAAAATAAATGTCTGTTCTGCAACCACCACAGAATTTCAGATCGATTGTACTTCCCAGAACTTGAACTCACCGATCATCTGAGCGATTGTCTTCTCATATTCTGCAACAATCTTCCTGTAACGAGACAAAAGTCACGATGAGCCTTACTTCACGGCAAGATGGAACGTTTCGATCTATTGAACCTCACTTAACCACCCATTTAAATCAATCTGGGATGTCTGAGTAAAAAGCATGAAGAAACTGATTATCTTACCTCATCTCACTGACTTCTTGTCTGCTGTCCTCGTACTTTTTCTTCCAGTCGCTGGCCACTGCCTCTTTAGTGATGATCTGAAAAGAGACGCCTAATGTGAGCAGAACTGTGCATTCAAAAAAAACACTTCTTGTAGACAAAAACCAACACACCAATGTTATATTTGTGTTGGGTGAGTGTGATTAAAGAGTGTACCTCTTGTCTAATTAGTGTGAGAACAGCCTGTTTTTCTGCCTCACTGATGCAGATGGAATCCAAGACCTGACTCCCTGACTTCTGCATTTCACTTCCCTCTGGCGTGTTCTTGTTCAGTTTCATTGGGTCTTCAAATTGCTGATGGCAGAAGAAAATTTGTTTATTGTACATCCGACATGTATACTTCCTATTGTACAATAGTTTAATGACCAACAGAAACTTTATTGGATATTCATCCAAAACGCACACGTGGAATTCAACAATACTCCCATAACATAATGAGTATTTCCTTCAAATATTTTGATTTCATTAGAGCTGCTACATCTGTTTTACTGGGAATGGTGGGATAATAAGAAAGAAGAATGCAGATTTATTTTATCGCCATTTAAATCAATTTAAAAACAAATATCAGTATTTAACTGCAAATAAAAACCAATGTATTGTCTCAAACTTCTCTCATCATTGTTTTCACACTGTAGCCCTCTTCCCTTTTAAATCAGTGGTCCTACAATCCTTTGTTCTTCCTCTCCCCATCTCTCCCCTCTCTCCTTTTGTCCTTCCCTGGATTAGGACAGTCATATCCTAATGTACTGAACTAATCTAAATCCATCTGTCACCTGAGTACATGAACATGGTGGCAGAAACTAAGTAAGCTACCTCCTGCTGTTCTGCAGCGCGGTGCAGCAATAGATAGTTATGCTGGTGTCTCAAAACCAAACCACACTGCGCAATTTCTAATTCAGTCACAACACGGTCTAACTGTAATTTTTTATTTACTTTCTTAATACTACCAAATTCAAATTAGAAAAAAGTAAAAAGAGCTTAAAAATATGCTAACCATCACAATAAAAATGAAAAGTATTAATAGGACTCATTCTGACTCTGACAAAAGCGTTTTTTCTCTGCAGCTAATTGGAATCGTTTAGTGTAACCAGGGAACTGTCTGTAGTTCAACTAAGAAAAGAGGACTTCATCTCTACCTGGTGGTCACTAGTGGCATCACGTTGCAGTTGCAGGACTCTTATGATAAATATGTATAAGGGCCTGATGCAGCACATGTAGGGGAAAGGACGAGCATGATATACTGTAGTATTTATTTACCAATGAGCAGCAGTCTGTGTCCCCAGGTTTTGATGTCACATGGCAGTCTAAACAGGGAAGAAAGTCATACACGTTTTAGGAAGAATAAAGGATCAGAGATGATGTCGCCTGTAATGTGGTTCATCACCGTGGTCTGCAGGAGGAGGTACATGAGAATTACAACATTTCTCCAATTGAAGTTCCAAATTATAAAGATTACTCTTTAACAAAGTGCTCACCAGTACCACAGATAAATGGTAAATGATCTGCAAAAATAATTCCCATGACTTGCAATATCATCGTTTGATGTTCCTCATCAGTCTTGTATTCAAATAAACTCACACCACTCAATGCCAGTTGGTTTTTACTTACAGTATGACTCACAATGATTGCTTATCTTTGAACAAAGCTGGTAGAATACTAACGTCCAGTGTAAAAGGGAACTAAAGCAGTGCAATTGATCATCAGCCAGATAAAACGCACTGTTGCTGTGAACCACTGTAGGCGACCTTCTCACCATCCAGTATTGAAAGAGCAAAGATTAAGAATGCTGTCTAAACTTTATCATCACGTTATCTGATCTCTGTAGAGAAGAGTGCCTAACGGTTAACAGTGCTACTCATCACTGTGTCAGTGTGGACTGTAGCAACATAAAAATCAATCTTCATCGATCCTGTTACTCACTGCTTTGGTCCTGGTCTGGTTTGCCACTGCTGGCCAGTTTCTCCTCGTCAGTGGCGTGGTCTCCATGATGGTCATCCTTTAAAATATAATATAGGCACTGAATGAAGCTTTTCTCAAGCTAATACTACTACTATTAATCACATGAGCAGCGGGCACAGACAGTTCCTACCTGTCCGCTTAAGTCCTTTTGCATCAGCTGGGTCTGCGTCACTTTACACGAGTTTCTGTGAAACAAAGTTAAGAACCGCATCAGTATCGAGACATACGTAATCAGAAATCTGCATATGTGGGAAGGTGTGATTAGAAGAGTTAGCGGGAGAGCGGAAAGCCTTACAGCCAGACCTCATTGCTCTGCCCTGTGTGTGCGCTGAGTTTGCATGCTCTGCCTACAGCGCTGAATTACGCAGAATAAAAAGCAGATTAATGAAAGAAACGTTGCCCAATTGAAGTAAGAACAAGAACAGTTGTTCAGAGCGCTGGAGGGAATTATAGTGTTTACACTTTACAAAGCTATTCCTAATTTTCCACTTCAGTTTGTGATTGAAGGAAAATTTAGGTCAGATAAGCTTGAACCTGGACTTGTTGCAAGAACAAGGACTGAGGTTACAAACACACACGCGCCTGCACACACAGCTGAACAGTACTTACAACAGAACACAGAGGAAATGGACTGGCTCAGCAGTCCTGATGCCACACACAGAGGAGGGAACCAGAATGACAGGTTTGAAGGAAAGACAGGGGGGAAGGGTTAGGTAAAGACAAGGGGAGTGCAAGGTCACTATAGTTAATAAAAAATCTTTTTTTTGTTTTGAATAGTCAAAAACTCTTAAAAACGTTTATGTAGATAAGAGCTTGACACTTCAAGTTTTCCTGCTTGTCCCTTAGTGTTTTATATTGGCAACAAATCAGAATTGTCAGGAAAATGTATCTTTAGATAAAGGTAAACATGGACATTATCTACTATCATAGTAAGGTGCTATACTGTCTATACACAGTATCTACACAGTATCAATTCAAGCATTTTTTATGATTGAGCATTATGTTGTCTATAACAAACCACCCATTTACTTTAATGAAAAATCAATAAGAATAATCTTAGTGCTATACACATTGATTTGAACCAGCTTCTGATGAAAGTGATCACCTTGGTGCACAGAAATAAACAGAAAAGTGACCAACCAGCAATGGTTCTTCTACAAACAGGAGTTGTGGTCAGTAGTGGTAAATGGTTAATAATTACAATTGTGTTGTTGTTTTCTTGGACAATGATTGTTCTTTAAAAGGAAACTGAACAGAAAAATACCACAAGAGGGCATTGTCTGACACTATTAATTCTCTTTCCCATTCAAAGGACATTTTCTATCTACAAGAAAAAGAATCCTTAATCCTGCTTTGAACACTTAAACACTGAATCTGCCTGAGTGCAATAATGCAAACAAACAAAAACAAATCATCCTGAAAACTTAACTTTAAATGTAAGTGAAATTCGAAACCAAAATACTAACTAATAGCAAATTTAAAAAAAATTAAAACTTGAATAATGCTGGTGCGGCTGTGCAGGAGTAAAACAGCATCTGAAATTACACAACAGGGCAACACAGTTGGTTTTAATGTTAACATTTGGATCCCTTCAGGTTCCTCGTGCACAATAGCGAGCATTCATTAATGTCCCCGGCGGCCATGAAAGAGAGAGTGGTGTTTGTTCAGCTTGAAAATCGGTGAGTCAGATTAGTTGAGTTTCAGCTGTGAAGAGACCTTTGTGTACATTTGTGTTTTACTCACGAGATAATTGTGCCGTTGGTCTCACAGGTTGGTTTTGTATTTTGTGTGTTGGAGTTCATGTTGCCATTAAGCAAGTCGGGATCCACACAAAGGTCCGAGCTGCAGTCAGATGTCACCGGAGCCTGATCGTCCACCTCGGAAGGATCTGGTTTGTTTCGCGGGGAAAGGAAGGCCAGCGATGGGGGCCGCAGGGCCTGAGGCTGGGGCACCAGGCTGGATGGCGAAAGGCCGCCTCCGGGACACGGACTGCTGCTGAGGCTCAGGTTGAGGTTCTGGTCCAAACCAAAGTTGCAGTCGCCGGGTGAAGGGCCAGTGAGGTTGTTCAGGGAATCTACATCTTTGGATGAAACTGGGCCGATGTCCTGGTTGGAGTTCTTGTCCAGAAAGTGGTTTGTAACATCAGGAAGAACTGTGAAAACGGAAGAACTATGAACAACAAAACATCTCAAATGTAAAAGTTACTAAAAAGGTGGGCGTTTGAATGCTTTCTTTCTGTCTGTCTTTCCTCTTTTAAAGTTGCTAACATTGTCCACATATCTCATGTCATGGGAGATCAAAACAGTCTGAAGCAAATAAGGCTTCAAATCAGATTCTATTCTAACCACGATTAGTGACCCGCTAGTGACATAAGACTGCAGTAGATCTGTGCTGGAGCAATAAAAGAGATTCAAGGAATCACATTCTTTTCAAATTTTCATTTGTAAAGATAGAAATATTGATTTAAATTGTTAAAGATGATGTATTTTAAAGGACTTGCATAGCGGTGATGGGAGATGCCTTTAAAATGAATGGATTCAATAAATGTGTCAATAAAAAGGGAAGTTTGTACTCAGCAAACAGAATACGACCCAGGACAGGACCTCTGGGAGCTCAATAGGGAGGCAAATGAGAAGCTCTTGTCAAGAACCACTGCAGAGCAGACTTAGTGACAACCACATCTCAGTCCTTACTCCAAAAGCTCTGTCATAACATGCCTTTTCTGTGGCTACTTAATGATTGTATCCGTCATTCAGGGATTTGAACTCCTTCTCTTCTTAGAACACTTAAAATGGCCGCTGGCTTCCTCTCAGAGCACTTCACATCCTGTGTCCTCACACATCCCGTTAACAGCTAGTTCATGACCACAGCAGCAGTTGAGTCACTCTGCTGCTGAAACACGGGCTCACTGTTACTGAAAAATACCCCCACCCACAAAATAATACAGGCTAAATCCCTCTACAATATTCTACTGTAATTCCTCTTGCTATGGTTTCAGTTTCGGAAAGTAAAAGCTTCTCACACACACACACACACACACACACACACCTACACACACACACACACACACACACACACACACACACACACACACACACACACACACACACACACACACACACACACACACACACACACACACACACACACACACACACACACACACACACCCCCTTTGGAGGAAGGCAACAGATGTAGAGCAACCCCACCCAGTACACACCACCATGTGGCCTAGCAACAAAGACAACATCAGACTTTATTAGTTTCACAACTCGAGGAAAAAGAGGAATACCAGTAAGAAAAGGAAGTGAAAGAGAAACAGTTCAAATATATTGTACATGCAAGTTTCTAGGGTTGTTGTTATTATGAAGAGTGAGGGATTTCCCCTGAGACTTTATGCTCTAATATTGCACCAGAACATTGATAACCACAAAGTCAATCTTTTATCGATCATACTAACGCAGATTTGTAAAGAGCATCTAACTGGTTTAGCATTAAAAGGAGACTGTTATTGTCTGCAAACTAGACTCAATAATAGGCACACTAATCTCTCTGTTATTAGTTTATCTGGCACAGTGTCCCACATGCTATGGTCAAAACATATCAAAACCGACTGAGCCCCCTGAAATATGCAGAACATTTTTATCCTTAACATGTAGAGTAGCTGTCACTGTAGTGACAGCGGAGAAGCAGAGTTTGCAAACATCAGTAAAATAAAAGCATTGCTTTCAGCAGACAGTTTGAACTGCAGATTATCTGTAACCATGGTAATATGTGGTTCCCCTGCTGGTGTGGGTGAAAGCAGGGCAGTGGGAGGGGTGAGGAGGGTGTGTGTGTGGAGAGGACAGCAGTGAGCTTCTGTGGCAACGACGAACAGGCCAGAATCATCTACTGCTCATTAATCAACCAATTACGTAGTGTGTGCCTAACCGGAGGTATTTACTCACACACATTGTGTGAGATCCTCCAAAAGACTAACTTAACCTAAATCTTAAAGCCAAATATCTCAAATACTGGACAAGTGATCTCAGTGATCAGGTACGACTAAAGGTTATGAGCCAGCATGAAACAGCCCTTTAAACACACATCTGACCAAATCTGCTCCATTGCTTTAAGGCCTGAAACAGGAGTTCAAACACAAAGATCTCGCGCAATGACAGAACAAAGTGAACGTTTTGAATCTCAGCAACCAAAGTATCTCTCTGGGTGTGGTTCTAAATATTTTGATATAATGTTGTGATGTTATAGAGCTTTTGGCACAAACGAAAACATCTTTTAAAGCATTAATACATGAATCATTTGGTACCAAAAGGTATTGAGGCTTGATACCAAGCCTTGCCTGAGAATCTATATCCAACAGTTGTTCAGGTGTGACAGAGTTTGACCAGTATAAGAGCCCCGGGTCAATCTCACCTGTATGGTGGGAGTTGTCTAGTTGGCTCAGTAGCATCAAGACACCTGGAGACTCTGCCTCGGGAGTCCCGAAAGTCCCTTCTGAGTCCGAACTGAGGAGAGAGAGAGAGAGAGAGACCCAAACACTGTCATAAGAAAAAGATAAATGACAAATATGATCCATTAAACAACATGAATTATTTTCATGAAAGTGACAGAGAGCAAGTGATACAAACAAATCCTGTTGCCTGGTTCAAAGCTGAATATAAAACAGAAGTCCACTGTTTTTGAGAACAATGAGGCATTGAACATGTTGATCACTCTAAATACCTACATATTAGTGCTACTAAATCAAAGATAGAAATGAAAGTCTGGATTGTGTGTTGCAGTGTGACATTAACATTCAAACATTAATCTTCTGTTTTCTTAAAGTGACATGAAAACGATATAAATTCAAAGCAAACAAGCTGCTTTTATTTGAAAGAAAGTCAGAGGAAGGGAGAGGAGAGGAAGTGAAGTCCTACAAAGCCACCTGCATCCTTTGCTTCTCAATAAGGACACACTGTGTCGCAGCAGACTCATTCAGCCACACATACAACCCCCTCTCCCCCACACACACACACACAGTTTTTGGTCTGCTGCGTCAGCTGCCTAGACAACCTAAATTTATGCCCAAACTGTGGAGAAACAAAAAGGAAGGGAGAGACAGGGAGTTATACTTTATGTGTGTGTCTGTGTGTGTCCCCGTTCCCAGCCGCTAGAACACACATCAAAACGTCCACACTCTAATAAAAACAGCACGAGAAGGAACAAAGCTCTCAACCAAAACCCAACCACACTCCATCTCTGATACTAGTTCAGAGAAACACATTCACACACACACATTAGAGAGCTAACCCTAATAGACATATGCACCCTGCACACACACACACAAACACACAAACACACACATGCCAGTAATGGCCCCAACGGCTGCGATCTTGGATGGTTACTTAGAAACTAAATAAGAACAAAAAAATAAATAAAAAGCTTTGGAAACTGTGGCTTTTTTCCCCATCCCCCAACTTTCAGAAAACTGTTCCCCAACTGCCAAACCACGTTTACACACAAACACAGACACACACGCCCACACATTGTCTAAAAGCAAGCCTTGGACACAGTCACATCCTCAGGTTTGCTGCCTCATAAAGAAACAGGATGGTACACACAAAGCAGAGACATTTGAGTCTCTGTAGTTTGACAAAGAATCTGCTTTTAGCCAATGACAGCATGCCCAAGACACTGGGATCCACGTGTGTGTGTGTGTGTGTGTGTGCGTGTGCGTGTATACATCCAGCAGCTGTCGGTGTGACTCAGGGGAATCTGCCGTCCTCCCACCAGAGCACAATCAATCTAACACAATCAAACGCTGTGGCCTAGCCCTCTTACTTGTCCTCTCCGTCATCCCTGGGTCTGGGCTGCCCCTCGTCCTCAGCAGCCCCAGTCACTGCGGACCATGTCCATTTGGCCCACTGGACCGGAGACAACCAGGACATCCCTGCAGTATGTTGTAGTCTTTATCCGTCCTTTCTACTTCAAAAAGGAGACACTGTGTTCTTTCCTCCCTCCCACCTATCGTCAGCTTCTCTCCCTCTCGCTTGCTGGCCGGCTTGCTCACTTCCTCCTCTTGCTTAACCGCTCGGCTTTTCCATCCAGCCGATGAGAGGCAAACGTGTCCCACGCCGTGCCGCTGCTGCTTCTGTTGTTGTTCTTGTGCTTTGCTCGCCACAGCACTGAGTCACACGGCGCAGTTTGCTGGAGCATCAGTAGTCACTCTCCCCTCCCCTCCCCTCTCCGTCTGGGAGGCCGATCAGCTGGTTAACAGACATCGGCTCGCCCTGCTCCTGCATGTTTGTTCCCTCGCTCACTTGCTCTCGGGAGTTTGCCTCCCCCCTCTCTGATTCTTTTGCTAATCGTGAGAGCAGAGGGGGGGGGGGGGGACACTTTAGGACAGATGGACACACTACCAGACAAGAAAGAGGAGATGAAAACAGAGCAGGGGAGCAAAGGGAGGAAACAATGAGGCTAGGGGTCTCATTTTAAACATTTAGGAGCGTTTGGACTGGATTTAAAGTTCCTGGTGTATCCTGAACTCATCATTTTACTATATCATATCTTTCAAATAAAAGTTTTCCTGGATAAACGGAAATGATATCTCTACAGAGTTAAATAGAATAGATAATAGTATAATAAAACAATAACAAAAGATGATCTGTTATTCACTGACTACATCCAGGCCACACAGCGCACAATAGTCAATACAGCAAACCTAGATTCAACGGTAGCGCTGCATTCACTCGTCTGACTGACAGAAAATAATTTGGATTAAAGCTCTCATTGCTGCTCGCACACACTTTCACCCACACACGTGCTTCTGAGGCTGTTCGTGGATGGCTTATATAACTAAGTACAGGCTTTCACATTTATACATTTTTCTCCCTCACACACACACACACACACACGCACACACACACACACATCTAGGCCAGAGTTCTTTGAAATAGAGCGAACCATGACTAATCTAATAAGGGAGGATGGTTCAGTACTGTGAAAAGGGGGAGCAGGGGAAAAAAGGAAAGGGACAGAGATGCATTTCTTGTTTCTTCTGTTTGGGAAACGTAACGAAAGACAGGAGCTCCTCAACTAATGATACCGAGCCGGTCCACAGAGACGGGCAGGCAGAGAGATGAGTATATGCACGAACACACTCAGAAATACTGTCACACACTGGTGGACACAGAGAAAGAGGCGCTCTGTTCAATCTGTGATACCCAGACTGAAAAAGGGAGGAAATCAGAGGCATGGCAGATGGGAAAAGCAGCGTTAATTAAGAATAAGGAGTAAGAGTCGTATAGATGAGAAGTGAGTCTTTTGGGCAGGACTGAAATCAGAAATGTTTTATTTTGTCATAGACAATACTGACGTTGTCCTTACTTATATGTCAGCCAGGCATCAGCTGACAAGACAAACCTTATGGAGCAGCCTGGATTCAAACAGCCAATCTTGTGACTGGCAGCGCATCATACTACTCCATGCGCCACAATCATAAAAATAATATAAGAAACTTAAGAAAATATGTTGTACCTGTTGTCATTTTTGACGTATTTAATTAAAAAAGGTGTAGATTAAAAAGGGCTTTAGCATTTGGTCATCTCAGATCGACTATTAATGTCACAAATTACCAGAAAACACATTAGATTTTGATGAATATTGTCTTTTGGGGAGGTTTTTGGCCGTATTAACAAAGCCCTGCTCTGGACATACAATACCGTGCAGAAAACACAGGTATTTAACAGAAAGGACAGAATGGAAATAGCGCAGACTCCCTCCCTGGCAGAGACACAAACCACAGGCAGAGAAGAAACAGTCAGCTCTTATGTAATACCTTGAAAACCACGAATAGCACACAGTGAGAGTACACACTATGCCAACTAGAGCTGCATAATAGCACACAGCAGTGGACATTTTACACCACACGTGTACAGCGTACACCGGCTGTTACGTTTGTTCCCCGTCATTTAATCTAGCAAGAATGCACATCCTTAATCATCAATTACATTTTGACTGATGGCAGCATGTGTGGCCATGTGCTAAGAATAAATCAGTATGGATAAACATGTCTGAGTCACAACAGAGGGGACGTGAACGTGGATGAAATAATAGTCTGTGTGTGCGCACTCACAGAGGGAATTAGAGAAGCATCTCAACTATCATAGACTATTGGACTCTTTCCTCTTCATCCCCTGTATGATGATAGAAGGTCATAAATCTGACATTTAATAAAGCACAACCACCAGGTCAACATTTCCCCAGGCCAACAATTCATAGCAAGATATCTTAAAAGTGAATGAGTAGATTTACATGGAATTGATTCATTTTAGACACAACGCAAGGGGGATGAGACATTATGATTTTTAACATCACAACAACAACAACTGTCTTTTTTTACTGTCAAGAACCATTCAAATTAACAGTCTCAAGTATGATCACAGCCTTGATCCTGAACCAATTGTATTTCTTTGGGGGGGTTTTGCTGCTGTGGAATATAAGTCTTTATTAGTACGACAGCATTGAAGGAATAGCAGTCTACATATAAAAAAACTTAACAGTGGCTCGGTTCATATTTAAATAAGAAAATAGAGCTGAGAAACAGATAATAGGTGCTTAGAGGTTGAGTCAATTTGCTTTGGTTTCAATAGAAAGCAGAACAAAGATCTATAATAAAAGGAAATGATTATAATGTTCCAGCAAAAGCCCTGTTGTTTTGTGATAAGGCTCCATCTAGTGGTCATTGTTGGCCTCTCACCCAGTTTCATACAATTAAAAACAACAAAATAACATGAATAAATAAACATCAAGTTCAGTCCCCCCTTTTCAGGAAGCAATGGCAGCGTTAAGGAGAAAATAACACAAAAGGATCTGAGGGAGGAACTATGGTGAGAGAGAAAGTGAGGGGGAAATATAACAGGTCAGAAGGGATGCACAGAGTGAAACACACAGAGACACATTCTCCAAAGTCATTCATACACTTCTCAGAAGCACCACCCTTTTTACATTCCGGATGTCTTTGCATTTTTAATAAAACACCCGATTAGCTGCAATCAGAGCGGAAAACTAGCATGGCGGGAACAGAGTTCGACTCAATGGAGCTGGAGCCCTCACAGCGCTGCAGTACACTAGAATATCTTAACTGAAAGAGGCATGATGAAACAAAAGAGGACAAAGAAAGGAGAACAAGGTTGAAAGAGAGGAGGGGTTCAACCCAGAGGAGCCGTGTACACCCCAACTGAGCTTTTGTTTCTGACTGCAACATAACTCCCAGACAATAGTCCATGCACTTTGTACACACCTGCACGCATAGACTATGGAGATAACAACCCCCCCACTGTGTCCCTTTATATCAATATACAACTATTAATCTGTAACAATAATGCAGGTGAGGGTGATCAGGTATAAAGTTCAACATTATTCAGCAGTGAGTTTCACTTTCATTCTGGTTGTCAGTTTGAGCTTATTCATTATTCATCTTCACATTTTGTGCACGTCTTCAGGTTTTTGTTTCTCTAAGAATTAGCAAAGTTTAGAAGCCTTCTCTGGCCTGACTTTATATCCTTGCAGTAAAAAATGAGCTCCTAATTCAGGTCACCATCTTCCCACTGAGACTGTCTGGATAATCATGGACCTAGAGAACAGGAAGTCCACCATGCAGGCAAGACTACTGCAGTTAGGATGAAACATGAACATGATCAAAAATGATTATACCAACTGAAGAAAGACCAGAAGCTGAAAGTGAGATCCTAGAGGCCCGGCTCTCCAGATCTCCCTCAGGAAGGAACCTGACTAATCGACCACCAACACTAAAACTACAGTATGCTCATGATCAATGAGATTTAAAGAAGTAAATGAATCAAATAAACAACAATGAACATTGCTTTGTCCCGGATTCAGTCCTTCTGAGCTCCTACGTCCTTGTCTTCCTTTCACTCGCTGTGTTTCCAGAACATCTGCTTCAGTGCATGGGGGCACGGCCTCTCATGTATGCAACCCCTGTCCTCCATGACTTGAATCAGCGAGTGAACAGAGAAAGGAACAGCTGAATACGCCTATGCATTTAGCTTACTGGTGTTGAGAGAAAGTTTGTTTTGCTGCAAGCGACTTATACAAGCGTTAAAGAATAAAAGAGTCTCACTGCGCTCAGCTGAGACTAAGTGGAAGGACTCACTCTGTTACGAGCTGAGAGGAAAAAAGGAAGCGAGAACCCGAACGTTAAGTGCTTTAAAGCTCTGACAAATGCTTCAGCAACAACGTATTGATCTCTTTTTATTTTGAAAAGACGACAGGCTTCAGACCGCTCATACATCACAGTGCAATAAGGACGTCAAACACACAGAACAGGGAGCTGTGCCACCTCTTCCCTCTTCCCCTTGATTTGAAAACCAAAATAGCATTCAAAACAGCCCGACGGGGTGAGGTTGTGTGCAGTGCGATGCAGGCTGATAAGCTGAGTGCTTTCAGTCCAGCAGGGAAAGCAGGCTGTACAGGGAGCATCAAGGTCCCCCTTCGACCTCCTATTGCAGACTCACGTTCCCCGTCCCCGATACAGGAGCCCTGAGCTCATCCACACAACAACATAATCTAAAAAAGGATGGATTGGTCTACGCACAGGCTCAAAGACACAAAACAATGAAGCATCTCATCTTACATGCTGCTCTTCTTCCGAGAAGAGCTGACCGAGTCCTTCCTGTGCAGGCTGAGGGAGCCCCCCATGGCAACAGCCGAGTCAGTGTTTGTCTCAGGTTTCTCACAGCGTCTCCGTCCCTGTTCTCCTCCGAAGGTTCACCTCTTCTTCTCCTTCAGACAGTCCGTCTGAACCACGGAGCGGCAAAAAGCCCTGCTTCTCATGACTGTCGGGTTATTACTTAACCAGCAAGCCTTGCCTCTGCTCGGCCCGTCTCTTTTGATGCTATACGGTCTAAACACTCATCACACATGAATAGCTGGCGGTCCCGCCTCCTTGCTCTGCTTCACCCTTCAAAATCTCTCTCCCTCGCTCTCTCACGCTCACACACAGACACACGTACACAAGCACAGCAGATGCAGATTACATTCACTTGTTAAGCAGGCAGTGCAGAGCGTGTAAAAGGAGAAAGACAGCGGTGGTGTGTGTGCGTGTGACAGGGATTGTTTACAGCGCACACACAGTCCAGTGGGGGTTGATGTAGAGTGTGTGTGTGTGCGCGCGCATGTGTCACGGGGGTATCTGGCAGTGGCAAGAGTATTGTTTAAGCTCAAAAGAGTCTCTTTGTTAGTCAGCTGAATACCAGATGTGAGATCCAGGGGGAGAGATGGAAGATGATGGAGGGAGAGTTGGCGGCATAAGACACAGTCTCGCTTGTGCCACATTCCCACTACCTGCTGGAGGTTTAGCATGACAACACACACACACACACACACAAACTTGCAGACGGTCAGAGCTCAGCTTCTTTGCATACATTCATTTCCTGAGAAAACGACTGCATTTTGACTTCTAACCCCGTCACCAAATAAAGGTCCACGCTTAAAATCAGGTCAAACAACACAGTCAGCATCACTTGATGAGAAAGGGCTTAATGGTCTTTTGAGGTAAAGACATGTCTAACCAGAAATGTAACGGGACGCCATTGGTCCGTTATTCCGTAATGATTGTATAAATGGAGTTTCACCCCCCCACCCCCAGTCTCTCACAGCAGAGAGAGGCCTTGAGAACTACCGGGAGGCTTATGTGCATAACTTCCTCCCGCTGAGATGAATCACACGAGCCTCTCTGTCGAGGTCCCTCATTTCTGAAAGACCTTCACGTCACATTTAATTCACAAACGGCATTTAGCAAACCATGTGCCGTGACTGATTGTATAAATATGTGACTTTTCAAGCGAGAGGAAAGTTCAGCCCCTTTGACCGTTAACGTTCCTCCGGCCAGTTGCCAGAGTAACGTCCGCGCTTTAACGTTACATTAACGGTTATACATTAACGGTCATACATTAACAATTAATCGCAGTATATAGCTTCACATTGAAAAGTATGCGCACGAGCTCAACTTGCCTCGTGTTTGTTGTCCCGGATTGTTCGTGAAATCTGCCACTGTGAGCGATGCTGTGTTTCCATACGACAGCGCATGCGCAGTGACCAGCCAGCGCAGCCAACCGCCGCTGACTGAGATAAGCAACGTTACGGTTGGATTTTGGGTTTAGAGATTTATAAAATATATACGTGTTGATCGATTAATCTTACTTGCGTAGTATCTAGTAGCAACTAAAGCTCTGCAGTGGAAGTACTAAGGATACCTATAATTTAATGAAGTAGAAAGTCGTGATGTAAATATATTAGAAATGTGACTTGATTACGGTAATTTACAGTTAATGTACATTGCTTCATGTGAAAGAAGTATTCAGAAAAGTATGTAGCAGTACGGAACTAGTATAATGTAAACAACTTAGATTACAAAATGTAATAGTCTTCATTATACAAAAAGTATTTTATAGACTGCTGACAGTTTAATCCATGCAAATATAATATAATGATTACATATTTACAAGACATCACTTGACGATTTTAGTTTTTTATTATGGCACGCAAAACATGTACCATATTTGGTATGCACTCAGAAAATAAACAGACATGGCAAGAAAGAGGGGCACGGACCATTAAGATCCGTTCAACAACAGACTGAAAACGACAGACGGGTGAAGTTCAAGGAAAGTACAGCTTAATAGTGAACTATTCAGTGCATTTCTGAAGGAAGAAAAATAAACAAGCCTATTAGGTTCATTTGTGTATTGTGCGGATGTTGCAAAGAGGGGGCAGAGATTTGGTGGTGTGCCCTGACAGAAAGGATGAGGAGTAATTTGTCAAAGTCAAGTTCAGTCTCTCAACTTTGTAATCTAGACCGCATGTGGCAGATTTGTGGTTTTTAGGCCATTGATATGTTTGATATCTTTATTTTATAAAATAAATTGATATGCTTTAAAACTTTTATATAGTTTATGTATTATGATCTTGATATGAAATGCATAGGATTTCAAGATCTGTTATTGCTCGGTTGATGAGAATTATGATTATTTCTGGACAAGCATCGGGTCAGGACCTGAAAATGTTGAGAGACCCTGCTCTAACAAAGCAAAGGAGGGCCCGCAATACAGAACATTACTTTATGTCATCTTGCTACAAAGACAAACATGAGCCATTTGGCCTCTAGATGATAGAAACATTAGATTCTGTATTTAAATCAATGCCATATTTTAGAATAAAGAAAATGCTGCTGTAATTGCAGAACAATACATTTTGAGTCAAATATGATGGAGGAGGACTGGCACAGACCTTGGGGAGGAAAGAGTGAAACTGGTTCCTTAACAGTTTATAAACATACTATCTCATGCACACAACACACACACACACTTTAGAAAGATGACCAGCTTGTCCTTTTAAGAACCGGCTTCAACTCATTTCTGTCAAAAATCTAAATTTTGATCCCTTCTTTCAGAAACAGGTTTAGATATGATCAAAATCAAATACATGCGGCAAGTGAAAGAAAAATATCACAGGAAGGGAAATTAAATTCCCTTTTAATGACAGCATCAGTGCTTCATTACATCGGCGAAATGTAAAAGAACATTATTATTATATTGCACAATTATATAAGTAGCAGCGCCACGTTTCAAGTGGCCTTCAGTTGGACCGAAACAAAATATAGCTGCTCGAAGACAAAATATCAACCTTCATTTCCCTTAAGAACCTAAACATTTCATAGTGAACTAAATTAAACCAGTGGACCTGCTTATTTATAAAGCTACGGACTCACATTTTTCTGACAAAGGGCTTTGTTGTTCAAGACAGTTTTAGGTTTAAAAGGGTCAGAAAGAGGTGCCCTGTAAAACGCACTTATAGTTAACTGTACAGCTACATTTCTGATTTTTGGAGGCTATGCATAGGGCTGGGAATAACATAAAATCGTATTTATTACATATAGATTTTAAATTCTATTTAAATTATACTTAGGGACATATACTATATGATTATTGTCAATCAAATGCGTAGAAATACCAGCTTTGATGGCCAGTTTGTAAACTTATATGGTAGATATTATACTTGATGGGGTTTTTTTTCTTCATAAAGTACGGTGTGTGTCTGCGGTTGATCATGATAATTATTTTTTCCATATCATTCAGATTCAGCTTGAGGCATAATATATCAACACTAGTGGGCAAGCGAAAGTGCAAAGTTAAAGTAAAATAAAGAATGACTCACAAAAGACCAGCTGCGTCCAGGATCATGACAGTGATGTTTGGATGGATTTGAAAGAACTGTTAGACACAAAAGCCAGTCCTGCAAGTTTAGGCACCAAAAAACAGCTACCACTCCTTCAATTGAAGGCAAACTGTTGCATCTGAACCAAGGTCACCTGACTGGAACCAATTGCCCTCCAACTTCAAGAAAGGGGAGGCCGGGGCACCCAGACGGTAAGGCATCTTGGAAGAAGACTGTGCGGCCCCTGGCTCTGTTAGCGGTCCTTTATTCTGTTCACCTTTATGTTAATGTCATTGCTTCAAAGCAAGTTACTGCTGTGACTGTTCCATGGCCACACCTTGCTTGTCGTAGATCTCCTTCAGCAGCAGGAGAGCAGTATCCTCAGATTCCCTAGTAGACAGGAAGAGGTAAGAACATCATTTATTTTAAGCATCAAGGATGTAAAATGGGATACAACAAAGAGAAGAAAATCACAAATAACTGTGGTCCACATGTATGCACGACTCACCAGTAACACAGATGAGACTGAATGGCAAACAGGTACTCGTTGAAGCTCTCGATAGGTTTTTCCTGAAGTACGTAGTCGATCCTTCGGCCTCCATTCAACATCCCCACTTTAATCTCAGGCTGCTCCGTCTGCTCTGCTGACCCTGAGGACTCCGCCTCGTCGCACACTCCTGCTGCAACAGAATACACAAAATATGAGGCTTTGCAGGCCGGCAACAGAAGAAATACATTAGCATGCAGCGGTTTGACTCAGACGTCTTGGTAGAACCAGAACACATCACATAATGGATGGGAAAGAAGAGTGTCTAGATGCTGAATATACTTTATGGAAATTACAACAACAAAGGGTCAGAGTTTGGTATTGTTAAGAAAACAAGTATAAATGCTTTTAAAAAAGGTAAAACATTTTTTAATTAGTACTGAATATATGTCTACAATATCAATGTAACATAGGTGTGTCAACTTGTGGCCTTTGACAGGTTTTGTGTGTTTGTAGAGTCAATCATGGGTTCAAGTATGAGGTTGAGTAGATGTTAGCAAGATGGGTTGGTTTTGTGAGGAGTGTCTGTTGGTATGTTACAAATGTATTGTTGTTTTAAGAGGGATTTAGGGCTCTTGACAAAAACCTTATGCCCCTCTGATGAACTTTGGACTTTGCTGGCTGATCATATTTTCTACCTTTGCATTTATTGCCTTTCAATTAAAAAAAAAAAGACTTGAAGTGATATTGTACTGTGTCCACTGTGTACTATGTTACATTATCGTAAGGTAGGGTGTTTGGGATCGTATACCACTATACCTAATACAACAGTGGGAGGTTGTAAGGGTTGTAAAATAAAAGCTACGAGTCCTTGTTCGTGAGAATGGGCCATGGGCCAGTTGCTAAAGCAGTCTGTGTTGTTATAGGACAGAAGGGCCCAAAAGCAGCATTTTGAAGATAAGATGTGTAGCAGTAGCGGTGCAGTTAGGCATGGAAGAAGGAGGAAGGACGAGCAGGGCAGTATAAACAATATGCACTACATAACATTTTATCTTTGTGGAGGAGCCGTTAAGACAAAGTAAACCACCTTAATTGACAGTGTTTTTTTTAACCTATGAATTCCTTTGGTATTGCAGCATAGTTTTAACCATCAAACGGTTAATGAAAATATTTTGTTCAGCCTCTTTTGTGCATGTTTATTTTCCAGATTCAAACCATGGAAGTTAAATGTAACCCAAGAATATGGGCTTGTGGTTTTAAAGTAAAAACGTATAAAAAAAGTATAAAACCTGTTTTTTACAGATATTGTAGCCAAGTTACCACCCTGGCTTACCTTGGAAGTAATGTTTATGAAGGGCCCTGGGCCACTCCATTATTTTAGTCCAAAAATCAGCACTTTTCTCTTCTCTCTTAGCAGAAGAAGTAACTGCCGCTGAGGCTGATGTTCAAAAGACAAAATGGTAAAAGGTGAGGGAACCAGTACCAACCGCCAGAGAGTATAAGAGGGGAGTTTGGCAGCATGCAGAGAGGGGGAGAGGAGACCGGGTTAGACACACGTTGGCACACATACACAAAAAAAAAAAAAGCGTTCTTTCTACCCTGGGTTTCATGGGTTTCAAGGTTTCCCTCGCTTGTAGCGTCTCCTTCATCCACCGGAGGTAGTGCAGCCACTGGTATCCTGGAAAAGGACTGCCATGCCGTCCTTAACGATCCCAAAACATTGTTCTTCAAATCCATGCTCATACGGGTAAAGCTGTCCTTTAGTTCTATGAGACAAAGAGACACAGAGATCATCATTAAGTCTACTACGCAAAAGCCCTCACAAAAATATCTTTGCATAAAGACAAAGTGAAAGACATACCCAGGTGCATTCTCTTTCGGCCTTTATGATGAGGGATCAGCATGGGTTCCAGATCCACCTCAGTTACAATCATGGGCTCTAACCGATATGCCACAGGGTCATACTACACAGAAGTGAAGAGGAAGAATTGACCGTAATAGATGAACCAAAAAAGTTGAATTCAACATGGTTTGTAATTTGAAGCAAATGTGAATATTAAAGTGTACAAACTTTTGTTTAAATACACAGTGGCAAAACCTGGGATAATAATTCTCTTTATTGTGTTGATTCATTGCTGCAGCTGCATCGGAGGAGGATGTGTGGGTGTTTGTGTGTCTGCGCGAATGGGATTGATCAACGGATGTGTGAGTGAAGTTGCCTACTGTTATTTTTGATGCATATTAAGATGCATTAAATATCTGATTACTCACAGGATGGTAGATGTTGTAAAAGCTCTTGCAGGTCGGGAAGCTGTAGTTGGGATCAATGTGTTTGAGCCCACGAACAGTCAGGAACATTCCAATAGGAGAGCCAAAAGCGAAAAATGTTTGAGGATGAAAAGCCAGCTGTGGGTAATCAATGGATACCTGGGGAGAGAAGATGGGGTCGTAAAACATGTTAGATGCAAGAAAACACAGCTATTCAGAGGGATGACACAATCCCTCTGGTGCACAACCGCATTTACATTTAACACTTAAACGATATTTTATGACATTAAGACGACATTCAGGGAGTGTGACAGCAGGTAAAGGGCTCTGACCATTCATGCAGGACGTGATGAGCACAGACACACTGTGATATTGGGTTGCATGTGTCAATGGGATAAAGATGGTGCCTTCAATCATCTTGGCTTATTGTGATTTTGCCATGGAAACCCCATTGCCCATAGAATAATCAATATAATTCCAGTCGCCTTGACTTTTTCCTGAACAGACCAGACTATGTGAAAAGAGACCCCAGGCACTGAGAGATCATAGAGACCTACGGACAAAGCCTGAGAGCATGGGGACACTATGTGAGACACACCTGTCCCTTGGCTATGCCTCCATTGGTCTGTCCAGGCAAGCAGGAGGAGGAGAGAAGCAGTAAGGTGATGCATTAAAGCTTTCATCTACTAGTGCTCCCAAGCACAACTGCTTGTGTCTGTGACCGTGTGTGGTACCTGTCCGATGCCGACGTCAAAGTACTCGTAGTCTACAGCACTGGTGACAGACTGCGCCCTGTGGAACTGGGACTGCTGCATTGTGAATCCTGAAGAATGGTTCCCATCAGCGTTACTGGTCATTTGAGGTGGAACTTGCAACCCTTCTGGCAGATGTACTTCCCCTGTCTTAAAAGCCTTATTCAGATCGAAAGAAATAATAAGTAATTCAAATAATATCAGATCTGTAGCCACTCGATATAGCTTCTCATTTGGATCTTTTATAGGGAAAACCCCACAACACTGGAACCAAGAAACATATTTTGAAAAAGCATTGTAATGTTACCAAACAGTAAAGTAAAGTTTCAGGCTGACCTGTGAAAGAGATTTCTTCCGTACATAGTCCAGGATTTTCTTCCGAGGTCCAAGAGGAATTCCTAAATCTTTGAGATCCCCATCTTGGCAAAGAGCCTAAAAGAGAAGATCAATAATTTTATTTTTACAAATGATCAAACGTGACATTAAATTAATTACCCCTGTAGCAGGTTTTGCATATATTAAGAAATATTTTTTTCAAGCTAATCTTGAGCTAGAAATAGTCAGGGATTAAGGTTACATGAAATTTTCCAAATTTCTTCTATCTGGTAACACTGACTCAGTTCTTGCAATTCTAAAGCGTTACGAGGTTTCACAGACAAAAGAATTAAGTAGGCGGTAATAATACTAGGTACCTTGCCACAGTGGCAGGGAGGAACAAAAATTGAGAAAAAATTCAGAACCTGATAACTCTGATTAAGTTTGCATATTCATTATGTGTGTTTATGTTTATTACCAGTGTCTCAAGGTCTAGGTTTTCTGCCTGAAGTGTATCGAGGTACTGCTGTAGGCCAAGTCTGCTCAAAGTCTGCTGCAGTGTGTCACAGTTCAGATCGAAGGGCTTCCCCGAGGGCACCTAGAGCACAGCGAGGGAGAAATGGAAGAAAGGTACACCATAGCTAGAAAATGGCAATTTCTGTATCTGTATGCTGGAGATGTATTTTACTATGAATGCCAACTTACAGCCTCTCTGGCCTTTCTGGATCCATTCCTTTGATTGGTTAGCAGATCAAACAGAATAAGCGAACCTGAGAAACAAAAGTTTAAATACATCATCTTAATGACTTGTGACTGTGTTTATTTGTTTGAACATGTCTTACCCAAGCTGTGGCCCACTACAGACACAGCCCCATTAAAGTCTGCGTGCCTCTTCTTAAAGAGGGTGTGGAGCATGTTGATCTCTGAGGCCACCGTGTCCACTATCGTCTGGCAGTAGGTGGGACTATTATAGAAAAACAGGTCCAGCAGCGTGTCGTTGGTGAAATGTCTCAGCCTGCTGATGCTGGGTAGAGTTATCCTCTGGATGTCCCTGGAGTGGGGGAGGGAGGGAAGACTTGACACATTTTCTGCAAGTACAGGAGACAAACAACGTAGCATTGTACCAAAGCAGGATGTTGTTTGGTTTGCTTTGTGTAGCTCTCTCTATACTTACTCGTCCACACCAGTGGCGTCCCCGTGTAGAGCGCTGTGCCAGTTGACTGGGAGGAACTCCACTCTGCCTATTTGGCCATCCTGCTCAGCACGCTTGTAATGAGAGGACAGGAGGGACAGTGAAGCACTCCTGAAGTCATTTACTGGAGAGACAAGAAGGAAGAGAGTCTTACAAACACACACATGTAAAGATCCCAACACACACACTACACAGCAACTTCACTTACCGCACTGTATGATGGATCTGAAGCGCAAGTCGCATGCAGGGCCGATGCCATGGACCATAAAGACAAGGTGGTCCACCTTCTCTGGTTCCCCTGACAAAGACACACAAAGAAATTTGAAACCATGGCATGTATTCTAGAGAATTTCCTACCAGTACACACACAGACACACACATACCAACAGGTATTTCTACAGAGATGTTGTTCACTCCCCTCTTGACTGTTCGAGGACGTGTCTGCTCACTGGGGGAGGAGATCCACTCATCCTGCAATCCTATTGGCTGATACTGCACCATAAGCTGAGAGGAACATGAAAATGAAAGAGGAGATTAATCTAAAGGAAGTACAATGTAAATTCATTTGAAAAAAATCATTTGAAATAAACTACAAAGGTCATGGTGTAACTTTGTGATGTATTTAATTATAGTGCACATAGTAATGTATTTTAAAAACCTTGGGATTGTGTAAGATGACAGTCTCTCCGTTGGGAGACACCACTTTTCTTTTCCATTCATTCAAGGTCACTGATATCATAAAGGCCTCCTTAAAAATTGAAGGAGGAGATTTGAAGGAATTGAAGGAAACCGGATAAGAAAACAGGCCATGTTTCAGCAATGAGCAGTGTGATGGTGACGGACTACCTCCAGACGCTCACTGAAGTCCTCAGGGTAAGGCATGAACCTGATGTCTTTGTCTCCTTTATAGAACCAGGTACAGCGGCGTACTTCAGTGGGGCCTTGCTCCCAGTACACAGCGTAGCGCTTCCTCTCCTTGACATGTACGTCATACCGCTCTCCCTCTACAGCTATCACCACCTCATCCTCCCGGTCTCCCACTACACAGTACAGGCATGAGGGGAATGTGTAGGATTGAAAATCCACAGTAAATATTCAATGAACTAAAGAAAATGGCTCTGTACATTGTACCACCTGAAAAACAACTACACACAACAAAGTATATAGACTTGCTTACCAGTGTAGCTGGCATTCTCTAGTTTGTCAGAGTCTTGTCTGCTAAAAGGAAGCCAGGAGGTGTTGTCATCGGCCCGTCGACAGAAGAACCAGTGAGGCTGCACTTCTTGATAAGGGGCAGGGCCCGACTCCATGTCGATCATCTCAAAGGAGGAGGTGGAAGAAGGAGAGGCCTCTTCCACTGCCGGTGGAACCTGGAGAAAAACGATGTTCAATCAATATGTCTTCTTCTTGTCAGCAGCATTGATGTCTCTGTAGCTCCTAGAATAAGTAATCAAGGACGTCCGACCGTCCTTCTTCTAAGCTCCTGTTGCGGAACTTCAGACAATGAGACAAAGAACAATTTGACAGGAAAGGATTGGGGGGGGGGGGGGGGGGGGGCGTTGGCCATCCGCACAAAGCCCTGTTTCATTCTCTCCCCCTCTACAAGTTACGTTACGGCTTGACACAACAATAAACACCCACAGACGACACAAATGTCAAATCAGCAATCCCATTTACAGTGAAATATGCTCATGGTAGGTGTCGATAGAAGTCTTTTAGAACCAGAACAAACTTGCACAACATCCACAACAATGACAACACTTTATGTGTAAGTGCAGATAAAGGTTATCTGGTCAAGTGTTCATCAGAGGGAAGTCCTTTGGGAAAAATCTTTTGCTGTGTTGTGTGGTTTTAGTACATTTAGAGTAAATTGTGAATGGACCATCCTTACTAAAAATAAATAATAGAATTTGGAAGTTGTCAATTTATTCTTTTAAACAAGCATTTCATTTGATAAAACATGACCCTGAAGCGTGTCACAATGTGTCCTATCATAACTGCAGTTTGTTGCAACATCAAGCGGAAAATCTAGAGTTACAGTTTTTCCATTTGAAAAGAGTGTCTAACACACATGTGATAGTATTTATTCACTTCCATTCCCTTGAATCTGTACACGGTGTCACTATATTTGCCTCTGTCAAATTTACAGACGGTAGAATTTTCAGTGATCACAGCTCAACCTAGTCCAAAACAACAACAAAAACAATTGAAGATTAGACAACAACTAGGTCCCAAGTAACTTTCGGACCACTTGCGGATGATCAATGAGGAGTGACGATATGACTCAAAGTAATCTTTAGTATAGCCGATAACAAATTGACAGTGCACGGTCTGTGTAAATGATGATATCGGACAGCTCACACTGGACCTTTGTTCACCATAGATTCCAAAATGTGTTTTCAGACAACAGACGTCAATGATTCCATATCAATTTCTCCAATAGCTCCTTCATAATAAACATTTCTTAACCATGAGTAACCTTCACCCCAATCGTGGTGCAGAAACAGACTTCGATAAACAAGTTAAACGCATATGCAAAAACCATTCACCTCACCTGATCCCGAGGTGTTGCCACAGACTCAGTGGAGTTGTCCAACAGTTCTTGGGTGTTGACACCCGGGGCAGCCTGAGAGAGACCCCCCTCTTCACTGGAACTGTGTGACATTAGACCTGACCTGACCCCGAACCTCTTACGGTGGGGACGGGGGGAACAAACACAGCACCTGTAATGACACAAGAAATGAGACGTTTTAAAACACCATCATAACTAATAACGTGACATAACAGTTAGCGTTAGTTAAGGCGGATTTATTAACGCGGTCGAATGCTAACGGATGTTGCTCGTTATACTTGTATTTCAAAACAAATAACGTTGCATCCTCGAGGCCAACTTCACGTCAACATCGGCTGAGCGTCCTGCTAGCTAACGTTACGTTAGCTGAGTTAGGGAAAGCTAACCGGCTGAGGTTTCCGTCTTCACACTCTGTTGGTGTTTCTAACGTGTTAGCACTAACGCAGTAACACACAACGGAGGACACACAACTCACCGACTTCACACACAGTGAGGCGCACAGGGCTCGTGTTTGTTTGTTCGCTCGAGGAGTCTGGCTCCGCTCGCCAAGGACGGACTCCTGTCAGACGCTCGGTGCTTACGGGGCTTTCGGAAATATGAGCATTATGACCCTTGGCTGCATTAAAAAACAACAATAAATAATAATAATGACGGAAAAATGTGCAAGTGTGCAACAACAAAGTGGAGAACAACGATGTCATTGCGACGAAAGTTTTCTTTGAAGCCCGATTTCTCAAAATGTGGCGATTAGACAGTGAAATACGTTCTATTGAAGGAATATTACTAATACATTGACCCCCCCCCCCCCCCAAAAAAATGTAGATCGGTATTTCACTTTAAGACAGTAGTTTTGCGTCGGATGAATCAAAGAATTTTTGAAAACATCGGGAATAGTGTAAAATAACCAAATCTTCCTGCCTAAAAGTCATATTTACCAGGAACACGTGAAGGCAACATCAAGCAACCACAGCACCACCAGGTCGCCGCCCCCAAATACGAAGCTGACGTCACGAATTTTGTATGATTTTTCTAATTGTATTTTTTTGCCATGACAACACGGGAAACGTACAAAATGTCTACGTAATCCATGTAGTTGACGGTAAATGACGTCTGTATATAACTTTTTTTTCAAATCAATATTTTTTTGTGTGCAGGAGATAACTCCAAATGTCATTCTTGTTACCTACCAATGATATAACGGATTGTATGCAGGTGATGGATACAACAAGGAGTTTCAATAGCATGTTTTTCCGTTGCATGTTTCATTTTTTGGTGGTGAATATTCCGCAGAGAAGAAGCCTGGGGAATGCCAACTTACACCTATAAGGCTAAAACTTATCGCAGGAATGTTAATGATTGCTTTGAACTGAGATATGTGTGACATTTCACAATGCAGGCCTCTACAACCGCATCGACACACCCATTTGTGGAAAGTTTACTGTTGTGGTATTTGCAGCTGCAAAAAAAGAGATGCACGAATAAGGAACCCCTTGATTTTGGATTAGAGTCAAGTCCACGGCGTACGTCCCTCTGTTTCGATGAAACCATGGATACATAAATTCACTGAAAAGTCTTCTGTCTTATGACATGATTTACATGAGACACCTTTTGTCAAAAGTCCTGCAGTGGTTTCACGGACACACCCAGTCCAACAGAGTGTGAGAGCGCACTGAGCCTGTGTGGAGCAATGAGAGGGTGTGGCTTTTGTTAGTCAGAGGGAACAGATAAGCTTGAACGAGTTTGCCTCACGGAGAGGGGAAGGATTCACAATTTTGAACAGACAGCCATTTACTTTCACTCAGCTGGGCTCTCTTAACATTCCTCTCGATTCTGCTCCCTCGCTCGGCTCCTCGCGCTCTGCTTCGGCCCCTTGAAGCGAGACTTTGAAGCGGCTCAGAGGAGGAAAAAAAAAAGCTCAGGAAAAACTACAACGTGTAGCCATGAAGGACAAAGTGAGGAGAGGAGGGAGGAATCCGTCCAAGGCTGGTGAGGAAACCCTGCAATGTGTTTTTATTATCTGATCCGCTGATGTTTATGTGTCTTTCCTGTTGCTGCACTCTATGCTTCATTCTTTCCCCGCTGGGGAATGTGAGGAAGGTGGGACATTTAGCACTGCACTGCTGCCCAGAACATGGCTGGTGCTGTTCTTCTACCAACTTTTCAATCTGCTCCGCCCTTAAAAGTTTTATAGCAAATGCATTGAAACGCACTTATGCCACGAGAAATCACCCTGTTCGTGTTCATGACCATTTAAGGAAAACACACACACACATTAGCTTAATTAATTATTTTTTAAAATCTTTTGCAACCATTTTATTTACCTCACAATAATAAAGCCTGCCTGTCTTCAGGTGGAATTGCATTGAGCCTTTGAATCTTCTGCGACAGTAGGATTGACAGGATAACTGCATTTAAAATTAATATATTTCCTATAGAATAGGAATTCTGTCACATTGTTTTTCAGCATCTTCCCAGATAGAGAATATACACACAAGATCCGCTTCACGTATGTCGCTTGGAATAATTTGATGTAGCCTCTTTGAAAGATGATATTCTATCAACTTTAGATTACTTTTTATTTACTTTTAATCTGGTTCTAATACTTAAAATATATAATGGATTGAGAAATTGGATGTATTCATTTTTTCTCTCCAGATATAATTAAAAAATGATTTGAATCGGCAAACTTGATAGAGACACCCTGGCGAAGTGCCACAGACCCCTAGGGGTCCCGGACCCTAAAATCAGTTACATGGTCAAAGTTAACCTCAGAAAGATCTGCCAATGTAATCTTGGCATTGCTGCGAAATGGCGTTTTCTTCGGTTGTAGTAAGGCAGCCATCCCCAAAGGCAAGAAGCTAATCCAATCCTGCAGAGAGGAGGAACCTCCTTTCAACCAATTGTGAACAGAATAGCTATTTTCTGGCTGCTTTCCAGTGGTAAAGCAGTCCCAAATTGACAGCAAGATCTGGGGATTTTCTTCATAGATGAGTGCAAAAAAAAGCTGCGTACACGACAGAGGTGTTGTATGTATAATATGTGCAGGCATCCGTGACTGCAACATGCTCTGCTGCCCGGCTTAAGGTTTGGTGGTATTTGTTTTTCAGCATTCTTCTCCTCATGTCAACCCTGGGTGTGGTTGTTCCATCACCCAGCGATGACATTAAGGCTAGTAGGCAAAAACAACAGGTTTATTCACATTGTAGGTGTGTAAGCATGCTTGGACTCGCCCTCCTTCTCGTTCCTTGCATGTTTGTAAAAAGGGCAGACACGCCCCACTTTGCCTCTGACAGTTACTCGCATTAATTTACTCAAACCCGTAGGCAGTTCCACTCAAACGCTCTTCACTTCAGCTCATGATAATTTAAGAGGAGATTAGCGTTCCTGTCTGATTCTCATCGAGAAACTATTCTCATTTATTCATGCTTTTTTACAGTCTCGCAGGTATAAAGCTGTTCCCAGTGGGAACTATGCCAGCTTGTAATGAGCAAAAGGCCGGAAAACAAACTAAACTATTTGCCTGTCCAATGCAGTGGTTTGTGGTTATCCTCACTAAGTTTTGTTTCTTCTTTAAACAGATGTCACAAGCCTAATTAGTGGAAATGATGCTGTTGGCAATAAGCAACACGAGGACTCATCGTTCCCTGTTAAGATCCAGGGAGCCGGAGTAGAGCCATTTGAGCTACAGGTACTAAGATGTTTTTCTCTCTGCTCTGTTAGAAAAACCAACAGTTTTGGAGAAGGTATTCTCAAAGAGAACAGACTGTTTAATAATCTCTATTTTGTCATTACTTGCTATGTTAAATCCTGTGTCTTTGTAGGTCCGTGGATTTTGGCTTGTTCAAGATGCAGTAATGACTCTGCTTTTGAGGGATGACGTTTTTCCACGTTCCAACTTGTCGCTGGCACTCGCTGGAACGACTTTGGATCCGCTGGCCGAACTGCAAAGCCTTAAGGGGCTTAAACCAGGAGCCGTCCTGCGCCTGGTGGAAGGTGAGTTTTTAAAACCTTCTCTTTTAGTTCAGCTTCCTCGTCAATCTAAATTTTAAGCACGCTTTTCCCCAATGAGTCTGTGTGTAAGCTTTATTTTGCATGAACTTAATAGCATAACCGCATTCTCAACATGTATATACTATCTTTTTAATAAAGTTTTGAAACAGTTCTTAGAACCTTCAGGCAGTTTGAGCGTTTTATTAATAATCTAATAATAGTCTCTTGTGTGCTCCAAATTCTCTTACATGTCCAAGTGGGGTTCTACATAGCTCACATCATTTACGTATGTTGTAATAACTAATGGTAGACTGGAATGACATAATTCAGTCCATATTTCCATCATGCTTTTCTTTTCACACACACTGAAGTCTCACCTGATTGTAAATAGCTGACTCACCTTTTTCTAAGTCATCATAACAAGGTTTATAGTTGCAGGGATAACAAGTGTGTGCCAAACAATTATTTGGTTTCCTACCAGCTAGCTGTTAAAATACTGAAACAAACTATTTTGAAGCCAGTCTGTTACTATGTGCGGTCTATATCCTGGCAGATCAGTGTATGCATCATTGATTAATTATTACCCAATGTTCTATTAAAAATGTGAACTACAACATATGATTTTAAGGTGATCATCATATCCTAGAGTAGAGTATTTTCCCTGAGCATGCACAGTTTCATGAAGGCCAGTGCAATCTCTAAAACACAGCCACTTGTCTTTGTAGAACCCTACACCGCCCTCTCAGCCCGACTCCATCTGGCTCGTGTGCTCGAGCTGCTGAGAGCACCTGGACCTCAGGATGCACTGAGAGAAGGACGCTCACCAAGCATACTGGAGACACTCACACAAACACCAGGTACACACACGGTACACCTGGACAAAAGGGTAATCCAAAGATACACAATTGACAAACAGGCTTATACTGAAAATATTACTTTTATACCTGTGCAGATTCCAACTTACTAAATGGAAAGAGCCTGAAACGCTCGTTGAGCAACACAAAACCGGAAGCAACCAAACCCGATTGGGCTCCCCCTGAGTACCTGCTCCCTGGTTCCTCAGAGAGACCCCTCATGGCCCTGCTACCACACAGCTCCCAACCAGAGGTACGCGGTCTACCGGAACCTTGTTTCACACCAGGCCAGGCCTCATTTAAACAGACACGTTGACTCTGTGTGGCCTTCCTTCTGTCTCGTTAGTCCCCCAGCTACCTGAGAGACTTGTGTCTCAGCTGTTGGAACCCGGCGCCAGGACACAGGAAGCTGCAGGGAGACTTCCTGTACATCACCGTGGTGACAATGGAGGGGCGACGGTGTGAAATCACATCCTTTCCCAAAGGGTTCTTCCTCAATAGGTAAAGATATTTGAATTTCCCATCATGGTTGCAATGACTTATTGTAAAACGTGTTTTCGAAATACAAATGATAGGTGCTTGTTTGAGTAAACTGAAGTATAAATGAACTAAATCAATGTTTCAGTTTGATTATCAATGTTTTTCTCTTCCCTTTTCTTCATCTCAGATCTACAGAAGAAGTGTTTGATCCTCGTCCGGCGCAGTCTTCCCCAGTCTGTCACAACTTCACCGACCTGCTGTGTCACATCAGCCCGGCCTTCAAACAAACTTTGACCACGCTCAAGAATAGGTACATTACTACCTCCACATTAAAGGGCCATGGTCACTACAGTGTTTTGCCAGAATCCAGGAACGGTGGGGTTTCCAATTAAAATCTTGAAACGATCATAGTAACTGATGATGTTAACTTTGCTTTCGTCAGGTCCCAGTTACCTCCAGTAGAACGAATGCCGACTCCTTACCACACCCTGAGCTGGCTCGGGCCCTCCTGCGCCTCTCGCTCCCATAAAAACAACTTCAGCCGACTGGGAGTGGAAGAACAGCCTGCAACACAGGTTATTTACAACGCAGCGTCATTTTTTTTGTTGGTATTTATTGGGTAGCTTGCTGTTGGCAGGGATGTGTAACGATGCGTGATATGTGTAGGCTCCAGACTGGAATGAGGAGTTGCAAGCTGCCAGAGATCTTCCACTAGGCAGCCTGGAGGAAAGGCTTCAGAGGGACAGGGCTCTGCTCCAGGTAACCGAGAAAAACAGGTCTCATTTAACAAGACTTTCATCACCTGATTTCAACTTGTCGCCTTGTAATCTTCATTTGTACCTTTTTTTTCTTTTGTCCAGGTTAACAGCGCATTTGTTAGGGCTGTGATGCAGGGGGCAGAAACTATTGTAGATGGCTTTGCGGAGCCTGTGAATGGAAACCCAGAGGACCCAGCTTTCCTGTGGGGCGGCCTGTTCATGAGCCAAGGGGCTGCTAGTGCGATCTTTGGAGGGGACCGAGGTCGCAGGTGCGAGCAAACAACATGTTTTATGATACTGTAGAAGTTACACCGTTGGTTCTCCAGTGTGTATGTTGTTTTATGGCGTCAAGGATCAACTTTCACTTTCAGAACAACATGGATGTTCTCACTGGTTACTCAAACGTTACGTCATCTTCTACTTGCAGGGCTGCTCAGAGGCTGGAGCTTAAAGGAGTTCAGGCCTACAGTGACATTGAGGGGTTGCAGGGGCTGCACACTCTACCTACAGCCATCGTAGACTACAGAGGAATGCGTCTATCTGCTCAGGGCCTGGCCCCTGGTTTGGAGGCCTCAGAACAGGACCAGGCAACTACTCCTGCCTCAAGGTAGTCAACCCCTTATTCAACAACCCACCGTGAGGCAAAAGTATTTGTGTTTCTTAATCTGCTAATTTTATTTGTTCCTCTGTAGAGGCTTGCTGTACGGGGTGACCGCAGGACCCCAAGAGTCCCCTCATCGCAGACGGCTCCTAGAGCGCTTGGCTCACGCGGCCAAATGTCTCTCTCTCCAGAGACACGTTGTTGTGGGGCCCAACGATCACAAAGTACCACTGTTCACCTCGGTGGACGCCCAGGGATTGTTGGGCGCTGATGGCAGGTACTACATACTGGATGTGTTCAGGACCTTCCCAGCTGATGCCAACTTCTGCACAGAAGTGGAGACAGAAAGCCAGACAGTCCCTGAAGAAGAGGAGAGTAAAACAAGCACTGGGGAAGAAAAGGAGAAGGGGGGCTGTTTAAAAGAGGGTTGGCCAGAGAATTATCACTCAGTCTCCGGGCTTCCAAGGAGCTTCACCCACGGACTCTGTCGACTGAGGCCAGAGCTGGTGCAGGCCTTCATCCAGCACAAGTAAGCTATACATAAAAACTAATTGAACTCAATTTTAAAAGGTTTTCCGTCAAGTTGAGGTTTCATTTTTTCTTTGTTAAGGCATTGCCAGTTCACTCAGTGTGTCAGGGAGACGTTGGACGCAAATGGAGGCTTTGAAGAATGTGCAACAGCTTGTAAGACATGGTTTTAGTAGATGACCTTTATAGCTACATTTGTGTTAACGCCATGCCCGTTGTTTAAGTTTTCATTTACTTGCAGGTGATTCTCGAGCCACTCAGGCAGTCCGAGTTGCTTGTAAAGAAGTGGGCTCAATCAGCGACATCATCTTTGAGATGCGCTTTAACCCAAGTGTATTCTCTCCAGGTACCACAGGGAACTACATACACACAACCGCACAAAAGTCCTATCTTGTGCTTTATAATAATCTGAAATTTGTCTTGTGTGTTTCGTTTAGAAGTATCCTTCCCTCCTGGGGAAACTAAGTCAATGAAGCTGCAGGAGAGGTTATTGAGGGAAGCTGCTGCTTTCATCATCACACATCAGATACCAGACTTTGTAAGTGTTTACACACGGTACCACAATATGCACACAAACACACGCATTTACACCAAACATGCCAACACCTCACCATTTGTGTGTGTGTGTGTGTGTGTGTGTGTGTGTGTGTGTGTGTGTGTGTGTGTGTGTGTGTGTGTGTGTGTGTGTGTGTGTGTGTGTGTGTGTGTGTGTGTGTGTGTGTGTGTGTGTGTGTGTGTGTGTGTGTGTGTGTGTGTGTGTGTGTATGCAGCTGGAGTTTTGTCGACAAAGCAATGAGGCGCCAATGGATGGAGTCTCTCTAAAACAGGCGCTACACCAACGAGGCATCAACCTGAGATATCTGGGCCATGTAATCACCACCATCAGCCAATCACAACACAAGGACTGCCTGAGGCATATAATGGTGTGTTTGATTAATAAAGTAGTTCAAATTAGTCTTGATGATGCAATTGCTCTTGTAACATCTTCTTTTCTTCTTAAACAGAGATTGGTCATTGGGGAAATCTTCACTCGCTCAGCCAGAAGAGTGTTCAACAGTTTCCTCCAGGTACTAGACTGCATTCTGTGCACAGCGTTCCTTCCTTCTCCAGGTGTGTGCAGCAGAAGGACTGAACTGCAGCTTTGGATCATGTCTTTGCAGGGTGTGGACGTGCCGAGTCTCTCTGCAGCTGTCAGTCATTTCCTGTGCTGCCTGCTGGTGCCTCACTTCACGCCCGTGGCTGTATGTGACGATACCAAAAAGAAGTCCAAGCGACGTGGCCGAGGGACTGGGGCGTCTGAAAGCACGCCCTGGAGCATGCTCGCAGGGGCCGAGCTGTGGAACCTGGTCTGCCAGGATGCCGCGGAGACGTATAACATCTCCGACAGCCTCGGGTGAGGACAAAGCCTTTGTGTGTTACACGATGGCTCAGAGTTACAGTGTTAGAATAGCTTTCATTTCTATTTGATAGCCCTGGTCCAAACCACCTGGTGGAGCACTACGGCCTTCAGAAGCTCTCCCTGCTCAGAGAGTTCTGTTTAAAGACTGGAGTGCAGGTAACAGACTTCTGCCACAACTGAAACACACATACAGTATATTAATAATGTTCTAGACTGAGAAATTGCTCAGTTCCAGAGAATTTGGAATTTCTAATTCCTGTGTCTTCACCAGTTGAGACTGAGAGACTACATCCTTGACAACCAAAATAAAGCTCCCATTGGTCCAGACGACATCCTCAACATCTTCCCTGTGGTCAAGCATGTTCACATGCCCACCGTGGATGCTTCCAAAGCATATCGAGCTGCACAGAACTTCATTCAGAAGGGTGAGTCCTTGAAGCCGATTCATTTATTCATATACCTGAAATCGTTGTGCTTCATGGGTGTTTTAGAATAACATAGAAAATAAAGGCGTAACATTTTTGTGTGCTTCCCAACTGCAGGTCTGCTGGATCAGGCCCATGAGCACCTGAAGGAAGCAACCTACTTGTTCGGTCGGGTGTGTGATGACCTGCACATTGAGGCCTGTTATTGCCACAGCCTGTTGGCCAAGGTGTCCTTTAAGCAGGGCAAGGCAGCTGAGGTAGGATCACTGCGCCACAACTGGATGCAGCTACATTCACACGTTTTGCAGCAACTCAAAGAACCAAATAAAAAGACCAAACTGTCTGTGTCGATTTTGTATGCTAACGAATCAACTGTAATTAATAATATCCATGAAGTTGTTAATAAATTAATGTGATTGCGGTGACTTTCTGTGCTCTCAAGGCTCGCAGTGTCCAGTTGAAGGCAGTGGTCATCAGTGAGAGAGTGCTTGGCTTTGACCATCCAAACACTATCCACCAATATGTGAGTACAGCTACACAAGTACCGCAGTTTAAAATAGAACCAGCGGTCACTTTGCGATAGATTGCACCCCCATGGGTCCACTAGTACAACTTTCTGTAGGGGTTTTATGTAGTGTGATTACTATTATTTTCCTGTTATGTGCAGGCTCTCTTGGGCGTGTATGTGTTTGCTGGAGGGGAGGATGCCCTGGCCCAGAAGTGTCTCCTCAGAGCTCGTCTGCTAATGCTAACAGTCCACGGAGAGGACCATCCCTACACTGCAACACTGGACGTAGGTTACAACAAGCGCCAACAAAAAAGGACTTTAAACATCTTTTATAAACCATTTTCTCTTTTCCAACAATGGCCACCCTCTCGTTGTTTTCTACCAGAGCTGTCTCGGGTTGGTGCTGAGTGGAGATCAGAGAGGGAAGTTCTTAAAGAACGCCCTCAGGCTCAACACCTCATTCTTCGGCCCTGCACATCTGCACACTGCTCTCACGTAAGACGCCATTTATAGAACTCGTATCTTCTATAAAAATGAGGGTAATCTATGTTGTCCCTGTTTTCTAAAATCCTCTCAAATGCCTGCTTGGTTTCTTGTCCGTGCAGTCAGCAGCTGTTGGCCCAGTGGATGTGCAGCAAGGGAGACTACAGGAGTGCTATGAGCCACGAGAAAGAGGCTCTCATTGCTTTTACCTCCATGGTCAGTATATTAGCATGTGAGAGCTGCACCTGCGTAAGATTGATTGCGTGTGCATGTTATCTTACGGTTATTTTCTCTTTCAGTTTGGAGAGGACCATCCTCAGTCCCGCTGCAGCAAAGAGTTTCTGTGCACTATAACCAAGCAAGCGGTGAAGGTGGAGCGCTCTCTCAGACAGGCAGGAGCTGAGTGCACGGAGCCGACTGTGGAGGTATGTCCAGTCTCTGACACTATTAACCTGTTTCAGCCATAAAAAGGAGAATAAGTGGGTTTACTGATGTCCCGGTTCTCTCTGTCCTCAGGATCTAAGTCCCACGCGTGCCACTGTGCTGGAGCAAATGGCCCTGTTGACTGGGATCAAAAGCATCACCTACAGGTAAATATTCTCAAGCATAAAACTTGTTAAAGCGTTGTGTTGAAATGAAACTTGAACAATATTCAATTTTAAGCTGACACTGATATCTTGATCTTTAAAAATCTGAAATCAATATATTGTTCAATAGATATTTAATAGTACGTAGCATGAACGTACTATTCTCATGGATGTTTTGGTGCCAACCTTTTCCATGTTGAAAAATATACAAAATAAAGCCAATATATATATGACATCAATATATGAATAAAATTCTGACATTTAAAACCACTTAATGATTTATAACTTGAAGCAAAATTTAAACGATTTTTAAATAAGCTGTTATTTCTGTAACAAAAATGTAAAAAAATGTGTTTTAAACTTAACACAATGTACAAGAAACTGCAGAGAATCGTACACTAAAATCTCAACTCATCACTTCCGAACACAACTGAGAATGTCTGCACATTTCAATAGTGTGCTGTAAGAAGCCACTCATCAATTACTTGTTTTTGTAGAGACGGGCTCCAGGAGTATAGGAAGAAACACAAAGAGCTAAAGGCGGCAGTGGCAAAAGAACTGGGATTCCTAGTGAGCGACGAGCTCATCGCCTCACAGACTGTGAATGGAGAAGGTAAAAGCTCAGATCAAGAAGCAGGAAGCAGGAAGGAAGCAGAGAACGGAGGAAGCCCAGCGGCGGAGAATACCAACGAGGGCCAACGGGAGCTGCCAGTGGAAGAGACCTTGATGAAGAATGCCGCCACAGCGGTAGTCAATGGTCACGTGGTGCAGGCGAACGGGCGCGAGGAGAAAACAGATGTAGATGCAGGAGACAGTGACAGAGCAGATTCTGAGGGCAAGACAGAGGATGCAGAGTCAGAGGCCGGGGCTGCAGGACAGGAAGCTGGGAACAGCTCACAGAGTAGCGTAAACAGCAACATAGTGAATGGGGAGATGAAATCACAGCCGGTTGAGGTCAATGGTGCCATAAATGGAGCCGGTGACATCTCTGTGAGCCCGTCAGTGCTTAAGAGCAAAGGAACCTGGGCCGATGTTGTTTCAAAACCCAACGGAGGGAGAGACACAGCAGTCAACGGGGTAGCAGGAAAGGTCACTGCTAATGGGGGAGTTCATGAGTGAAAATGTATGCAAACGGCTCTTGTCAGGGTTTTTTTTTTCAAGTAACTGCTGTGAGAGAAAAGTCTTCCAGGATCTCAGATGAAATTTGATCTAATAAATATGAAGCTGGCAGCAGAGAGGGAGATTGAGCTTTTGTGTTGTGATGTCATTGTTGACACTGTGAGAGGGTTGTACTGCTGAGTGCTGAGTTGATATTTTTTCAACAATAAACGTTTTACTCTGGTTTACTGGTTGTGTGCTTTCTGTGTGTACATTCAACCACTGTAGACACGTGTAAATATCTGCAAACAAGTCATGTGCCCACAACATCTCAATTTGAGATTGAAATATAATTATTTCATGCTGTTTCAGAAACGAAAAAGTGTTATTCAGAGATGAGCTTGAGCACCAAGTAGTTCCCTGGCTTTTTTTATGTGACCAGTTCATAACCAGACTTGTCTTTTCTTTATTGACACTAGACTGGCTCATTAAAATCTTTAAACCACTAAGTGCCTTAATCGACCGCTGTCTGCCACTGATTGAGACGAAACCCAAGAGAGGCGCAGCAAAGCTGGGCCTTCAGGTAGAACCAGTTACAGATGCTAAACAGTCCCTTTTGCTCCAAAATAACACAAACTACCACGAAAGTCTTGCCAGCTTCAATCCTCCTTTTGAAGCATGTCTCGTTTATTTAGAAAGAAATGTTCATAAAATAACAAAAACGGACATCACAAAGTAACCATTTTGTGTTCATCTCCTGCATCCGCTCTGGGTTTCCCTCTGAATTATCTCTAAATCAGAGCAGTGCATGTACTGTGGTTCAGGCGGCTCTTCCCAGGTGGATTGTGGGAGTCTGTCGAGCCCACTGCTGGGAAAGGTGATGACCGCAGTGTCACTGAAGACGTCAATCAGACGGGACGGACAGGGAAGCGGTCTCTCCTCACACAAAGACAGGGCCTCGGTAATGTATCTGTAGTCCCGCTTGAACTCCCTCTCTACTGTTCTGTTGGGAAGACAGACAGTGAACATCACCACTCCTCTCCTCCAATGTCATCTCCCTCCGTGTCTTGTACGAACCTGTCCATCATGCCATTGAAGCCGTTTCCAATGAGTATCACCAGAGGAAGACATCGCACACTCCAGTTTTTCCACAGAAGGTTGTTGTACAGGGCTTTCCCACAATGCATCAGGTAAAAGAGCGTGGGCTTGGTTGCCAGACGCTTCCCCTCCTACAAAAACAAAGTGAGACACGATGCACTGATTTCAGCCAGTAAGCCATGAAAATTAAAACGCAGCGGGATGAAACTTGCTTGACATGAGTCATAATAGTTTCCTTCGTCATAATAGCGGTGCTGTGTATCTAATTGTTGTCGGTACAGTGAATGTGGTTAGTTAACTTGTCTGACAATTTAAAAAACAAGAGCGGCCTCAAACTGACCTCGTTCTCTGTGAGTACCGTCAGGCCGAGCTCTCCCAGAACCGCCTTCTCTCCAGAGGAGAATGCAGGATCATAGACGGAGCAGTCCTGCAGTGGAATCTAAAAAGGAGGGAGGCATATCTTTAAATGAACCGGATCTCATGTAGGTGTCTGGTTAGTATCTCACTTCAAAATACACATCATTCTCACGTGTCCTGCATCCAGCAGCAGCAGCAACATGGCAAGCTGGAAGCGAGCCGACACACAGGAGGAGAAGGAGCCGAGGCCATAGCACACACACTCCAGCTGTTCACATTGTCTTCCCTCGGTGTCCCCGTTCGGCAGATGTTTGGATAGGGCTGCTGATGCTCCCACTGGAGAAGGAAAGGGACTGAGCCGCAAGCTAAACAAAATATCTTGTAATAACTCCAATTCTCCAGGTAACTCACCTTTCCACTGTTGCCAAAAGTCCTCGCACCTCAGCTCAGACCTGCCGAGTGGGAGGATAAGCAGAATCAGCCCATTGGACCCCGCGTAAAACATGAATAAAATACCAAGTCCAAAACTGGACGCAGATTTCTTACACTGTGTCTCGTATTCGTCTAACAGTTTTCTCGATATCCAGCTCCTCCTGGCTGCATGTGTGGGACACCTGAAGGGATTTGGATTTCCGCGCTGCGCCTTTTCGTCGCTGAGCCACCTGCCATTCCCCTCCCGTGTCCGACATCTATGCTTTTTCACAGCCTCCTCGTGCATCCATTAACGAAATGAGATTCATATATATATATATTTATTTATTTTATCGAAACGTTTTAAGTGTTGTCATAGGTTGGCGAGTCTGCGGCAATGTAGGAGCATTTTGAGTGTAACACAGGCATATCCTGTTCCGGTGTTATGCCTTAATAACTTTTGTATACCCATATTTATCACATTAAATCAAAGTAAATAATCGGACTATAGATTATAGACGAGTCGTGTGGGGCACGTAGCTTTCCGAAGCACTGAATCAAAATGAATTGATCTAATATATGTTTTTAAATGATTCGCTGTTTCAAAGCTTTAAACAAAAGAGTGACATCTGCTGGACAAACACCGTTACTGCGTGTGAACGGGATTCTATTGATTGAAAAGATGTTCATATTCTAGAAACAGTGGACATGTTTAGTTGAACCTTCTAAACATTGGTACCTGATTCAAATGAATTGTTAAAATGTTGTTTATTCACCAGCCATGAATAAAGAAAAAAATATGTTTTTGTTTTGTTCTATGAAATTGAGGCACAATTTTCCAGCAAATGCACCACTAACGATGGGATGCCACAGGGTTCCTCTTTATTTCCATAAAGATTCAGGACAGATAGTATAGTAAATCTTTATATTTTCTTGTCATGTACCCAATGAAGTGCGATAGGTGGCAGTGTAGTACCTCTACAGGTTGGTTTTCAATATGCCATCACATCAGAGAAGAAGAAAATGAACGCCAACGGAGGACTTTCATGTTTCAACGGGGCACAAAATTTGGTGCAACACCGGAAGTTACCACTTTAACCGGAAGTAATTACGTTGTCGTAGAACATGGTGTAACACGAAAAAGATAGTTTAACTTTTATTACAGCAACACAGGATTGATGTATAGCTAATTTCAGGACAGTGGGATAACAAACGTTTCAAGTGAGTTAACTGTTATAATTTACACAACAGCTATTCATCATTTCCAGTTAGATAAATCGAGCCGTTTACGTCAGCTAACGTTAGCTTTTGCTAGTAAATAGAATATAAGCTTGTCTTTAAATTGTGTTTCCTCCACAGATGCAGGTCTGTGTAGATCCATGTAACGTTAGTTGTCAAGAAATGCTTACAACAACTACGCTAATGCCCTTGCATCACTAGCCAAAGATTTGACATTACGCTGCTCGTATCTTTTTGCGGTTAAAATTCTAAATAGTAAAATACTTAGCTTAACTTTAGCTAACGTTAAATTGTTGTCAACCAAATATCTGGGCCCGATACAATGACCAAATGAATGAGCTTACGTCATAAAGCATAAAACGGTATTATATTATAAAGTGGAGCTAGATGCAGCTTATCGTTACATTTGTTTTACAATACCTTAACTGTCTTGGTACTTTGCTTATTGTGACGTCCAGAGATGTCCATGTCCCATCTGTATGGGAGGAGAGAGGAGGAAGAGGAAGGTGTGGAGGTGGAGAGCTTTGAGGTGACGGACTGGGATCTAGCCAATGAGTTCAATCCGGAACGTCGCAGACACAGGCAGACCAAGGACCAGGCCACCTATGGCATCTGGGCGGACCGGGACTCAGACGAGGATGAGAGGCCTAGCTTTGGAGGCAAAAAGTAGGGCATGGTTTATTTTTGTTTCTGCCACAATGCTCCTGTTGTGGTACTTTAGTCTAGACTCAAACACAATTCTAATCCCAACCACTTATCTTTGCTACGTCTAACCAATACCCCCCCCTGACCCCAGTGGGGAAAACACAAATATATTCGGGGGGGGGGGGGGTAGGGGTACTGTTCAAATGATACACCATTGTAGTCATCCCCAAAGAAATATGAATGTAAATATATTCTTTTTCTAGAACCAAAGACTACAGTGCTCCAGTAAACTTTGTGAGTGCTGGACTGCGTAAGGCTGCAGCTGAGGAGAAGGAGCAACAGGAAAACGAAGAAGGAGGAGGAGGCTCTGATGACTCTGAAAATGATGGTCCTTCAGCCCCTCCCCCTGCTCGCGGAATCGCACCCAAAAAACTTCAGATGGTAAATTTAGTTGTTTTTGTATTCATTACGAGTTGCAATGTATTCTGTAATTGTATGCTGTTATGCATGTTTTTTTTTAATACATGTATTTTTCTTTTTGCTAGGGTAATTTGCGAGCCAACCAGTCACAGAGGTTTGCAGGTGGCATACAGTCTGGCAAAGGCATTGGTAACTGGGAGAAGCACACAAAGGGAATTGGACAAAAACTTCTGCAGAAAATGGGATACCAACCAGGCAAAGGCCTGGGCAAGAATGCTCAAGGTGGGTAGGCATGAGGAGGCTATGTTTTAAACATTTAGTAAGTGCGTCTTTTTCAGTAGTTTCAGACTACAGTGGATATACTCTGATTTTGCAACATCTTATTTCTGCAGGTATTATAAACCCCATTGAGGCAAAGCTTCGTAAGGGCAAGGGAGCAGTGGGTGCTTATGGCAATGAGCGAACCCAGCAGAGTCTCCAGGATTTCCCCGTGGTTGACTCAGAGGAAGAGGAAGAAAAGGTAAGAAAGTTTCCTTTTTTTCAGCTACACCCACAAGTAGGGCTGTCAAAATTTCATTTGAGACTCATTGGAGACTTTTGTGGTGTCTGACGTGAAAGCACGTATTGTTTTGCAGTTACTGCCCTTAGCGAGTCTCGCAGAAGCCTTGCGGCTTGCAGCAGTCCTGCTGCAGTCAGATCACAGAGGAGACATACATCACGCCCAGACTGAAAGTCACGCACGCATGCGCAAAGACACTGCTGATTCTGCAGCATCTTTCCTCGTTGAGGAATTCCATAGGTTGCGCATTAGGCACGTCAATAACAGGACTAATTAATACAACAAACACAACTACTACACAAAAATAACTAAATGAACTAATGGCTAAGATCGCAGACCATCGCTCGCACACGCACACTCTTTCTCCCTCTCTCTCTTTCTCCCTCTCTCTCTCTCTCTCTCTCTCTCTCTCTTTCCCGCACCGTTGCGCTCATAGTGGTCTAAATTAACGACAACAATAAACAAATGCTGAGACTTGATCAAGAGTTTAGAGACCAATTTACGGTCGCGATTGTTGTCCAAAATATGGCAGGGATTGAAACAAATATTATTGACATTAAGTTTATAGAGTATAGAACCGACATTGAACCCTCCAGTTGTGCTGTGGTAAACATATATAATCAAATATAGAATATTCTTTGACAGCCTTACCCACACCTGAGATTGTATAATTATTTTGACATTATTCTCAATGTGTAGGAGTTTCAGAAGGAGCTAGGCCAGTGGCGTAAGGATCCTGCAGGGTCCATAGGAAAGAAGAAACCCAAGTACTCCTACAGAACTGTTGATGAGCTGAAGGCTAAAGGCAAGCTGGCAGGGCGGAGTACAACAACATCTGCTGGAGAGTTGGCACAGGTCAAGGTATGTTTGAAAAGACTTTAACACTCCTTCGAGTTCATCTCACAGGAAAGTTATCGAAGCATTTTTACTTAGGCATAATATTATAGTAGGTATCAGGGACTTATTTATGCTTTTACACTTAACATAACCACTTTGGATGAAACTACATTTCTTATTTTCCCATAACTGTTCCCTTCTTCAGGTAATAGATATGACTGGAAGAGAGCAAAAGGTTTATTACAGTTACAGTCAGATGTCCAACAAGCACAGTGTTCCAGATGAAGGCCCACCAAGCTTGTCCACTCAGGATCAGAAGGGATCCGGCTTTGCTCTCCCTGAACTCGAACATAACTTGCAGCTTCTGATCGACCTCACAGAACAGGACATATTACAGGTATGAAGGAACCTACCAATATATCTGCCAATGATCTACGCCGACAACTCTACATATTTGTGTCTACCACTTGGGTACTTCTGCTCCTTCCACACACTGACATGCTTTTTCTTTTGTCTTCTTATTTTCCACCTTGAGTAGTCCGCCAGACGTCTGCAGCATGAAAAGGATGTAGTTGTGTCTCTGAGCCACGAGTCACGTGCTCTGCAGAGCAGACTGGATGCAGAGCAAGATGCCATTCAGAGAATGGAGGCCGTCCTGGCATTGGTGGGGCGTTTTCCTTCTGGGGAGATGGCACCTGGGGAGGCACCCACCCTGCAGGTGCATATGCAGTGAACACACAAAGGCAAACAGTTATCAGGCTGTTTTAAGATTGTCTCTACTTGCTGTGTTATTACATCAATATAGGTGACTTTCTTGGCGCCGGTTTTCTCTTTCTTCAGGAGTGCGCCCAGATCTTTGAGATTCTACAAACCGAATATTATGAAGAATACAAAACTATGGGATTGGCAGACCTAGCTGTAGCTGTTGTTCAGCCATTACTCAAAGAGAAACTTCGCTCCTGGGAGCCTCTTAAGGTATACCTTTGCAATTCGCTCCTGCTGAGGGGGGATCACATATCACTTCCTTAAGCTCATCATTGATAAGCTCTCAGACTGTTCTTTCGTCATTTTAGGACAGCTCTTTTTGTCTGGAAGACATCGGTCAGTGGAGAGCAATCCTCGAGTCTAGAGACCTTCACAGCAGTGCCCCAGATTCAAACATGGACCCTTACCACAGGTAGTTTTACACACACAAACTAAGCTGTCCACCTGCAGTCACATGATTTAACTTTACTGGCCTGGTGTTGAAGCCTGTTTTTCATGTCGTGTTTGGGACACATGTGTCCTGTCTTTGCCGGTCCAGACTATTGTGGGAAGTGTGGATCCCTGTGATGCGGCCATGTGTGACAGGCTGGCAGCCTCGTATAGTGGAGCCAATGGTGGACTGCGTGGAAGTGTGGGCTCCTATTCTCCCCTTGTGGATCCTTGATCACCTGATGGAGCAGCTAGTCTTACCCCGGCTACAACGCGAGGCAAGCCTCCACTCAAACACCCACTCGCTTAAATGTGAAGAAACGCCAATGGTGTGGGTGATCTCACATAATCTACTTCTGTTTTAATTCATTTGTTTACTGTTTGATAGGTGGATAACTGGAACCCGTTAACTGACACGGTCCCCATCCACTCCTGGATCCATCCCTGGCTGCCTCTGCTCCAATCTCGTCTGGAGCCTCTTTACCCCCCAATCAGGAGCAAACTATCCAATGCCTTGCAGCGATGGCATCCCAGCGACACTTCAGCCCGCCTCATCCTGCAGCCTTGGAAAGATGTTTTCACACCGGGTGCATGGGAGGCCTTCATGGTGAAAAATATCATTCCTAAACTTGGTATGTCTTTAAAAGCCTTAAATATGGCATTGCCGTGTAAGAACATGTATTTCCCTGCAGTATTTTTGTTACACGTCTCTCCTTTTGCCAGCGGTGTCGCTTCTTTTTATGATGGTTTCTGTGTCCCTCCTCAGCTCTGTGTCTGGAGGAGCTGGTTATCAACCCTCACCAGCAGCAGATGGAGCCATTTAACTGGGTGATGGACTGGGAGGGCATGTTGTCCCCCTCCAGTCTTGTGTCCCTGCTGGACAAAAACTTCTTTACGAAGTGGTTGCAGGTCAGTTAATCTCCTTACATTGAAGAGACAAATAATTAAGATGCGGTTAGACACATTAGATTATTGTATACATTGAGTTTTATCTGACTTTGTTATATGTATTTGTGTTTTGCTTATTTTAGGTCCTGTGTTCTTGGTTGAGCAACAGTCCTAACTATGAGGAAATCACAAAATGGTACCTGGGTTGGAAAAGCATGTTTAGTGATGCCTTGCTATTACAGCCTCTCATTAAAGAGAAATTCAACGAAGCACTGGACATCATGAACCGTGCAGTGTCTTCAGGCATGGGTTAGTATTCAAGTCACAGTCTCATAATAAACTAAGGACACCTAGAGAACAGCATTCCTCTATGAAATGATAATTTCTCTGCTGCAACATAACACTACAGCACTCATTCTTTTTCATATCCACAGGTGGATATATGCAACCTGGTGCCAGGGAGAATATTGCATATCTAACACAGACCGAGAGACGAAAGGACTTCCAGTATGAAGCAATGCAGGAGCGCAGAGATGCCGAGAGTGTGGCTCACAGAGGCGTCAGTGCTGGTGTGCCGACCAATTTCAAAGATCTTATCCAGACAAAGGCAGAGGAGAACAACATTGTCTTTATGCCCATAGTGGCCAAACGGCACGAGGGCAAACAGCTGTACACTTTTGGGCGTATAGTCATCTACATAGACAGAGGGGTTGTTTTTGTGCAAGGAGAGAAGACTTGGGTGCCCACGTCTTTGCAAAGTCTGATAGATATGGCCAAGTGAGAGTGGACTGACTGATTCTTAGTCCTACTTATTGTTTAAGAGCATTGGTAGAGCAAACTTTTATGTAACTTCAGTATGCTGATCCTTGTCATGTGACTTTGTACAATTTTAAAGTGTCACTAAAATTGTGAATAAATCATTTTGGAATGTATGTGGCTTCTTTCATTTTAGTTTTAATCAGATGTGAAATATTCAAGTAATGCACTTGAACGGTACAGTTCATGGTATATATTTTATTGGTTGGTTTGCATAAGGTTTTGAATTCTATATAAGCAAGGACAGTTCCCCTACTTGTATAGCTAATTGCAAATCATTTGAAAATTAGGCTGCACCGTATAACCTTTCAAAACTGATGTGTCTAAACTATGACTATATATATAAAATAACAGGTGTTTTCAATGACATGGCAATTCCTGTTTTTTGTAGGTGGCAGTGTAGCTACTAGTTTATCAGGCCAACCGCTTTCTTTGTTTGGCCAAACGGGGCTTCCGTCATCCTCGGCGCTTTGCAGTTTAACAGAGTACCTCCGTAAGCTACATGTGGATTTATGCCCGATTAAAAAAAGTTCAGACGTATTTTTTTGCAACGCTTAGGTACGTGTCTGTTTATATATAACAAGTAAAACGTGCAATATATATCCAGTGACTACGATTTGAAAGCTGCCTTTTTAAGCAAACGTGCTCGCGGATGTTAGCCACCATGCTAACGTTAGCTTGCCATTGCAGCGCTACAGTGCTAACAATAGCTAGCTGGCTATGCTATATAACGTTATAACAGTTACTCTGTGGCTGTTACTGCAATTAACTTAGCTAACGTGTTTAATCAGTACATCGATGTGCTTTGTTGTATTTAGCATATATACACACTATCTTCATACACAGCCAGTCATGTCGTCAGAGGCCCTGAAGAAGCGAAAGACCAAGGTTGTCCGCAGCGAGGGAGGAACCCCGGAGACGAAGCGGGGTCGCGGAGACGGAGACCAGCAGGTAACCTGTAGTTAGGACACCGCCAGGGTTCGGGTTCAGGTATACTTAAGTATATACAAGATATACTTCGTTCTTGTCATCTGGGTGAACATAGAACTCTTGTTAATAAATGGCAGCAAATACTAGGTGTGGTGTACCATTCTTTTCCTTAGCACTGCTATTACATCGTTACTAATCAGACACCATACAGATATGAGTAATTAATATTGACGTTTGAGTCAAGTTGTGATTCTGAGACCTGACTACTCAGTCACTCAAAACTTTGCTGCCATCTATGTTGTAACAGATTTAACACTTTCACTCACATCGCCCAGAAGAGTGGGATCAAGTCAAAGCAGGACCAACAGTGGTGCTGATCAGCATCTAAGTTTTATTATTCTTCCAGGATGTGCGTGTGTACAGTGAGGAGGTGGAGCTGGATGGCAGGGACCCTGAGCAGGATTTCCTTCAGTACAAAAAGTCCTGTGAGAGTTTGGCCACACTCATGAGTGAGATCCTGGATCTGAAAGGCAATGGAGCCAAAGACGGCGTAAGAATCACATGTTTAAGACTACAGTCTATAACTACTGAGTCGTTGAAGGCTGATTTCACAGTCCGTTTTTGTTTGGAGTAATCAAACTCATCATCAAGTGATTTTCAAGCTTTATACATACAGTTTGCAGTATTGGTATATATAATACATTAACGTTGTATATATGAGCGAACCCAAAATTGTGTGTTTATAACACAATGATGAAGTCTGACCGGTTTCATTCCAGTGCGCTGAGGTCGAGCAGAAACGCATGGAGAGCTGCATCCACTTCATGAACCTAAAAAAACTCAATCGTTTGGCTCATATGCGACTAAAGAGAGGCAGAGACCAGACACATGAGGTACAGTAACCCTCCCACAACTCAAAGGCCATACAACTTCTATGGAAAGTGTTTGTTTTTGTTGAGTAAATACTCCCTTAACGCTCATCAAACACTTGAATTCTCCTTATTGATCTGTGTTCTTATTGAGTTGTTAGGCATGTATTTATTTCCAGGGTGACCTGGGTTGGGTTTGTATAAACAACCCTTAACCACCTTTATTCCCTTAGGCAAAGCAGAGAGTGGATGTACTGCACCTTCAGTTACAAAACCTGCTGTATGAAGTGATGCATCTTCAGAAAGAGATCAGCAAGTGTTTGGAGTTCAAGTCAGTACCAAATATTTAAAGAGCAGCATTACTACCCAACAAAACTCTCAATTGTTATATTAAAAAATTATATAGTTCAAGAAAGATTTGAACAACCGTTTCCTGATCCAGGTCTAAGCATGAGGAAATAGACTTGGTGCCTGAGGAAGAGTTCTTTCAGGAGGCCCCACAAGAGATTTCCAGGCCTCAGCTCACAAAAAATGATCCTCACCAGCTCACACTGGCACGACTGGACTGGGAGCTTGAACAGCGGAAGAGGTATGCGAACTTCCTCAAAACAAAGAGCGCCTTGATATTTGGGGGGTGTAGAGCAGCGGTTAAAGGTTTGTGCTTGGATGCAGGTTGGCGGAGAAATACAAGGAGTCACAGACTTCAAAGGAGAAGATCCAGAAGAGCATCGAGGTGAAGAAGGAACATCTGACAAGCTTACAGCCAGGACTCAATGCCATCATGCAGGTATAACTACAGTTTAGGTGCAGAGGTATTGAGTTTGGATGGGATCACTCTGTCTTGGTTACAGTTCTAGTTACTCAGAGTACTCATTTTAAAAGTGTTTAAAAGTGAAAATCATTTAGGATATTAAAGGGTTTTTGCTTCATTGAGGTGCCGGCGCTAGCTGATTTACATTAAATGCACAATGCACATGGATCCGCTCAATGACGACTTGATTCCTGCTCTTTCCCAGGCCTCCATCCCAGTACAAGAGTACCTGTCCATGCCTTTTGAACAGGCACAAATTCAGACAGAGGTTGCTCGCCACCTGCCTCCACCTCTCTATGTCCTGTTTGTCCAAGCCAATGCTTATGGACAGGCCTGTGGTATGTTGACATTAGAGGGAAAATGTTTCAAGACAACGTCAAGTTTTTTTTAATGGGATTTAAGGACCTGACCGTCATGATTTGCTTATATTTCCCATTTCAGACAAGAACTTGTGTGTCTCAATAAGTGGTGATGTGGATGAGGCCAAGGCGCTGTCCAAACCTCCAGAAGACTCACAAGGTACAAGCACTACTCCACATGGCTGCCATTGAACACATTACACACACACGCTTTGATCTGCAGTGACACACACACTTTGTATCTGCTCTATGCAGTTTTATATTTAATGATAGCGTATTTGCGAGGGATGCATATCCAAAAAACAAATAAATAAGTATTTTGTGTCTGGTTGAATCCAGATGATGAGAGTGACTCCGATGCAGAGGAGGAGCAGGAGAAAACGGTGAGTATTTTGCCCGGCTTCACTTCCAACACACACACACACACACACACTCAGGTCAGTGGGTTCAACGATTTCTCATTATACCTGTCTCTGTAACGGACACAGGAATGGTCTCCGCTGTCACACGTTGTAGTCTGGCATGTTGGAGAGAAGCCACTATCGATCTCTTCCTGCTTCCGGACAGAGATATCGACCAAGGAGTGACTGTAATCTGAGCACACCTTAAAAGAGAAAACATTTTCCCCGTGAAGCACATTCCTCTAGCCTTTTTCAAATGTAATTTAATTTTTCAATGTCAGACGTGGCCTGCTTTCTTCTCTTGATCTCTTTTTTTCCTTTCTTTTTCTTGACAGAAAAGAAGAAGGCCAACTACAGGTGGCCAGCTGGATGATAAAAGACGGGAGATGCTGAAAAGGCACCCGCTGTCCCTCTGCTTGGACCTCAAGTGTAAAGGTAACTCATTCTACAGTCTTCATGACACCTAATTCTAATGTCTGTGCATTCTGCGCCTTTGCTCAGCCCATTTATTAGTTATATGTAGTGAATCCATAGCCGTGCTGTGTATTCTGTACTACCAGACTAGAAAGACCAGACAGAAAGAGCATGGCCGCGGTCTGCTATGATGTCAGGACACTGTTTGACCCTTGTGTTCCCTCTGCTGGCAGTGAAAGGAATAGTGACAGATTATAGTGGGATCTGCATTGCAGACGTAACTCTACCTAAAGGGGGAGGAGGGCGAGAGAGAGAGAGAGACGCTTGCAGCATTGTGGCTCTGCAGCACCTACAACATGCCGTATGCATATTTTCTCACCACCAGTCGTCCTCTAACCTCCGTTTGTGTTTCTAGTGCTTTTCTCTCTGCTGCAGTCAGTTTACTGCAGAAAGTGTTGGTGTTGGAGAGTGTGTATGCCCTTGCTACTGCTGCTTCCTGCCGTTATGACCACACCCTGTTGCTCATCAATGTGCTGCAGAGTAAAGAAAACCCCTGGGAACTCTCACTGGGAGGATTTATAAAGAGAGGGGGATAGAGAGAGTATTGAGCCAGTTATGGATTTGTTTAATGCCATGTGTTATCCATCGTGTCTCCACAGATGGAAGCATCCTCCATCTCTACTTCTACTACCTGTTGAATCTGAACATTATGACGGTCAAGACCAAGGTCTCCACCTCCACGGACATAAACGCAGCCATCAGTGCAGGGTGTGTGTGTGTGTGTGTGTGTGTGTGTATCTGTCTATTGCCGGTATTGTAAAATGTAAAAATGTTTGTAATGATGGATTCCTTGTCTCCTGCAAACCAAGGCATAAACACAGTAACCAGGACCCATGGTCTAATAAGGTCTTCCTTTGCAGGGACCTGCTGAAATCAGACACTCTACTCAGCTGTCTCTACACAAACGACCAGGGACGAGAAACCCCCAATCCAGCTAATCGCTACCAGTTTGATAAAGTCGGGTGAGGATGTCGAGAAGTCAAAGGACATGACAAGATATTAAGCAAACCACAAGGTCTGCAGAATTAACCCGTTGTATCCTACTAGGATCGTGTCGTTTGCTGATTATGTGGACGATCTGGGCCATCCCTACACGTGGGTTCAGAGTCTAGGAGGTCTTCACTTTCCCAAAGATCCTACAGAGGTGTGTGTTGAAATCCAGTATTATCCCAGATGTGCACAGGTACCCTGTGCTACTGCCACATCATGTTGATGTGTTCTCATGTTTCTCTTGCAGGGCGTGCGCCTCGGCAGTTCTCTGAGTGCCAGCCACATGGAGAGCACCATGAAACTGCTGAGGGGGCGACTCCTGTCCCGCTTGGCTTTGCACAAACAGTTTGCATCTCTTGGTACGTTACGTGTAAATAACTACGCATGGAATCCTCCGCAAGAAGAGACGGGACATTGTGAGTGAGTTTGTTTTTGCTTCTGTCCTCAGAGCACAGCATCATCCCGGTCTCCAGTGAGTGTCAGCACCTCTTTCCTGCCAAGATCCTCACGCGTTTAGCTCGCTGGACCCAGTCCACTCAGCAGGAGTACATGGTGTGCACACATGTAAACACACATATGCACGCACTTAATAAAAATAAAGCACATGTCTTACCGTGATGGTTTTCTTTCTTGGTAGGATCTGCCGTATACTCGTCATGTGACTGAGGCTGGGCTGGCAAAGGAGACTGACCTGTACTTCATGGCTGTGGTGGAGAGGGGCACAGGTACAACACTGGCATTGATAATAGAGTTGGCCTATATTGATTTCTGTGAGTCATATAACCAACCCGTCTTTATCTTCTTGCTCAGCTCGCCTCCATGCCGCCGTGGTGCTGAATCCCCGTTACCCAGAAATTTCTCCTCTATTCTCCCTTTCCCTCAGCTGGAAGGGAGAGCGGAGTGGACGCACCGATGACAACCTTCGAGTATGAGCATTTTTCAATATTGATCACTTGGGTTCCATAAGCTCAATTTACATTTACATATTTCAGGCTCTAACCGACTCGTCCTTTCCTTTTTTTAGGCCGTGGAGAGCGAGGTCAATGTGTTCAAAAGTGAACTACAGGGGCCACGGCCAGGACACCAGCTCCTGACCAATCAGTTTTTACGCCTTTGTGTCTGCCTGGATGTGTATTTGGAGACTGAAGAACAGGATGACAGCGTGGAGGGACCTCGAGAGTTTCCTAGAGAAAAGATGTGTCTGCGCACTGTCAGGTACACAGTCCCAAGAAGCTGTTGGTACATGTGGTTAAAAGACAATTCAGCTTCTGAATAGATGTACCATACTTCTGACATCTCCTTCTCCTTCTCTTTCTCAGGGGTCCAAATCGTCTGAAGCCGTTCAAGTACAACCACCCTCAGGGTTTCTTCAGTCACCGCTAGAATTGTCACAACTGTAACTCCCTCAGGCGTATCTTTGTGGCTCTTTTACCCACAAAGTATTCTTTTTTTTAAAGTCTTTTAAAAAAATAAAATAAACACTGTTATTTCCTTGGATGGGAGTGTGTGGTCTATTTATGGCTCTGTTTTATCCCTCTCTGCTGCTCTATTTCTAGCCAGCTGAGTCATTTCCCCAGCGAATTATGTCCGTGGAATATGATATTTGGTATATTTTGTAGTCAGCGGTTAGCTTTTGACCTTTCATTTTTAATCCCAAATGTTTTAATGGAAGGAAAAAGCACTTGTTCAGGATACTGATGCTCATTCCCTCAAGGATTACACATGATTAGATGGCTCCAGTCTACGAAAGTGTAAAACAGCACAAATTTTCCAGCACATTGGATCGATCTGCTAAAGGCCACTGCGCCTTAATGCTGGTTGAGTTACTCCATTCGGGACGTCTTGTCATACTTGTACCTTTCTGTTTTGTATCTCAAAAACAAGTGTATATATTTAAAGGGAATGTTTGAATATTTCTCCCCCCCCCCCCCCCCCCCCCCACAAAAAAAAGAAATACACTAATTGTCAGTAAAGAGCACATTCATTTGAAAGCAGACAGCTGAGCTGTGATGCGGTTCATACGGTGTATGGATGTTTTAGGGAACGCAGGGACATTTAATTGTAGCGACTAGAGAAAGACCGAACTCTCAAGTACTTGTGTGTTGTGACGTGCTTGATGATCTCATTACTTCAGAGCTATAAATAAAGACTCAAAAGTCTTTGTTCTGTACTGTAGAAGCAAGCAGCACTGCTCCTGGTTTTCACATGAGTCTCTGGGACGAGTGGCGGCTGTGGGTGGGTCCAGCCCCCCCTCCTCAGCCGCAATGCAGTGCAGTTACTCGCAGCATTTATCTTATAGGCCTCACCTTGTAAGGTAAATCCTTCACAAATCCTCCCTTGCGGTCATCAGGCTATTGGTTGTTTTCACAGAAGTAAACACATTCTCCCAAAAGCCAACGTGTTTGATTTCATTCTTTATTTATCTGTTTCATATTGCATATTCTCAGCAGTTTATACATAACACATACTCATCATTGTCCTAGCAGTGCAGACCAGAAGAGTGAGACGCTGCAGTTCACCTGTCAGGGGAAGCAGCTTTAAGGTGCACAACAAGCAAAATGCAGGTCTTCCTTACTGACGTATCTGTAGATATAATATAGACATTTGTATCTCCTTAAATATATGTGTTTATATTCAATATCTGTCACAATCATTAGCTTGACATTATTTTGACATCTCTAACCCTCAAAGGCGTTTGCCGCAGCCCCCGTTATCGGGATTCACTTTAAATGCACTTGATATTAATTGAGGGCTGTTGTCATATTCACAATAAGAGTAAAGAGCATTCTGCATTCACTAGTCATACATCAGAAGCATCGGGGGGTTGTAATGGCCATACTTAGGGAGCACAGGGGGGTTATTTGCTACAGAGATCACTATTGCTTACATACCATCACCTGCTTAAAGCGCCTGATCTGAGCAGCTGGGTACTTCCAACCCCTTTTCTCCTGCTCTTTAAGCTACCCTCCTCCTTCAGTTCTTTGGCATCTTCACCTCCTTGTCATCTCGTGCCTTAAATCACAGCCTTTCCCACTCACTTCTTGACCTTTTCCTCAATGGCACCCTTTGACTCTGTGCCAGAAGACTTCTCCGCCTTTCCTTCCTCCTTCACCTCCTTACTCTCCTCTTTACCAGCTTCCTTTTTTTGCTCTGGCTTCTTCTCATCTTTTTTGCTCTCAGTTTTCTCTGGTTCTGCTTTAGGTACAGACGTCTCTTCTGGCTTCCTCTCCTCCGGCTTCTTCTCCTCTGGCTTCTTCTCCTCTGGCTTCTTCTCCTCCTTCTTTACCTCTGTTTTCCCAGGCTCTTCCTTAGGGGCGGGCTTTGGCTCAGCCTCGGCCTTCTCTGATTTAGGAGCAGCGGGTTTCTCCTCCTTGGCGGGGGGAGCAGATTCTTTGGGCTCAGACTTGGGGGCCGGTTTGTCCTCTGAGGGCTTGCTGGGAGCAGCCGGTTTCGACGCGTCATCCATCTTTGGAGCTTCCTCTTCTTTGCTTTCTTTCTTTGCATCTGCTTGGTCTGCCTTCACTGGCTCTTTCTTCTTCTCCTCCTCCTTCACAGGTTGTTCTTTCTCCTTCTTCTCCTCTTTGACCGGCTGAGGCTTCTCTTGTAATTTCTCCTCTTTAGGGGGGTCTTCGGCAGCAGCAGGCTTGACCTTCTCCTTCTCTGGAGACTGTGGCTCAGGGGTTTCGGGATGAGGAGATTTGGAATCAGGGGATTTGCTGGTTGGGGACTTTGACTCGTCTCCTGCTGGGGATTGGACCTCAGGTGACTTGGTCGGGGATTTGACCTCAGGTGACTTGGTCGGGGATTTGACCTCAGGTGACTTGGTCGGGGATTTGACCTCAGGTGACTTGGTCGGGGATTTGACCATAGGTGACTTGGTCGGGGATTTGGGCACCGGTGAGCTGGCTGCTGGTGATTTAGATTGGGGTGATTTGACAGCAAGAGAGTCAGGCACAGGGGATGCAGCCTTTCCTGTAGATTTGGAATCATCCTCTTCCTCAGCAGCCTCCTCAGCCTTCTCCTCCCCCTCCTCCTCCTTGTCTTCTACTTTTTCTTCCTCCTTCTCTCCTTCCTCCTCCTCTTCTTTGGTTTCTTCGCCTTCCTCTTTTTCTTTCTCTTCCTCCTCCTCTTCATCTGCCTCCTCTGTCACCTCCGTCACCTGGGTCTCATCTGTCTGTTCTTCCACTATGACGGTATCTGATATCTCCTCTCCTTTCACCTTCATGTGGGAAGAGATTCTGCTCTCCATGTAAGAGTACGGACCTCCTCCTGACACAAAGCGATTCTCCTCTCCCTCCAGTAACTTCCTGTTTCAAAGACAAATACACAGTCAGCAATAATATCAATAACTTCAGTCATTAAGAAGCTGAATAATTATTTGTTAACACTGACTAACCTATAGGCAGCAATCTCAATATCTAAAGCCATCTTCACGTTCAGCAGCTCCTGATAGTCCTTCAGCTGGCTAGCCATCTCCCACTTGGTGCTTTTCAGCTCATTGTCCAGCTGGTTGATGGTCCCCTGCAAAAGGAAAACACGTAGCCTCACAGGTCAAATGTGTCGTAAAGAAAGAACGGGAAAATATGTATGTAATGTATGTGTTTCCTGCCTGTAGGGAGTTGAGGTCGTCGTGGTGTCTGTCTTCACTTTCCATACACTGCCTCTCCAGCGACTCCTTGGTACCCCGAAGAGTCTCCAGCTCGATCGTGCGGCTCTGGAGCTGACGGCGGTACTCTACGATCTCCTCCTGGCTTCCCCGAATTGCACCTTGGTTGGACCGAGCAGCTTCGGAGAGATGCTCCATACGCACTGCAATGTCACATACAAAAATCACATCTCTGGGAGCCTGAGTGACCTTGGCAGTGTCCATCTGTCAGTCTGTTATCTGACTCAGCTCCCGCCCTCCTCTAAGCATGAATGAGCCAGGGTGCTGCAGTCAGCTGGACACAACACAGGGAAGGTCATTCGCTTTGCACCTTTCACTGGTTATCAAGTCAGCATGTAGATGTGCAGCCAAAGTTCATTTAGTGCTGTGTGGCACACCGCTCAGATAAACGCTTCTTTAAAGTCGTTGATTGTGAATTTGTGCAGAACCACAAAGGTCAGTGTAATCCCAAAGGGATAGTTGCATCCGTCATCATCGTCTATCGTGTACTTGTGTAGCTTACATACATTCTTGGTGAGCCCAGTGCACCCTCCACAATGATGACTGTTAGAGCAACAAAACATTGACTTGTCTGCCACACTGGAAACAACGTTTCTATTTGCGGAGGTTCAGGGTAAGCAGACAACGCAGCAGACACCTAAATTAATAATCTCTCTCCTCAAGGGCGTGGCTTAAATACAAATGATCCTTCTGCGGCACCGTTGCACAAATGATTGATTATAAATATCTCTGCATTCTATTATAAATAATCCGCCTTAATTCGGTTTGCCTGTGTATGTATGTTCTTGTTTGTGATGGCGCAGGTTGGTTGGATAGGGACCATATCTGATTTAGATGTCAGCCTATCCATTAGCTTCATTAATAGCTTGATGGTAAGTGACCCTTGAAACCCTGATATGAGGGCAAACACCACATTATAGGGCTACAATTAGACGACAGGCTATTGGTATGTAACAGCCTGGGATGACTTTAGACTTCAGCTCCGTGCACAGCAAACACACTTGTTTTACCCAACTCACCTCTGAACCATTCCTCGGCCTGCGTGGAGCTCTTGGATGCGTGGCCGTCCAACTGCGCACGGATCTCCCGCAGAGCGCCGGTGACGTCAGTCTTAACAGCGTCCCGCATGTCGAAGCTCACCTGCGCACCGTGAATCTGCTGGAGGAGCTCCGACACCTCTTCCTCGTGATTCTTCTTCAGGAAAACGGCCTCCTCCTCCAACGCACGAAGCTTCTTGTCCAGCTCCGTGCGCGCCATCCGGCACTCGTCGACATACTTCTTCATGGCGCGCGCGGCAGCGTCCAACTCTTCCCGGTTTCGCGCCTCGTCTTCCAGCCTGACGCGCAGCTGCTGGATGTCCTCCTCCAGGTGCTCATGCTCCAGAGCCGTGCGGGTCTTCTCCCCGGTCAGCTGCTGCAGCAGATCCCTCAGGTCGCCCAGCTCTCGCTCGTAGTGCTCCCCGATGGAGGCGCGCCCGGCGTTGCTCTGCCTCAGAGCCGCCGCCTCCGCCTCCAGGTTGCGGTTGTGCATCTCCAGGTTGCGCACCTTGTCGATGTACCCGGCGAACCGGTCATTCAGAGTCTGCAGAATCTCCTTCTCGTTCCTCCGGCTCATGTCGCCGCTGAAGTTGTCCAAGCCGTCCACGGAGGGCGGGTGGCCGTGGGGGAGGCGGCGGCGCTGGGAGTGGAAGCCGCTGGAGGAGCCGAAGGCTGGCCGAGCCTTGCGGTACGAGGTCGGGCCGAAGAGGTGGTGCTCTACCGTGTAGCTCATGGTGGCCGGGCTGGATGAGGACTGACTGCAGTAGGAGCGGGAGCGCGCGGTTTATATAGGAGGAGGGAAAACCTGCTACTCAGCAACAAGACACAGCTCTATTTAAAGAGGTATCTTCCTGCGCAGGAATACATCCCCCCCCCCCCTAATCAGTGTAGTTATTGATGACTTGTAATAATAATTATAATGTTAATAAGGTGTGTTTTATTCAGGCTACACAAGTCGGACGATGGTTTTATACCATGTTAACATGTCATAGCATCAGTTTAACTCAGTTTGAAGATATTTTGCACATAAATGCACTTGTGAGGAATCTGGCTAGTGTGTTATATATTTAAGACATGATTCATTTTGGCCTCTTTGATGATGTCAATTATTATTGTCCTTCTTTTCTAAACAGCCCTCATAGATTCTTACTTTTACAATATATAAATTTGAATAAATAAATGTATATACATACATTTATATTTAGGGTGTGCTGTGGCTGGAGTCTGTGTGCAGTGTGTTCTGCTGATGCTCTGTAGCTGCTGCTGCTGCTGCTGCAGTGTGAGTTTGCAGATCCACGCCAAACCCCTGCGGGAGTCACCTCCACTGCTGGCCTCCCTCTGCCTCTCTTACTACAAAGTTATTGTGTTATGGTTATAAAATGTTACTTTTTATCTGTTTCTCAGTTTTTCTTTGTTGTGGAAGAGTATAATATCCAGTTGTGCACACGTGGGGGCATTGATATAAAATGATAAGAAAACACAGCAGCAGTAGTGCATGCAAACTGATTGTGATACAGCACTCACACAAACCCAAACTGAGCTGCCTCTGCTGATCCAAAGGGATCTCAAACGAGGAACAGTGCCAAACAGGCACACACAGCGCCTACTGAATTCTCTAACTCAGGTGAGTGAGTTTACTCTGCATGCCTTAAAGGAGCATGGACAGTGACTATTCTTTTTCTCTTGAGACACGTACAAAAGACGGTTCAGCACACAGTCATTTCTCTGTATCAGCCATTCTTTGTCCCTGCAAACACATGTGTTGTCAGCCCAATGACACCCAGGGGACACCCGAAGGCCCTTAGCCTGTCCTCCAGCAGATGAGTATACAACGAAGGTGCTGAAATATTGTTTTTAAAGGTGAAACACATTACGTTTGATCAGTCTTTTCCTGAAATGGCTTCAAATAACATATTAGCTTGGTTGTTACAAATATAGCGTTCCAGTGTGTTTTTCTCCACATCTCACATGTTCAGAGGAGCTGTTGGCCACGTAGGACAGAAATAACATGCAGCACATCCCTCCCCTCCACTAGCTTTATGTTTAATAAATGAGGATAATGGAGCAGGCGATGCAGAATTCAGTTGTGATGTTATCTGTATATCATGTTCCTCAAAACCTTGTTATTTGAACCAACAGTAAGCAGTTGAAGTCAACAGAAAAAAAGACAGATGTATTCTTTGTGTTAGAAGACCATGGAGAAATATCACAAACAGCGACACATTTAGGGCTTTCTCTGCAAGAGTGTATGAAAGAGTGCAGTAGATTTCAAAATAGTGTGAAGTATCTTGGTTGTGGAGCTGTAAAATGAACCAGAACAGGCCAGTTTAAAGAACTTTAATGTTATAGGTGTATTTAACAAAGTAACCTTTTTACTGAAAGCTGAAAGTCCTTCCATGTGAATGGTTTTGGCAGATGGATGGCAGAAAACGAGTTGGGAGATTCCTGCTATGTAATGACCTTGTCCTTGAATGGGATGGATGGAGTGAGGTGACGGAAAGAGATGGAAAATAGCAGGATCGATGCAGAGGGAAATGTCACAAAACTTGGAACCCATCCTATGTGGCAAAATAGATGTATAGAGCCCAAATGAAAGACATGTTTCCTGTACAAGCTTGTGTGAACATGCTTATGTAGCGTGTGAGAGTGTATTGTGGAGCAGTTGCTAGGACTTATACTTACTTATTTGACCACGGTTTAATATTCAGAGCGTTCCGTTATTTTAGACAATGAAAGAAAAAAAGAGGAGGGAGGTTATGATGAAAACAGACGACGGGGATTGCAGTCAACAGGAAACAAAATGATGTACTAACAGGAGATGATAAAGGATGAAAGAACAGGGCAGGAATTGGGTGAGAAAAGAGGAAGTCACCTTGGGAGGGACCACTAGAAAATGGCTGTCCTGGCACTCTCAAGGATGACTCAGCTGCAATTCAATTACAGTCTTGGCTTGAGTTCACTTTGTGCTGAATACATTAAGATGGTGCAATTTTACGCGTGTCGGTGTGTTTATTTAAAGGCCTACCAAGCTATTAACCAAACAGCAAAAACAAATCACAGTTCAATGGCTGTACAAACAAATCCTCAAATTGAACACAATTGAACTTCGTCACAGCACCACCTGTTGGACAGTCAGCAGAATGCTGTTGTAATGCCCGTATTTGTCCACAGGCGGCAGCACGGCCCGGTGCACTGCACTGAGCTCCATAATGTTTACTTCCGGTTTCCTCTGGCTTTCCTTACACCGGACGAGGGAAAGTTGAAACCAAACAGCACGAAGTTTTCTCGAAACAGCGATTCAAGGTGTAATAAAATGCACCAACCGCTGTCTTTATTTGATAAATGGATTCAAGAAAACAACGAGTTGGTAAACAAGTGGAAGGTAGGAAGTTAGCTAAGTTAACATCAAGTGTTGAGCCTCTACAACATTCATACACAGCCTACTGTAACCTTAATTTAGCGTTATATTAATATGTTTATGCTTAGTGATGTGAATGAACTTCCACTGGTTTTCGCTGAAATACAATAACCAAAGGTGGAAGAAGCATTATCTTTTCACATAGTTATTAAAGCAATACAATTGTGTAACAAAGCCTACATTGTAAAGGCATTCATACTCAAATGAACTTAAAACATAGTCCTTTGGTAGAATGGCCCTTGTTAATAAACACATAAAATGCTGATGTTATAGTTTTTATGTTTTTTGAGAGGTAACATCTAATGATGTTATGAGGTAAAGAATGCTCTCTGTAGTTCTATCATATTATAGTATAGCATTATCAATTTGAAAACATACTGAAGTAAAGTATGAGTACCTCTTATTTATACTTTCAGTACTGAAGTAAAATTTCCGGTTTGCTTTCACTTCATTGTTTCAGGAGCAAGAAGGAGGAGGAGATACATTGACCCGGGACCAGAACCAGAACCACACACGTCTGATTTGGTGTTCCTCTGAGTTTCACAAACTTTTAAGGAAAATCCAAGGTGCACAATGTCCTTCATAATAGTCACATGAATGTCAGAAGGTACCCAAAATCCATTTTGGGGCAGTGGGATTTGATTTTAGCCACACTCAGAGGTCTCAGTAGAGCATTTGATAGATCTTAACTTGGCGGAAGAGGTCAGCCATTACCTTCATAAGTATTTTATCTCCCTCCTTTCCTTCTCCCATGTCCCTGTCCTGCAGGTATCCCTCCTTCTACAGATCACACACAGTTGGAGCTGACAGTGGTCTACAATGCCTGTGTGTGCTTGATTGCTCAGTCTCAGTTCTCAGAAGCTGAGTCGCTCCTCACACAAGCCACACAAAGAGGTAGGATGAGCACCATAGGTTTAGATGTAACAGGAACGTACCCCATACATACACCATACATCGGTTTTACATTTGTTTGCAAGATAGCTCAACTCTGACTTTACCAACCAGTTCTTGTCCCCTACAGTTTTACAGATGACAGGAGATGGTTCTTTTGCTTCAGATCCTCCTGTTTTTTGGAAAACAGCTCTTAAATCAGTGGGAAACACAGCTTTGAATCCCTGTGTCATGTACCTCTTCTGTCTGCAATGGGCGATATGGCTAGCCACCTGCAAACTGCAAACTATACAGGAACTCCAAGTAAGATATTGTTTGTTCCCTCCTCACTTATTTGATGTGGTTTAAAGGAACTGCTTCAAAAGAGGTGGCTGTGATTTGTCCAGTGTGCACAAAAACATTGTTCTAAAACCAAGGCTCTCAGTTAGCCATCCGCTTCCAGGTGAACTCCACCATGTTTCGTTTGTGATTTAACCAGGGAGAAGGCTGGCATTTGAATATGCTTCGGATATATGTATGAATTCGAAATGTAGTCTCATCATTGCGTTGGTGCTCAGGCCATGGTGAGCACGATCGTCCTCCAATCATAGTATTGACGGTTCAGGCCCTGCAAAGTTGCGTGTCGATGTGTCCTTGAGTCACCCAACGTTGTTCTTGTAGCTGTGACTACAGTGTAATTGGTCTGAATGTTCTGATGGGCAGGTGGTACTGTGTATGATAGCTCCTGTCCTCAGTGTGAATGATGACATGAAGTGTTAAAGCGATTTGAGTGGTCAGAAGACTAGAAAAGCGCTATACAAGTACAGTCCATTTACCATTGTATTCCCATCCCACAAATACATTGAATATATGGTGCTTTTGCTTGTTTTCTGTGCCCGACTGAGTGGGCTACTGTAAATCTGTATTATTTCCTGTGATGCAGGATGAGCTGTTGTTTGTCTTTGAGACACTGTCTTCTGGAGTTCGGGAGGAGGAGAGGAGCGTGCCAAGGAGAAAGTCCTCTGACATTCCTCTACCTGTGATGGAGCAAAGAAGGCTTATTAAATTAATACACATATGCACTTTCATTGCCCAAGGTGGGCAACAACAAGCAAAGAGTTAATGTCTTTATTTTTGCTCTGTGTTTTCTAATTACATGTTTCACCTGGGTCTTAATTAATCACTTTTCTTCACTTGTCACCACAAACTCAGCACAAGAACCATTCTCACTAATTGTGAGTTTGTTTTATTTAGTAATCAATATTGTTTGTTTCTGTCCTCATTAAGGTGCAGAACTATTGAGTGAAGGCCGTAGTTCAGAAGCGCTGTCTGGTCTGCAGAGCGCTTCATCCCTTCCGGCTCCCAGAACTCTAATATCTTACACACACCTCCTCTCGGGCTCTTGCCTTGCCCATATGGTACATATGCCGACAGAAGCAGAACACAAACCTCTACTATACAGTGACCAAAACGGTTTAAGCATTTGCATGCAGTGAGAATGTGTTTTATATTTGTCTCCAGAGCCGTCCTCAGATGGCCTTGCAGTGTTACAGGATGGCCCTGGAGACAGACTCCCAGTGTGTGTGCGCTCTGTATCAGAGCATGCTTATTTACCGACAACTTGGCAACACACAGGCGGAGATTCAAGCTCTTCGTTTGCTGCACTCTGTGAGTACCACAAATATGTGTCCAAATATGCTCTTGCATTTTTTGTTGTGGAATAACCCATAGCAGCCGAGCCAACGTGTTTATTTGGAACAGTGACCCACATATTCACGTCAGTGCAGTCCTGCGTACTGAACCAGGTCTGTTACTCTCTTGTCCCACAGACTTTAATGTTGCCCTCTGCCACAGAGGCTTCCCCGGCTAGTAGTGACCTCCTCCCCTCGTCCTTACTGCTCCAAACCCTATCACTGAGCAGGCTGCTCTCAGTTCCCTCAGCTCTCTCTGTCCTTCACAGTCTGGCCCTAAAGTGTGTGCTGCATGAGAGGTGAGAAGAAAGGTCTGTTACAAGGACTTCACCACTGCTAAAACCTAAAATAAAATGAAATCTAGATGAGATTAATAGTCACATTGTGCCCATTTTAGTTGTTGAATAGATGTTTTTTTTCTTACAGGGTTTCAGATGGTGTGGAATATTATTTGGACTTACTGGCTGCTCTTCACTCAGAAGATCAACCTGGAGTAAGACAGATAACAGACACGCAACATTGTGCTTTTTTATTTTTATATTTACATGCTATGTGTCTCAGGTGCATGCTGAGGGCCCTTCCCTCCCAAAGTTGCCTGAACTTTACCTGCAGGCTGGCGCTGCCTTGCTCATGGCCCGGCGACCCGCTGATTGCATGGCGCTGTGTGATGAAGTCATTACAACAACACTAGAGCTGCTGCCAGGGAAGGTGGTGTTGAAAGAGCCGGAGGAGTGTGAGGCTGAAACCAGGGCTGTGTGTGCAGAGGTTGAAGATAGGGTGGGGATGCTTCTCTGGGTGGGGGCTGCCTACCTCCTCCAGGGTCACTGCTACACTCACCTGAGGGACTGGAAACAAGCTGTGACAACCTACACAAGGTCAGTCAAAATAAATTCCCTATATTTCCGAAACCCTAATGACAAAAATAAAGGCACGCTTTTAAGATTGTGCTTCGCACTACAGGTGTCTCAACCTGCTGGTGAAGGTGCGTTTTAAAAAGAGGGGTGAGTACTTTGCTTTTCATACACCTGTATTTTGTACTTTGAATGTAAATAAATTCAAAACAAGATTGAAATAAACCGATCAAGCTCGATCATGGTCCAGGCCAAGCAATGAATGTCGGTTATGTGTTTGTTAACTGGCCTCCTGTCATTTGCAAACGTTCAGCATCCCTGCTCTGCGGCTACTCCTACATTTTAGTCTTTTGATTGTTTAATAACAGGATTCCAACCACAGATTCCCAGTGCAGACATGGTGGGCATGCAGGGAACAGATCTGTGCATCCTCCAGAGGTTAAAAGGGCTTTCACTAGCTGGGAGAGGCATCAGCTTCACCCAGACAGACCAACTGAGAGAGGCACTGAGAGACCTGCAGCTCAGCATCCAGGCATTCCCAGGTAAACACCACAGCTGTAACCTAAGCTATAATGAATGTAACAATGTTAACGTCAATGCACTAGGGCAGAAGCAAATAAGGTCAGTCAAATTCCTGTTAGGCCTATACTTGACAACTATGGACTACCATTTGAACAATGGCTGTTCAGAAGCAGATGGTTAATAAATTCTTAAACTGCTAGCTTCAACATCTTGTTTTTACACACAAGAGCTACAGTCCTGCACATGTATGAGCCAATAACTATTATTTTGACATAAATGTACAGTAGGACAGTAGTTAATCTGTATTTCATTAATGTGGTCCTTTGTGAGAACCTGTAATAACGCTGTATGCACGGTCTCAGAGGGTACAGGTGCAGGGCTGTGGTGTGGTGAGGTGCTGTGGAGGCTTGGCAGGAAGCGGGAGGCAGTAGCTTGTTGGGAAAAGACCTGGAGCGTTACCCCACACTTCTCAGTACAGTAAGACGTTTCTATTGCTATGTTCACTTTTACTCTGTGGGGTTTGGGTATTTTTCTGTAATCACACTCACTCTACTGTGGAGAGAACACAGATGCATCCCCAACCACGCTTAAGAGATACAGACAAAATGCATGCAAATGAGAAAAAATGCATGATTTGTGGTCTTATCATATTCCACTGTACAGATTTATAAGTCGCATAGAATAGATATGGATAAGAAAACGTTTTTAGTTGTAGGTTGATGCATAACTAACGGAATACTTATAATACTATACTATAATTTTCCCTAGCTGTTTGGTGGAGTCCTGATCACAAGTTTTTCAATAAAATGCATTTGAATTTGAAGTTTTGCTGCCGCATATGAACTAGATACAATCTGATAATGTGCTGATTTAAGATACTAGGTCAGACCAGCATTTATTTCCAACTGTCGAAAATGTAACCGCTAGTAGTTTAATACGTTTTTCGTCAGAGGACATTTACTGTGCTGTGATGTTAATGCTCCTTCTAACTGGTGTATTCCGTTTGCTTTGCAGGAGTCTATCGGTGTACCTACAGGAACCTCAGTCCGGCCCTCTTTTGGATTCTACAGAGCTGCACCGCCGAATAGAGGAATTAACTTCTACCTAGTCAGGCTAGAGAGACAAAGAAGAATACCCTATAACTTACTAAACAGGATCAACTCTCTCTGGCTTGGGAACTGAAACTCATACACACATCAAACATGTATCTATTGTGACCGTTAAAAAAACATCCTGAAAGGCCTCAAGTGTTTGACACTGATACCTGAGTGGTGGTGACAAACCTACCAGGTGTTTTATGCATTAAATAAAGATGACTTGATATGTTGTAATTTTGAAACAGAGATTCTGGCTTGCTGGAGATTAATTATGTATTTTGGCCATTCAAGATTTATCAAGACTATAATAAGTTATGTTTTTCAAGAAAATGACATGTAGTATAAATTGTGATACTGTTCTACAATATCTATTTATATCGTTTTATGGAATGATCACCCTAATATAACGGCCAAATAAATTTGCGCTGCTTGCACATAACGTTAGTCGTGCTGTTATGTCCTAGACTGAAACACGAATGTCATGTTTATACGAGGTTTCATTTACAACGCGGTGCAAAGGTATTGGAAGACATAAGTTTGGTGACAGGCATAGATAACCAATAAGGAAGACGTTATTGAAACTAGAAACCTCCCACTCATGTATAACTGGCTAAATTGCCTAAATATTCCCGATGACATGTGACGGCACAATCTTTCATTGGTTACCAAAACTGATGGACAGCCTTCAGCCAATCAGAAGGCCGGATGCGTCCAGCTCGTCGTATAATTGTAAAGAAGGGCAAGGATTTTGCTGCTCTTTCGTCTGAAATCACAGAGAACGTTCAGTTACGAGAACCAGCTAAGCCTCTTAAACATTTAGCTAGAATTTATTTATTTATTAATCGTAATCCAGGTGGACGACCATGGCTTCGGGAGGGGAGTAAGTAAATATATATTTCAGTCCAATTGAAATGCGGGTTTCTGAACAATGGCCAGCAGCAGATGCCTTTTAAATGTCTAACGTCAGCTCGGAATACGTTAGTTTATAAAAGTTAGCTCGATTGCTAATGCATTAGCTGCTTTGCTAGCAAGAAGCTAATGGGGTCAGTTACTTCAGCCTCCGCACTTTAGTCCGTGGGCTGAATAACCTAATAAGATGACTCTACTGACAGTTGGTGGTTTTCTCGACCAATTGTAACAGTTACCATACACAAGGTTGTCGTTGGCCAGCTTACCGTTTTAAATTAGCCAGCTGTGGGAGAGCGACTTGACAAAGCGCAGTCATCGCTGTCGTGTTTGGATGCTAACGTTAGCTTAACAGCACTGTCAAGGCCAAAGCCTTCCACCATCACAGCGACAAATTGGCCTATCCCCCAGCTAATAACCAGTTCTCAGAGTTGGTTTTGAATCGTTCGTGCAAGTAATATCCACGGAAATCCAATGAGTACATTATATATAAACGTGAGTAATAAACCAACGGTTCCACGGAAGGGAACCTGAACGCTAGCCCTCCATGTCACGGTGCGCTGTCTATAGCCACTTGACACAGCGCACCAAAGCTAGCAGGCTAACTGGGTTTGGCTAGTCATTCCAACTAACGTTACATGATCTCTATTTTGACGTTGGTTCAACGGTCGTCAAATAACGCATTTCATCATTCATGTTGCTCACTCGGGAGCTAATGTTCATTAAGTCACCGTCTTGTCGGGACGCTAATTTGTCTTTAGAGGAGCCTTGCTAACATTAGCTAATAAAGTTGTTTTTCAGTTCTTTTGCTGTGTCATCTGGGCTTGCTTGCTTGCCAGGCAGTTAGCTTTTCCTATAGCATTAGCACGCTAACATAATGGTAAACTACTAAACCTGTCCTAGGCTCTCTGGAAACCTTTGGCCGTTTCAAACTTAACGTTGATTACATGTTGGGTTTTAACTTTATTTTAAATAATGGTACGACTGTTCGGTATAGGTATGAGTCGTATGAACGATCTGCATACATTTAACGTTATAACTGCGATACGTAATTATTTATTCATAATTTGACTTTTACAATCTTGGGTGTTTAGGATTTACAATCATATCAATAATTATGGGGGTACAATTCTTATTCCATGTCTTTGTATAGTTAAAACGGACAATACAGTAAAATGAAATTCGCCACACAAACGTTCACTCCGGGGAATTCTACGCAAGAATGTTTCTCCTCAGACACCGTTTAGTTTAACATGATACCAGTAATGACTCATTCAGAGCTTCTATAGGTAAATACTTCAGACAGAAACCTCTCCTGCAACCAGTGTTCAATCTGAAAAGTGTTTCCAATCCCCATAGCTACACCAGAAAAACTATTCAATAGGGGCCTGGTTCGCCATAGACATTTTAAATTAAGTAATCCAAACCAAAGTCGTTTTGTTTTAAAACGCTGTTAATGGTTTTCTCTTCACATATTACAAAATAACCTACAATATATTTGTCATTGTAGGACCTGCATTAAACCTTGTTTAAGTAGCCAAATGAGTTATTTTGTTTGACCTGTTCATCCTTTTCTTTTTTTTAGATCCAAAAATGATGACCTAGCCACTGCAATTCTGAAACAAAAGACCAGACCCAACAGACTGATTGTCGATGAATCCATCAATGAAGACAACAGTGTGGTCTCTCTCTCTCAGGTAGACATTCAGAAGGCTTCATGAATAGGCTAATGTAACTGCAAATGCTCTGTGGTGATAAATTAAGACCCTCAGTCATTACATTTCAAATATATCAAGATGACAATTAAATGCTCAAGTAAACATTGTTTAATGTCTCTTTAAGACAAAGATGGACGAGCTGCAGCTCTTCCGCGGAGACACTGTGCTGATGAAGGGAAAGAAGAGGCGGGAGACTGTGTGCATTGTGCTGTCCGATGATACCTGTTCAGATGAAAAGGTTCGCATGAACAGGGTGGTTCGCAACAATCTGAGAGTCAGACTGGGTGATGTCATCAGGTGGGGCAAATCATTCACTTGAATCAATTTCTTTCCACTACCCTCTTTGAAAAATTAAGCAGTCTAATTCAAATATCTATTTTAGCATTCAGCCATGTCCTGATGTGAAGTATGGAAAGAGGATCCATGTCCTCCCAATAGATGACACCGTAGAAGGAATTACTGGCAACTTGTTTGAGGTCTACCTTAAGCCATACTTTCTGGAGGCTTACAGGCCAATCCGCAAAGGTGAGTAAAAGATATCCTCATCACAAAAAATATTTCATTGTACCTGACTAATAAAATGTTTCAATGAATGATGTGTAACTATCTCAAGAGTTGAAATGAAGTTTTCTTTTATATTGTGAAGGTGACATCTTCTTGGTCAGAGGAGGCATGCGTGCTGTGGAGTTCAAGGTGGTAGAGACTGACCCCTCTCCCTACTGCATCGTTGCTCCTGATACAGTCATCCACTGTGAGGGAGAGCCAATCCGGAGAGAGGTGGGTATCACATATACATGTGCACTAGTGTTCATTTTGGCAGCTATTTTTTATTTAATCCTTAGACAAAAATGCAAATTGGATTTAGTCTTTTTAATCCTTCATAGTTTTAGTCTAGTTTTCATCGACGAAAACTAATTACATTTTAGTCATGAGACCCGTTTCAGAATCCCTTTGGGTTCATTTCTAAAGCCCTGCATTAAGACATAAATCACTTTATTTTAGGCGCTACTTGCGAGCTTGCTGTGTTGTGCCAGCTTCTCAATAAAGTTAGGAAAAAAAAACATTTACGGCAAACCCATGAAGATACTCTTAACATTACATGGAATTTGCATGCTGCTAAATATCCAACTGAGATTTGCCTGTGCCGTTCTGAAAAAGGATCCTACCACAGACTACTTTTTGCACTCTGCGCTACGGAGTATTGTGACTTCGTCAACCATTTTCATCTCGTTAACGATGGTTAGAATGGATTTAGTTTTTATTTTCAAAGATCTTTTTGTCACGCCTTAGTCTAGTCTTAGTCATGGGGAAAAGGGTCGTTAAACAACATTTTTGTCGGTTTTCGTCACCGAAATTAACACTGATGCGTGTACAGTGCATGAATTGACCCAAACCAAATTGCATTGAAATTAAAGCTTGTGTTTGATCATGCAGGATGAGGAAGAGTCCCTGAATGAGGTGGGCTATGATGACATTGGAGGGGTGAGGAAGCAGTTGGCTCAGATTAAAGAGATGGTGGAGCTGCCTCTCAGGCACCCTGCACTTTTTAAGGCCATTGGAGTCAAGGTAAGGCAACACCCAAAGATATTTATTTTTCATTGTACATTTTAAAGTAAACCTGTGTAATCTAAAACCACACACATATGTTTACTGGCATGAATATCATCCTGCTGTGTAACTGCATTATGTCACTATTGGAGTCTTCTAGACCAGTGATTCTCAACTGGTGGGTCGCGGGCCCGTTTTTAATGGGAAAATAAAAAATAAAAAAAATCTAAAAAAAAATCATCCTGTGATTTTATTTTGAAGGGACTTTTTGAATGCAGCGGAGTGACGTTTTTTTTTGCGTCTCCTCTGTCCATGTTTTCAGCAGTGTGCCAGGTTGGGTCAAACCATTCGGATAGGGGGAGACTTTGGGTTTTAAGGATAATTAAACATCCTGAATATGAAATTCAGCTTATGAACTTGATTTTGAATGAATTTGAGATGTTGAGAATGTTCCTCGATTTGGGTCGCGGCTTGTCATTAAGGGGTGATGGTGGGTCCCGGAGCCAGACCAGTTGAGAACCACTGTTCTAGACCTATACTATATTAAGTATGTTTTAACAGCATAGACACACACATGCATGTTTGCTGCTTTTTGAATGACACATGTAGCATGTATTTATCTCCCTCCCTCTTCACAGCCTCCACGTGGAATCCTTTTATATGGACCTCCTGGAACTGGAAAGACTTTGATTGCCAGAGCTGTAGCCAATGAAACTGGAGCTTTCTTCTTCCTGATTAATGGTCAGAACACCCACCTATTCATTTCCTTTTGTAGTTTCTGTTGGTTTTGATCCCGATGAATACATATCTTAAGAAATATCATATTGGATGATAGGCTATACTATAAGCAGCAACACTCCACTTTGGCATAATTTTATATCATACGTTTTTTTATTACTTGAGTGTTTGCAGGGGAAAGCTATATTTCAACATAGTATATGAGGTCACTGTCTCCTTGGAAATGAATGTTTCACTTCCTGTTTTAGGTCCTGAGATCATGAGTAAGCTGGCAGGAGAGAGCGAGAGTAACCTGAGAAAGGCCTTTGAGGAAGCAGAGAAGAATGCTCCTGCCATCATCTTTATTGATGAGCTTGACGCAATCGCTCCTAAGAGAGAGAAGGTGAGCAATAAACTTTGTGAACTAAATGGATATCTACTGAAATCAATGAAAATGGCTAGTCTACTCCAGAAACCAACAATTTAAGAACATTTTTTTAAATCTCAGTTGTTATGTTTTGCCATTTCACTTCACAATATTTTAAATATAGTTAAGATCTTTTGTCATATCACATGTTCATCCCATGTCAACATGCTCAAAAGGAGCTAATGTGTAAATGGAGTATTAAAATGTGAATTCTATTTTAGACCCATGGAGAAGTGGAGAGGCGCATTGTTTCCCAGCTGCTGACTCTTATGGACGGACTGAAACAAAGGGCTCATGTGATTGTCATGGCTGCCACCAACAGACCAAACAGCATTGACCCAGCTCTCAGGAGATTTGGTATGTTATTGGTTCTCATGTGTTATTGCATACGTTGCGTAATGGAAGAATCATCAGCGCAGGTCCATGCCCTATGAGTGGAGGAAAGGTTTTCATTTTTCAACTCTCACCTCTGTTTTGTAATCATTCCTATTTATGTTCACCTCTTCATTCTCAGGGATGTACAGATCACATGAAATTCAAAGTAGTTTTAACAAACCGCATCAGTTAAGTAGAGTTGTGCACCTGAGAAATGTCCCCACTTACAACTAAAGGGTTCTTGTGGTGCATCTGGCAAGTATCCACAGGGTTCACTTTTTCCTCCCCCCGCCCCCCACAAGTACCAGCCTTATTCCAAAATAAATTCTTTTTTTCCCCTTAAAATTCACAAACTCACCCCATGTGGCACTTTTCCAAAGAATAGGAGAAACTGCTCATAAATAGGTGTGCCGAGCTTGTAGCATCATGCGGAAGAAGACTTAAGGCTATTATTGTTGCCAACGGGGCTTCAACAAAGTATTGGGGAAGGGCTGTAAATACAGTCTTCCTTTTTAATAGATTTGCAAACGTTTTCAAAAATCTTTTGCCTTTTTTATAGGATGTAGAATTTTGAGGAAAAAAATAATTGAATCCATTTGAGGAACATTAAAACAATGTGGAAAAAGTGAAGCTTTGATGAATATCTTCTAGATGCACTGTATATTTTATTTTACATAACCTGGAGCAAATCTGTTGCCTGGTTCACTAAAGGATGTTGACATTGCACTGATTAAAACGGATGGCTCCTGCCGTTTCTTGGACTGCAGTGATCAGTTTCTTACAATGCTGTGCTGTCCCTTTTAAAAAAAGGCATTTAACGGGTTGTGTCAAAGCGCATTTAGTTTATTCAAATACTGATACTTGTATTACTTTTACAACTCGTGTACAAGAAGTCATTTCTGCTGCCACATCATTAGAGCGGCAATAATAATTCCATAAGACTGCCTTATTGTTCTTAGTCTGTTCCAGATAGTACTAATCATGTGTTTGAACCTCCATCACCTCCAGGACGTTTTGATCGCGAAGTGGACATTGGAATCCCCGACGCCACTGGCAGATTGGAAATACTCCAGATTCACACCAAGAACATGAAACTGGCTGACGATGTTGACTTGGAACAGGTCTGTTCACTCATGTGTTCTTCTAGTAACACACCCACTGCTTCATGTTTCATGTCTTGTTTTTCTTTTATAAATAAAAAAGACCAGGGAATGCCATTTAGCCTTTTGAAATGGCAGTTGGTCTTCATGGTTATACTTAATTGCAGTGTACTGTGTAGGATACCGGACAGGAAAGTGATATCCTGCCATTTATCTCGCCTGTAGGTAGCCAATGAGACCCATGGACATGTGGGTGCAGATCTGGCTGCTCTCTGCTCTGAGGCTGCCCTGCAGGCCATCAGGAAGAAAATGGACCTGATTGACCTTGAGGATGAAACCATTGATGCTGAAGTTATGAACTCACTTGCTGTCACTATGGATGACTTCAAGGTAAGAGCTGTGGTCTGGTCTGTGGCGCAAGTAAGACCACAAGACTTGTATCAGCCTTGTGAGCCCTGCTGATCATGCTCAATCCTATCTTGCAGTGGGCTCTGAGCCAGAGCAATCCATCTGCACTGAGGGAGACTGTTGTCGAGGTTCCCAACATCACCTGGGAGGACATCGGAGGTCTGGATGATGTCAAGAGGGAGCTCCAGGAGTTGGTGCAGGTATGAATCGCTTCCAGAAGTAAGCTTGGGTTTTGAAAAGGATGCGTCACAAGCGGCAATCTTCTTCCTCTCGTTCAATTCAGTACCCTGTGGAGCACCCGGACAAGTTCCTTAAGTTTGGCATGACCCCATCCAAGGGTGTGCTATTCTATGGTCCCCCTGGTTGTGGTAAGACTCTGCTGGCCAAAGCCATCGCCAACGAGTGCCAGGCAAATTTCATCTCCATTAAAGGACCCGAGCTGCTAACCATGTGGTTTGGAGAGTCTGAGGCCAACGTCAGGGAGATCTTTGACAAGGTACGGATGCTTTTGGGGTGTCGTGAATCATTAATGCTCGGAACAACAACTTCCTTGTTTGCATCTCATTTAGTAAAACCATCGTCTGATGTTTCCAGGCTCGCCAAGCAGCACCTTGCGTCCTCTTCTTTGATGAGCTGGACTCCATAGCAAAGGCCCGTGGCGGCAACGTGGGAGATGGTGGCGGAGCAGCTGACCGCGTCATCAACCAGATCTTGACAGAGATGGACGGAATGTCCAGCAAGAAGAATGTCTTCATCATTGGAGCCACAAATAGACCAGACATCATCGACCCCGCCATCCTGAGACCCGGCCGTCTCGATCAGCTCATCTACATTCCTCTGCCCGATGAGAAGAGCAGGATGAGCATCCTGAAGGCCAACCTCCGCAAGAGCCCCATCAGCAAGGTCCTTCTAGCTGCAGCTTCTTGTGCGGCGGCCTTTTTTTCATTTTTCAGGCTCTTGTCTTTTAAATGCTTTATCCAACTTTAATCTAGGAAATATAGCTCTGTATGGCTAATTTCTAATCTTGTGCTTTGATTTTGTCATTTTCTTTTGATAGGATGTGGACTTGGACTTTTTGGCAAAGATGACCAATGGTTTCTCTGGAGCTGATCTTACAGAGATCTGCCAGCGGGCGTGTAAGCTGGCCATCAGAGAGTGCATCGAGAATGAGATCCGTCGAGAGAGGGAGAGGCAGACCAACCCGTCTGCTATGGTCAGTGCTTGTTCCGTCCCCTCACACCGTTGCTGCCTTGGATATTTAGCTATTTAAAAAAATGCATATATATTGTTTTATAGGAGGTGGAGGAGGATGATCCTGTGCCAGAAATCAGGAAAGATCACTTTGAGGAGGCAATGCGATTTGCTCGTCGCTCCGTCAGTGACAACGACATTCGCAAATATGAGATGTTTGCTCAGACACTGCAGCAGAGCCGAGGCTTTGGCAGCTTCAGGTAAACCTACGGACATTTCTTGTTTTAAAAAAAAATCTTCTGTCTCTATTGAAATCATTTTCAATAAATGTTTTTATAAAATTGCTCACTCCAAGAGTTATGGAATAACATCTGAATTGCCAGAAATGCTAGTGCCGTATCATAGAAACTGACTTTTCGCCTCCAGGTTTCCCACCAGCACTGCAGGCGGCAGTGGTCCAACCAACGGCTCAGGAGGTACCGGCAGCGGCCCCGTGTTCAATGAAGACAACGACGATGACCTTTATGGATAAGTGTACACTGCCCCTCAGTGGTCAGTACCGGGATCACACCTGTACAAATTCTCACCAGATTCCACATTTTTAGGACTTTGTGCTTCTTTCATGTGTTCCTTTTTTTGTATGACTTCCCTTGGAGAAAGCATGTAGCCGCTTGGTTTGCCCTGGCTTTGATGTGGGTGGGGATAAGGGGAGGATGTTGGAAATGTAAGGTGAGTGACTGATGCAGATTAGGGAGGGCGGGGTGGGTGGGGGGGTTGAGTGGCCTCATTCTCAGTATATCACAACCAACATGAATGGCTTTAGTGATGGGATTCTATGCTAGACTATAAGAAAGAAAAGAAAAAACATATTGCTTACGACTTCCTCCTTTTTTTTTTTTTAAATAAACAGTAGCATATAATGTATTACAAATTTGTCAAGGTTATGTTGTTGAAAATAAAATCTCACAAAATGGAAGTGTTATCAGTGTTGGTTTGAAACTTACTTTTTCTTGTATATACACTTGGATTTAAAGATGTATTGGTATCACAGTAGAAACAAATGAGGATGTGAGTTTTATTTTATTACAACCGGATAATAAGACTCATTCTTTGCTCAGCCATGTTCAGGATTGAAGTCATCTGTCTCTGCAATGTCAGACAAGTGGCTCAATTTGTAGAAAGACTTAAATTTATTTTTCAAAAATATTAAATCAATACAATATTTATTTTCTTCAGGGGAAAAAAACCCATTGCATTCCTTGATTGTCAAATTAGTAAGGATCGTTGAAGGGAAAATGGGGGTGCTCTGCATCCCTCCACACTCTCTTGCCGTTCTTCTGTAAAAAGAAAAGCCCATTTGATTAGTTGTGCGCACATTCTAGCTATAAAAGTGTTTAGAAAAATCTGCACCCCTCGACTCGTAGGGACAGAATCGAATGCTTGTCAGATAATCGAGAGCTAAAAACCCAACAGCGTGTCCGCCACGCAATGTCATTTGAGTCTACTGCAGTTGCGCTCAGAGTTAATTTTGATCTGAGGCCTCTGTGGTCCATAAATAAACAAGTCATCGTAAGGGCTCTGCCTGGCACGTCCGGGTAAAAAGTTGCACGATGTCGTAAGATCAGTGACTCACCTCGACAGTTGGAATAATGAGGCGCTCGTTGCGGTTGAGGGTTTCAATGAGCTTCATGTCGTCTTCTGTCAGAGAAAAGTCAAACACCTGCAAGTTCTCCTGGATCCTGGAGGGTGTCACACTTTTCGGAATGCACACAACACCCCTCTGAACGTTCCACCTGCCAGAAGGACGCCACAGACTTAATCCAATGCTTCAGGCTGTGGTCATTTACCTGCAGCTTTGAGTCGTACCTGAGTATGAGCTGGGCTGGTGTTTTGTGATGTCTCTTTGCCATGGCAGCCAGTCCCGGGTCCTGCAGCACACTCGGTTCATCAGGAGAGGCCCAGGGTCTGTCCCCGCTGCCCAGAGGACTGTAGGCTGTCACACAAACTGCCACTGACCTGTGGCAGAGGTGCATGCGCTGTTAACACGACGAGGCGGCATTTTGATGGACGTGGTCCTCCAAGAACATTTTGATGCGTTAATCTGCAGTTACACTGACCGACAGTGAGACACGAGATCCGCTTGAGACAAATAAGGATGGCATTCCACCTTCGACAGAACGAGACGGAGATCAACTTTTATGTCACATTCTCTAAACCGTATGAAATGTATGTTTGGTGGCTTATGAGAAGGCAACGTCGTACCTGGTTCACCACCGGTTTGTGTCTGGCCATGGCGATGATGTCATCAGTCTGCCGGGCGTTGAAGTTGGACAGTCCTATAGCTTTGACCAGACCTTTGTCCACCAGGCTCTCCATGGCCGCCCAAGTGTCTCGGTAGTGCGTGTCAGAGTAACAAATACTGCCATCTTCTCGCCGGGGCATCAGCTCCTTTCCACGCCTAACACGCCAACATACAACACTGCTTTAATCTGCACGCCGCTAACCACGCAGGGACAGAAACAGTTAATCGTGCTGCGGTTGCTCACTGAAACGCCATGGGCCAGTGCATGAGGTACAGGTCCAAATAGGATAGACCCAGGTGGGCCACGCTGGTCCTGCACGCTTCCTCGACATCCTGCGGGTCATGTTTGGTGTTCCACAGTTTGGATGTTATGAACAGTTCCTCTCGACGCAGCGCCTGCGAAGAGGACGAGCAACACGTCTCACTACAAGGACATGCTTGATATGGGAGAGAAGTTTGAAATATTTACCCTTGAATCAGACACTGTGGGTGTATCGTGTGAATATGTTGACCACGTTGATCGTGTTGGAGCTTTTTATCGAGTGAAACTGTGCAGCCAGTGAGTGGACAGCTGTGTCCAAGGTCAAGAAGACATTTCCGATTCAGGCCCAATGAGTTTCTCACCTTTCCAGGGCCGACCCTGATGGCCAGTGCCTCGCCCACCTCCTGTTCGTTGCTGTATGCGGCAGCACAGTCAATGTGTCTGTACCCACAGTCCAAAGCTGCCAGCACCGCCTGCTTCACCTGAGGACACATGGGACACATAATATAAATGCTGTTTTTTTTTAAACTTCTAATCTCCAGAAAAAAACGAAGCCTGTGTAAGGTTTGTCTTTTTAGTTTTACCTGTCCTGGAGCGCTCTTCCAGGTGCCGAGTCCCACCACAGGCATCCTCTGCCCCGTTGAGAGAGTCACAAAGGCGCTCATATTTCAACCCTGAGGACCTGACGGAGGACGGGCGGAGAAGTGGTGTTCACATGTAGACTCCTATGAAACTGGCCCAGTCATGTGATTGAGTTAATGATTGTCACTCACATCTGAATTCATTAACTCCTGCAGTGCACAAACACTCGAGCCATCAAAACTCGCCCTGGGTGACTTGCTTTTTGTCTTTTGTTCGGTCACTTCCTTCCTGTGTTTCAGTGGAAACGTGAACCCTCTGTGAAGTCGCTGTAGTCAGAAGTAGCCGACGCAGGGAGCTGGTATTATGCACAGAGAGGTGTCAGTGCTGCACTAAACAGACCCTTTCCACGCTTCACTGACTGTATGCTACATGCTTACCATGTGATGTGCACCCACACACACAGCAATCATCAACCTCTGCATTTGGTTTCACATGACCACAGTCTGTTTACGCAGATCACCAGCTCTAACTCAGCCACACAACGGATTAGGTGAAAGTCTGCTTTCCTTTGTTTATCTATAACGCAAAACTGTCCCAACGTGTCCAAACTACAATCATTGAACCAGCACAAAGTCCAACATGTATTGGCAATGTTTGATCAGGGAGATTTCCTAATTTTGGGTTCTAAGAACTGATATCACATCAGTTTGTTTGCTTGCATGAGACGTATTGATGTTTTTCAGTGACTGGCTATTCATACACCTGCATGCACGATCTTACCGCATTCACCAACATCCCATCCAATGTTTTATATAGCAAAAGATAATGAGCAGGAGCGTAAGATGTACTCCAATATTAAATTGAAGTTAAAAGGGCCAATTCAACAACATAGAAACAGCCTCCAGCTACAAATAAAATGAAGTAAATACCCCCATATGTCTTAGAATATAACATTTAATAATATAACAGGAATGCGTCAATGTGGAAGAAGGCCTTTTACTGTTGTAGCCTGTCCAGCTTGTTTTAAATGTTAAAGTCTAAGGGGAATATTTCTCCTGCTGCTAAATGATCCTAATCCATTTTTGAAGCATATCACATCTGTATATCAAGCATATCAAGCTCTCCATTTCTGGATATTATTTATTCATTTTCCAAGGGTAAATCTGTGAGGAGCCAAACAAACTAAAGGCATATCTGGCTGATCCTGAGTGAAAGAGAACATCAAATAACACGCCGTTTATTTCACACATTTGGTTTATTTGTTGCCATTTTGAAAAGGTCATAAATATTGTCAAATGCACACAAGCAATGACAGTCCCTCAGCAGCAGCACTTGTGCATTCTGCTCGCGGCCACAATCCAGCGTCCCCGCAGGCTCCGAGAGGAAGGAAGCTCACACACTCAAGTCATTCAAGTCTCTCTCTGTTATCGTATAGTTTCATCAGCATCTAATGACATAAAAGTGCATTTATCAACAAATTGCATTCAAACATTTTCCCATACACGTGATATATATGTCCTACTAGTGCTGCCTGCATAAACAATACTCACACACACACACATCTTATAAGTATAAACTGCAGTAAGTGGAGCTAAAGGTCCCCCTGCAGTTTAGAAAGAGAATTGCTGTTGCAATACTACAAAAACCTGTTTCCTAAACAGTTTTCTACTTGAAAAAACAACAATAAATGTACACGTAGATAAGCAGTGATCAAATCACAAACTGAAACCATTAAACCGAAAAGAAGAGACTTCTCACAGTAGCACCGAGGCATTGCCTGGCATGGCACAAGAGAGCAGAATATACACAACAAAGACGGGTTTCCCAGAGAAAATTCCACTTTGGACTTCAGATTAGTTCAATGCTTTCAGTCCTGTGGGAAACCCAACTTGTACTTGTATGGCACTTTACAGGGATGCACTAGTAAAAATTCAGCAGTTTTGCATCAAACCTCTCCCTAAAAATATCCTTGCTCACATACAGTTAGATATGGCCATTGACATTACATTACTTACTTACTGTCTTACCAAGATCAGCACCCCCAAACGTGTAACACAGCATAGGGCATCGTCTGTTGTGCACTTCACATGGCTGGTTGTGTTTCTGTAGTGTGACGTGCGCGTGTGTGGACATATATGTGGTTTGACACCAGGCTAAGGCACCCGAATGTCCCTCAGATAGCGAGTCAGGCTATTCAGGTCAGAAGGGAAAGCACCCATATCATGTGCAGATTGTATTATCCAAGCTTACACTGCTGTTATTGTTCCTGATTGTCATTCTTAGATTTTCCAATGAAGCTGAGATACGCAAACATACTCCGGACTCTGAGTGCATTGAACGCATCAGAATACAATTGAAATTGAAAGCGGAAATACATCTTAGGAAATGGCCGACACACTTCAAGCGAGATGCTTTATTAGACTGAAAACGATAAGAAAGCCAGTGAGGAGGCATTTATGTTAAAACCGGGGTTTGCACTGAACACTTGCTATTTAAATATTTCACGCTTCATCGTGTAACAAAAAGACGAGGATCGAAGAGTTTAAAGCCTATAAAATCACTGATAAATCTGTAAAAAAAAGGAGTTAAGAAAAAACTGGTAAAAGCCGTGATTTTGCTGAGCCCATCCTCAGCCCGGCTGCTTAAGTGTGTGTATGTTTGTCTGTGTGTGTGTGTATGTTTGTCTGTGTAAGCTTGGGCCAAAAAAAACACAAATAATAACACTCTTATAGTGCCATTCGTCTGGCATTCCTTCTTCATCCTCCAAATCTGAAGTTCCTACAACCAACTGTCCAGTGCTGCATGCATTATATAAGACATGGGGCCTGGACGTGGGGAAAGGAGACTGCAATGAGGGTCAAAATTGGAATATGAAGGGTTGGTCTTATTGGTTTCTGTCTTTGAGTCTTGTGTGTTGGGGTGATGGGGTTGAAGGCGAGTCCTCCTATGACTGGGGGAGGTGTTGTCGGATAATCTCTCTGGACTGAGGGGGAATCCTGTCGGGAAAACGAACAGAAAACTCCACAATGAGGTCTCCGCGCTGGGATGGGTTCTTGGGCAAAGGCAGGCCTTCCCCCCTGAACCGCTTCACCGTCCCCGGCTTGATGATGTCGTGACAAGGGAGCGAGATGACGCGGTTTTCCAGCGTGGGAATGCTTACTGTGCAGCCACACAGCGCCTGCAGCAGAGGAGATTAACAGGTTAACAAAGCCATAAAAGTGGCTGACTTCATGTTTCCATGAACTAAAGACTTTAGTTCATCTTCTCTTAGTGTGTCAACCCAATAAGTCAAAGTTCATGTTTTTGCGCTCGATGTGTGTGTGTGTGTGTGTGTGTGAAAAGGAAAAAAAGGCATGTTGTTTTAGTATCAGCATGTGGCCCTGTGTAGTCTACGTAACAGCATTTGAAACAAAAAGCGTAAACTGGCAGTGAAATAGAAATATTGGTGTGTGTGTGTGTGTTGGAGGGGCTACACATTGCACCGGGCACTAATTTTAGCAACGGTCTCATGGTCGGGACTAATGGAGTGAGGGTGGAATCGGCTGCGCTTGTAAATAGTTTGCGGGCTTGTCAAATGGGCTGGCAGGACGAGGGGAGAGAACACACACACGCACACACACACTCACTAAGCCTCACCTTCTTATCACAGGGACTGATGATATCCAGTCCGAACGTAGAAAGCAATAAACTAAACATAGAGACCTGAGGTTATCGCGGCTTCACAGACTTTCCAGTGAGCATCACTCGGCAGATTTGTGCTGGATAGAACAATTATTTAAATCCACAACTCTGTGAATGAAAAGCCTGATGAATAAAATACATTTATTATATAACGCATTTCCCAGAAATGGATTACAAAAGCATTAAATACATAAAGAAGGACAGTGAATAAATTCTATTAAGTGTGGAGAGCCATGGTTGATTCTCTAAAAATACAATGATAACCTGGAGGCTGAATTTGAATCTTTTTTTAAAGAATGATAGTTGGGCAAGCAAAGGTTTGTCACACTAAAGTAGTGGAATCCCCGATGAAAAGTCAGGGTATAAGAAAAGTATTATATTTCATCCTGAGGAGAACACATTCTTTAGCAATACATCCAAAAAGCTATTTCACAGAAATTGGCAAATGTCATAGTCGTGGAGAAACCCAATATTTCAAGTTTCCTTTTCCGTTTTCACTTACATTGGCGCATGCAGCCACTAACACCCATGTTATTATTGTATCAAGACTCCTCAAAAAGTTTTTTTTTTTTCTTGTCTAGCTTTTTGGATAAAACGTTGGAAATAGAGACGGTCACGTGGTCAGTGGAAGTTCAGTCGAGCAGAGCAGCTGCTTCAGAGGACAGTCAACAACAGTTTTCCAGCCATGACATCAGCCTCCCTTTCCTCGTACGAGGTGGTTTAGCCTATGACCATGGTGGAGACTCCTGCTCATCCTCCTGTTGTGAACAGCTCCATTCACTAGCATTGAGTCTTACACACAGAGACAGGTTGCCGTGACGCTTGGCACACACTGCTAGTGGATCTGAGGGCCCACTGATTACATAAGCCTTAGCTCAGACAGCATAGCTCTAGAGACACAAATGCACACAGATATACTGTAGCTTTGCTATATCTGTGAGAGGGATCTGTCGATTCACTCCATTGGGTCGCATCCTGACGTTAACCATCACTGTTGCATGGTTGCTGAAAGGACAAGTTGTAAGTGCCCTTTATAAAGCATAATTGGCTTTTCTGATTGATGTATGAGGGAAAGCCGTTAAAAAAAAGCAATTTATCTTGAGAGGCATAATGCTACAGTTATTGTGTGGGTTTCTGCTGCTGAGCTAAGTGCAGTGGTAACCCTACCACGCTGCAGAGGCATTGTTACGTAAATGACTAAATTGAGCCAGACTCAAGAGCCACATATATGTCAGTTTCAGGGAAATCATTGTGAAATCCCCCCTTTTTTTGGTCTAACTTCTTCCGACTGCTGTCGCGGTGAAGGCATTGCAGGAGTAGAAGTTGCCTTTTGCAGAATCTCCCAGGACATTAAAGATTGGTCAAACAAGCTTGGAAGCAACACAATTAAGCTGTGCATCCAGGCACGCACTAGTCAGTTAACAAAACTGACCAACCAAACAGCAGGGGCGACTGGATGTGCGGCCTCTTCTGTGTTCGTCCTATAGAATGAGCTTGTGCGGCATGTGCTGTTTCACTGCAGCGTTCGGCATCGCATCTTCAGGGAAGGACAGGAAAGTAAAGCAGTGGAATATTTGTTCTTGTTTGCTTTGGATACTGAATCATCTGACCCACTTCCCTACCATTCCCCAGATACCTCCTCCATCTTTAGCTGCACCAGACTTAAGTCTCTTATCTGGCTGCCAAAGGAGTAGAGGACTTAGCTGAGGGAGTTCTGCAGTGCAAACGTAACCATTGCGCAGTTTTGATCAAGTGACATCAGCTGTTTAGTGCAGCTTGATAAACTCCAATGTGCTCTCATTAACTAGGCCGTCTTCAATTTTGCTCGGTGTGCAGGGCCCCTTGTTTACTGGGGAATTACTTCTGTTGAGTCGGTGCTGCCTTTGGGGGAACATTTTCTTGAGTGGAGAACAAACAACTCGCCTGGCATCTGGAGCTATCTGAGAACACCGGTCGTATGGCCGACCTCAACGAGGGAAGTACAGTGAGAGGCGGCGCTATTAAAACATTTCAACTTGTGCAATTCACAGACAGTTCAGAGCTGTGCCGGACCCGATGCACTCATAGGAGCGCCTAATTAAATATCCTGCCAGTGACAGTAATACCAGCCTGGATCATCACCACTGTCACAAAACCATCCATCCTAAATGGTTTGCACATAAGCTAGAAGATGCAAGCATGAGTGCTTGTGCACACACATTTATTCCCATGTGCAGTTGTATGTGTGCCCGCTTGCATATGTGTTTATAGATATGTATTCATAGAGCAGTGCAGAACAAATGAGGAGGATGGGTCTATGCTGGTCACACAAGGACACCACATTCCTGCTGCTTCTCTCTCACTGCAGCGACAGAGACTCTGCACTTCACTAATCCTGCACTACAGCAACACACATGCACACATACTCACTCCTCAGTATGTTTTTTATGTGAGCACCTTTTTATATGAGCATTATCCCACCATGTGAGTTACAGCGACACCTCTCCACCTCTTCTGCAGTTTGCCCAGGTTGAGTGACAAAAATGTCTCAAGTGGAGTGGATTTTTAATTTTGTTTTATATTCATCAAAGCCTTTGCAGCTCCATGAATACATTCAATTTCTGCCTAGTTTGCTCCACTGGGAATCAAACTCCCAACCTCACCGGCATTATCTGCTCATCGAGATGCAGAACCGGGACGAAGAGAGGACTGAAGATAGACAGAAGAGCAAACGGCAAGGGAGTAGAGACATGCAGTTGGTTAGATGAAAAGGGACAGGCATACCTCTTTGAGACTAATCTTGCAGTTGAAAATGACGTTGGACCCGTCTCTTTTGAAGTGGATGTGCCCTTTGTCTTTGAGCACGAAGGCTATGTCAGCAGGAATGTTCTCAGGGGTCTCGTCCCCCTCCTTTGGGAAGGTGATCTTGGTCCCCTCCTTCCATCCCTTCTTGATGATAATGTTAAGGATCTTGTCCTCTGTCCTCATGCTGCGACCATCGGGGTTCAGCCTGCGGCGGGTAATCTTCATGCGCTTGGTGCAGCCGTGGAAGATCTCTTCCAGAGAGACCTTGAGCTCGTGGACCACCGGAGGGTCCTGATGCTTCCGCCCGGTCCCCAGGCGCTCTGACGGCACCCCCTTCCTCCTGCGGCCCTCCCCCGGGAAGCCGTTGCTTACCCCCCCCGGAAAGCCGAACTGTCTCCCGATATGAGCGAAGGGGTCCTCCTCGTCCACGTCCATGTCCTGCTCTGCATCGTGGTCGTTGTGGAAGGAGAAACCGTTTGAGCGGCTGTGGCTGCGGTTGGAGCCAAAAAACATGTCAAAAGGATTAGAGCCTCCAAAGAAGGAGGCAAAAGTGGCATGGGGGTCTCCGTGGAAGGTGTAGTGGTACGTTGAGCCGCCAGGAACCCCTGAAGAACTGTTTCCTCCTGCCCTTAAACCTGAGAGAGAAGAGAGTGGGATAGAGAGAAGAAAGCATGACTCCTCAGATGCACATGCATACTCAAATACCCACAATGATGAGAACACATCAATGTAAAGTCAGGTACCAGACACAGGACAATATCCAGAAAAGACTGTGTGTGGTGAGGAGAAGAGTGCAGCCCTCGTGGGTGGGAAACATCCCGCAGCATCACTGACCTTCCAACAGAGCTGGAGGTGTGGAGGAACTCATAAAATACCAGGTCCCCCCCATCCAACACTCACGCAATACAAGCACTAAACACCTACAAATCTAAACAGCAGCCGCAGCTATTCATATCTCTATACCACGTAATGATCTTAAGCCATCAGACGTCAGCACACACACACACACACACACACACACACACACACACACACACACACACACACACACACACACACACACACACACACACACACACACACACACACACACACACACACACACTACTATAAGGTAATACAGCTATTAAGTGTTGTGGACAACCACAACACAACTTTCTGCACAGGCACACAAACGAGGAGTCATCTTCACAGTGTTACTACTATAGTGACCAAAGCCCTCCCCTGGGATATTACATACAGTTGAGCTATTTTGATAACAACTTCATACATCGTAATGCCTGTTTAACAAGACGGACTGAGAGGATCAGACAAAAACACAACCCCATCCCTCCTTACCTTCCTCTCCTAGCTTATCATAGACAACCCTCTTCTTGGGGTCGCTGAGTACCTCGTAGGCCTCTGCAATCTCCTTGAACTTCTCCTCAGCATTGGCCTCCTTGTTCTTGTCGGGGTGGAAGCGCAGCGCCATGCGCCGGTAGGCCTTCTTGATCTCCTCCTCATTGGAGCCCTTGGGGATGCCCAGGGTCTTGTAGTAGTCCTTCCCCATAGCTGCACACACATATACACTTTCCGGATTGGGCTCCCCCCTCCTTCTCTTCAGCTCAGGCGGTGGTCAGTCACTAGAGAGATACGAGGTTACTGTAAGAGGCAGATACAGCTATAAATCTATTTGGGATAGGGGACACAGTGTGTTGGTTTTACTATCTGTTGCTATGGCGATGTGGTTGCTGTGCCAATGGAGCAGAGGAATCCCTTCGACTGATTTATCAATGGGGTTCTCTCTCTATCAGCCCAGCCCAGCAGGTACAGAGCACTCGGGATAATTTGTCTCATGTGCACTTATTTTGTGCAAAAAACACATTTGACCGGGCTATAAGCTGATCGTAATGATGATCTGTTCTGTTACACCAGCTCAACGAGACACGGGAGTCCTCTCAATGCTCAGTGTCAGATTAGAACAGAGACAAAGTCCACCAGCCCCGGTACATCGATCACAATATCATGTATATTAAAGCCGAGGCTCGTTTAGACAAAGAAAGAACCCCAAAATGTCAAAGCCCGACGATTCTGTCATTTAACGTTACACCAACTTGTAAAATTGCCACACAATGAAACATTAGCGAAAAAAGACATTTCACACCAGTTCGGCGAAAGAAAAAAAACCGAGGCGAATAACGAGAAGAAAGCAGAGTGAAATGAAACAAAAGAAAGACCCTACCGGAGCGCTCAGCGATGTCTGGGTACCCGTCCACCATGGTCCGGCTGCTGTCCCTGTCCACTCCAGCCCGCCGGCTCCGCGGGGTCCTTGTGCAGTGACGTCAGGAGGACCACGAGCTCCGAAATAACCGGTGAGCAAACACCAAGGAGCATCTGACGTGTCACTGGAAAACCTCCGACAACTGCGTGCCATAAACCCCCATCCACCCGATGGATGCAGGAGCGGGTTTCACAGAGAAAATACAAACAGCCATTATTTAAAAAAAATCACATTCAACTCGTTAAAGGTCGTGATTTTCCCCGGTGTGACCCCCGCGGTGATTGATCTGCTCCGATTTGGAAACGCACGAATCAACAGATTAGTTTCCTTTCCGGCAAGCCGCCTTTTGGACCATCGATGCCGGTCCGGTCTTTGTCTAAAATACCCATTTGCAGTCTGGAGGCAAAACAAACCCTGGCAAGCAGCAGTGCTCTTTGTTCAGGGACGGCTCACAGACACACTCAGCACTCACTCTACATTCAAGTTGAATAGATTTATTTAAATGATTAAAAGAAACACAGCATGGTCAGGATATTCTCCTCCTCTAGATGTAAGGCTGAGCAGGTGTAGCCAAGGCTCAGCAGGTAACAGAGTCATATTTGGAGAGAGAGAGAGAGAGAGAGAGAGAGAGAGAGAGAGAGAGCCACAGTGTGATTGTGAAGTCATGCCTGTGTTGAGTTGGTATAAACAGTGAGAATCCATATACACACGTTTTGATAGAACTAAGATGTGTGTCCTTTTTCGTTCTCTAACCCTCAAAGAGCTGCTAACCCAGTGTGTTTCTAACATTATAAACACACAATAAACTAGTGGAAGGGAAGTCCTAAACCTTATTTCCTATCAAATATCCAATTCAAATACTAGCAACGCGTTGTGAGGCAAGAGCTGGTTCTGAGACCCTGGTTTGGGCATCCCACCTTGACCTTGCCCACAGCTCAGAGCAGATCAACAAGCAGCTTTCTAAAAATCACACTCATTACAGCACCGGCCGACCGAGGTCGGAGTCACAAGTGGTAACGGTTAGCGTCAAGTAGTTACTGTCAGCAGGGCGAAGTGCTCCGGTGCTGCTGGGGAGGAGGTGTGACAAAAGTTTCTCAATTGCAGAACACAAACACATGTACCCCCACACACACACACACACACACACACACACACACACACACACACACACACACACACACACACACACACACACACACACACACACACACACACAAAGCATTTAAAACAATGCAGACACATAGAGAGAGACATTCCTGTGGGTCCAGCTGAGTCTGTGCTCTGGCAACAGGGCGGGAGTTCAGGCCAGTGCAGCTGTCCCAGCAGAGCAACTGGTCAGCAGTGGACTGGTATTCATGCTGGGGCCTACATTGGACACTGAGATATGCACACGGGTCACGCCGCAAACATACTCGTTTCTGCTTTCCGCACAGTGAGATTTCTTTCAGGTCTTAAGCCTAATTGCCAATGATGACCGAGTTGAGATGAGATGGCACTCAAACAGTCTGGGGAACAACTATTGCTAACCCTGATGTAGGGTTTCCATGGTGACACAGGAATCTGCCAGACAGTAATGTGTCTGCCAGGAATACTCGGCCTCAGCAGTGGGTCCTCCCAGCACGTGTTTATGTCGATACGTGTGTCTGTCTGTGAGACAGTGACAGCGGGGCGGGGCTAAAGCTTGAGTGCGAGCTGTAACATTAATACCGCATGCTCAAGTGTATTCCACCACCTGAGCGGCGAGACGATCGATTAGGCCGCCAGAGGAGACAGATGAGGGGTCACAGAAAACACGAGAGGCCGTCTTGGAGTGCGAAGAGGAGGCAGCGATGAGCGTCTGTAAGCATGTCCCACCTCCTCTCTCACAGCATCAGAACACCCCGTCCTATCCACCTCCTCTCTCTCTCTTCTACCCTTCCTGTAACCATAGAGACGACCGTTGACGAGAGGCTTTCTCCCAGACACATTTGGTGGTGTTAAACAAGGATACTGGATGTATTTGTGCACACAAAAGCACACCGCTCAATTTACAGACCCCCTCCTGACAGTCCTTATTCACCAAGGGAAAATGTTCTGTACCTTCCCACAGAAAGAACAGGACGCACATGACAATTAAATGACTAAGACACACTACGTGCTTGTCATAACAGGGTTCTTAGACAAGAACATTTAATTTCAGTTTGTCCATATGCGGCGTTATGCATGAAGTCTACAGATTGTAAGCCAGTATTAATAAAGGAGTTACACAATATGTTCTGCTCACATATTTTCTGTACAGCTCGACTCAACTGACTTCTACAATTTTGAAATCCAACTCTTCCACTTGTCTCCTGGATCCGATTCCAACTAAGCTGCTTAAGGAAGTTTTTCCGTTAATTAGCACATCCCTACTGGATATTATGAATCTGTCTTTGTTGACAGGACATGTACCACAGTCCTTCAAGGTAGCTGTAATTAAACCTCTTCTGAAGAAACCTACCCTAGCTCCAGAGGTGTTGGCTAACTACAGACCCATCTCTAATCTTCCCTTCCTCGCTAAGATCCTGGAGAAATCTGTCGCGAATCAATTATGTGACTTTCTACAAAACAATGCTTTGTTCGAGGATTTCCAGTCAGGATTTCGAATGCATCACAGCACAGAAACGGCACTGGTGAAAATTACAAATGATCTTCTACTTGCATCGGACCAAGGACTTGTATCTTTTCTTGTATTGCTGGACCTCAGTGCTGCATTTGACACCATCGATCACCGTATCCTGCTGCAGAGACTGGAACACTTGATTGGCATCAAAGGAACTGCACTCAGCTGGTTTAAATCTTATTTATCGGATCGATCCCAGTTTGTGTTTGTGAACGGTGAATCATCGAGGACCACGAATGTTGGTCACGGAGTCCCACAAGGTTCTGTGCTTGGACCGATTCTATTTACCCTGTACATGCTTCCTTTGGGCGACGTTATCAGAAAACACCGCATAAACTTCCATTGTTATGCAGACGATACTCAACTGTATCTATCGATCAAGCCAGAAGACACCAACCAACTTGTTAGACTTCAGGACTGTCTTGGAGACATCAAAACCTGGATGACCTGCAACTTCCTGATGTTAAACTCGGAAAAAACGGAAGTTATCATGATAGGCCCAGAGCGCCTTCGAAGTCAGCTGTCACGTGATACAGTCTCTATGGATGGAATTGCTCTGGTATCCAACAGCACCGTCAGAAATCTTGGAGTTCTCTTCGACCAGGATATGTCCTTCAACTCTCATATAAAGAAGACTTCAAGGACTGCCTTTTTTCATCTACGGAATATATCAAAAATCAGGAACTTCCTGTCTCAAAGTGATGCAGAAAAACTAGTTCATGCATTTGTTACTTCTAGACTGGATTACTGTAATTCTTTGTTATCAGGCTGCTCTTGTAAATCGCTTAAACCTCTCCAGCTGATTCAGAATGCTGCAGCACGTGTATTAACAAGAACTAAGAAATGGGATCATATAACTCCTGTATTAACTTCTCTGCACTGGCTTCCTGTTAAATCAAGAATAGAATTTAAGGTACTTCTCCTCACCTACAAGGCACTTGCTGGTGAGGCACCGTCTTATCTTAAAGAGCTTGTTACACCGTATTGTCCTACAAGGCATCTACGCTCCATAGATGCTGGGCTACTTGTGGTTCCTAGAGTTTTAAAAAGTAGGATGGGGGCCAGAGCCTTCAGTTATCAAGCTCCTCTTTTGTGGAACCAGCTTCCACTTTCAGTCCGGGGGGCAGACTCGGTCAGTTCATTTAAGATAAAGCTTAAAACGTTCCTCTTTGATATTGCTTATAGTTAGGGCTGGCTCAGGTTAGCCTGGACCAGCCCTTAGTTAAGCTGCTCTAGGCTTAGACTGCCGGGGGACTTCTTAGGACACACCGAGCCCCTCTCTCACTCTCACTCTCTCCTCCCACAATCATCCATGCTTTATTAATGTACATCACTAATTAAGCTTCTTTCCGGGAGTTTTTTGTGCTTTCTCGCCTAGCAGGTCTCCGTGGATCATAGTTTCGTGCGGACCCCGGTTCTGACTCCTGGCTCATGGCTCTGCTGACACCTGCTACTGCCATCATCATTACTTTAAATATGATTCATATTACTGTCATCAAAAACCAACATCTTTCTGCTCTCCCTCCCCACAGAAGCCTCTGTGGATGGTGGTTCGATCTGATGGAGGTTGTCCCTGCAGTGGTCCTGCCGTACACCTCTTCTGCTACTTGCAATTACTTGTATCATTTCAGTTAGAGAAATTGAATGTATTGTACATCTTTTACATTGTTGATTCTGTACACATGACATCCATTGCAGTCTGTCCATCCCGGGAGAGGGATCCCTCCTCTGACGTTCTCCCTAAGGTTTCTTCCCTTTTTTCCCCATTGAAGGGTTTTTTTCATATTTTGGGGAGTTTTTCCTGTGCCGATGTGAGGGTTTCGGGACAGAGGATGTTGCATGTGTACAGACTGTAAAGCCCTCTGAGGCAAATTTGTAATTTGCGATTTTGGGCTATACAAAATAAAATGAATTGAATTGAATTGAATTGATTCATAAAGCAGTCACGTGTCTCTCCACAGGACCTGTCCAGAGAGCGCAGATCACTCTTCCGTCTCTCGGAGATTCCATGTGCGGCATATAGTCCCAAATCACTGAATTGAGTTGGTAAGTACTAGCTCGGAGACATTCAGTTCCCTTTACTGAATTAGTTTTGTCTCCTTTGTGCAGCCAAACACCGACGATTCCTCCTCCGGCAGCCCTACAGACCCATTCCTGATGACTGACTCATAAAAAAAGAAATGCTTTTGACATTAACGGTCACCACGTAACACAGGCAATAAGGCGACCTTCAGGCAGGCAGAACATTATTACCGACATGGCACACGGCAACTGAAGTGGTGAACTGACGAGGCGAATTAAAATTATTTTGTAGAAAACTGTTGGACGCACGGTGCAGTTTGGAGGTCTGTTACATCCAAATTAAAATCTGCCTTTGTTCTCACATGAGCAACACACTTGTTTATGCAATAGGTGTACAAATATGGTGTTGGTAGTACGTCAACCAGGTCACTCCTGGGAAAAACAGCTCAGTAGCTTAAAGTACCTGACTGGGTACTCCTTTAACATAAAGTCAGTTATATAAAGTCTCTCTGAGAACAGTTCCTTAACATCCAGATCTTAGTCGCATACTACCTGCAACAATAAGACACTCATGGTCTCTTAGTAATACCAACAGCATCAGTAATTTGTATTACAGCGCACACACTACTTTATAAGGAAGCCAAGGACTGTGGGACATTGTAAGTGGTGCTCAGTGGACCTTCTAGTGCATGTGCTCATTCAGGCTGCTGTCTTTGAACCAAACAGAGACAGATGAAACAACTGCAATTCATGTTCAAGGAGGTTTACGTAGCTAAGCAAATAAAAGAACAACTCTTTGGCAGAAACAAGAAAAACATTATGCTGGACATACACACACTACTGGCTAAATGTTCCTAAACATAAACACTGTAGGTGTATAGCATCTGTGATTGAGAGATTGTGGCTAGATGCTAGCATTAACAGCTGACTTATTGAACCCTGTCCTCCAGCTTTTTTTGGTTCATCCCTCAATCCTCATTTGGAGATCACTGGTAAACTTCTAGGCTTTAGATCGGTCATTCAACTCTTCAATTGTAACCTATAGACCTCAGACAACCTTTTCTGTTAGATCCGCCATGCAGGTCTGAAACTCACACACTCACACACCTCCGCATTGAATTCTGCAACAATATAAATGAGTAGCATCCTCTCGAATCAAGAAGAGAACAGAATGCTTGAAGAGTCACAAGGTAGAAAAATCAGCAGAAGCAAGGAGGTTAGTACTGAACATTTCTATTGGCTCTGACGCCCCATTGAAGATTACCAGTTAAAATATGTATATTTTTTTTACAAAATGCACAGCGTGCTGTGATGAATCATCAGACACACAAACACCCCGCTGATGAGACATATAGCTCGTACTGATATAAAAACCAATAGCAATTCAATGTCACTCCTTGAAAACTCCAGAAAGGTTTTATGTTGTACAGTTCAGCTCACTGTATTTGCTGCAGACAAGGCAAATGTCCACTTGGATCTGCAGCAGGGTCAGGTTAAGTCACGGCTAACGGATAATGTGCAGGTATCGGAGGTCAGGGTATAGCAGGTTGGATAGCAGGGCCAGCAGACGAGGTCCATCCCTGAGACAGTGTCCCGGGTAGTGGATGAACTGGACAGCTTTATTCACAGATTCCTCTAACTCAGCGTACTGTTTATTGCTGGGCATGGCCTCCAACACCCCCAACAGCTGCATCCGCGGGAAACACAAGAAAAAACAGTTATGTTTAGAAGATAACTGCAGACGAGTAATAAAAAACACCACTTTATTTGCATTTTTTGTTGCATACTTGCTGTGCTTTCGCAGAGAGCTGCAAGTCACTGGTGGGTTGGAGTCGCAGCTCGGTTTCTGACGGCATCTGGATTGACAGGAATGCTCCCAGACTACGCACCACTACCCTGAACCTAGATGTACAGTGGACATGAAATAACAGGAGGTTTACTGATGATGATAAATACATGTTTAACTCTGTTAAGAGTGTTTTAATTGGCATAACAAGCATGTGAATTTACCTATTAGAAACAGGAGACCTCTTCCCCAGGCCGATTGCTCCCAACAATCCAGAGTTCAGTCTCTCTTCGCCCAGCTGAAGCAGCCTGGTTTGCAACCTCAACAGACCCATGACGATCCCTGACACTTCGGTCTGTCCGACCTGCGGCCTCAGCTGCTCCGCTGACATACTCAGTGCTTTGTGCCACCAAAGAAACAGCTTGGCTTCATCACCTGGACCACTGGACACACAAAAGTACACATGCTAAAGGTTCTTTGCAAAGCCACAACAAGCAACCAAATGAGAGAATGAGGGGGTCAAACCTGGGGAACACCTGATTGGTCCATGTGTTGATTAAAGCCAGAGTCCTCCTCTCATTGGCTGCTGTGCATTCAGAGTTGAGGCGCTGAAGGATGAAGGCGTAGAGCGTCAGGAAGCTGCCCCCCGATTGGCTCTCGGAGAGGAAGTCATCCACTGTGAGTTCAGGCACCTGCAGCGATGCCAACACAGGACCCCAACCCATAGACTCCTCCTCAGCTGAAACAAAAGCATAGACAGTGGAATCAAAATACCTGCTAACTAACTTGTATGAGGAGAGGATCAGCAGTAAAACACAAAATATCCTGTTAAATGTCTAAATGTAAGCACTGGAACATATAAGCTCCCCCCCAAAAAGTAGTAAATTCTCAGTTAAATAAAACTGTTAGTTACCGTGGTTGAAGTACGCTGTGATGCATGCCTCCATGATCCTCGTCATATGCCGCACTGACGCGAGACAGCGGGAGCAAGCAGTGAGGAGTGGCAGAATAGGGAAGCCCCTCCCCTTCCTGTCCAGCCAGGTAATAACATGAGCAGCAAGCGCCTCGCCTGTTGAGACACCAACTCCATTCAGCAAAGCAAGAGCTTCGCTGAACAGACCGCAGAACGCCATGTGTCTCCTCTCCAAATCGGTCTCTGTAGAGGGAAAAAAAGAAGTCCGTGGTACAATTAAAGTGATGAAAAAAAAAGTGTTACCGGTGCGTGATGTTGAGGAAGACGAGGAGGATGAGGAAGACTTGCCTGGTGGGTTGAATGTGACGACGCTCTCCAGGAGAGACTCCAGCTGAGCCTCCAAGTTGCTGAGGCTGATGCTGCCTCCCTGCTCCAGGGTCACCAAAGACTGCACACACCAGCACACATGCGCTCCAGCCTTCTGCGTCTCCTCCTGGCAGAAGTAACAAAGATTATAGCGGGGTTTGGGTCAGAAAACACAAATATATTACACAAAATTGTGCACATTATAAGAGATATCAAGCATATACGTCCTCAAACTAAGATTTACGGTTCCCCAAAGAAGTAGAATTGTTATGAATTTAGGTATCAAGCATTGCATCACTTATTTACAGGCGGTCTCCAATTAGAAAAAAAAAGATGATTCTTAGAGTAAAATAGGTACGAAATACATGTTTTATGTTGGTGTAATTACATTTAGTTTTCTCATATATTTTGATATGATCAGACCTACAGCATGTTTGACAGAACATTTTGAGGGATGAGGTTAAATACACTATAGAGGAGAGAGAATTCCCTGTCGGGTCTTAAAGTGCATTTTGCCACTTTGGAACATTATGAAGTGGTGTATAAAATTGCCTTCATTTGCTCCGTCAACAGCAACTGTAAAGCTTTGAGTGAAACATTTATGTAATTTGGTTGAGTAATATAGAGCTGGGAAAGGAAGAGATGAATTGTTTAAGTCTAAATTTAATACGGATGTTCCAAGCCTCCCACTTTTACACTAGATGTATCCGCCTGGGGCAGAGTAGCTGCACAAAGGAGATGGATTCATCTTTATATTCTTTGCCTGTATAATACAGCCATTCAAAGTCCATCATACTACATTTAGTATCTCCATCCACCCATCGAATCCACCTTCATGAAATCTCAGAGGTAAAGTTATATACTACATACTGAATCATAAAGGAGTAGGTTGTCAGATTTCTGAGCTTGAACCCTTGACTGGGCTACCACCTACTGCATACAGAGATTAAATGTAGGCGATTAAAAAAGCAATCTTTAAATTACTGTAGGTACAATAAGAGGTTTATGATGCCTCCATAAATCTGGGATTGGACTTCTCTATTGTCCCACCCTGTGTGGAACTTCTTGAGGGAGGGGCCCGAGCCCAGCAGCACTGCGCAGAGATTTCAACAGCAGCTGCAGCGCAGAATCAGAACTGAGCAGCAAGGAGGGCGGGTAGTGGGTGCCGACATATCCCAGAATGCCCTGGTAGGAATTTAAGTCCAGTTGGTGCCAGGGCAGAGAGGTGGATTGGACCAAAAGACTGAGTAGAGGGGAGTCCTGGAGGTTGAGGAGGAAATAAATGATAAAATCAACATAGAAGGGACAAGTGGGCCGACTGTGATGGGGTGGAAAATATACTCGATTTACCTGCGTACTCAGAATTTGTTCCTCCTTTGCCAGAAAAACCAGCATGTATAGGAGATAGACTAACATGGTGTGTGACTCCTTCTGAGAGTCCGTGTCCTGTAGAGTTGGATATGTCGTCAGGGTGTGAGGTGTTTGTAAGTGGTCACTGAGGACGCTGACCCAGTTAACCTCACAGAACACTTCGCCCAGAAAGAGGAAGCAACTCTTGGGACTTCCTCTCTCCACCTGCAGCCACAGGAAGAAGAGAAAATGATCAAATGTCCTTTCTGAATACAGAAGTATCCAACTTATTTTATCTTCACTGTGCTCAGAAAATGTATCATTTCTGGCTATTTGTTTCAGTCCTACTTAATGCATCATGCACATGAATTGCTAACCAAGTTAAGGTGAAATAAATCAGAATACCCTCATTGTAGTTAGATGTAATAATGAAAGGTTTGGACACTCAATTTGGGAGACACAAAGAAATAATGATACATATAAAAATACTTTTTGTAAACGTGTCAATGGTTTCTTCGGTGTAAGGTATATAAAGCAGCATTTGTTTTAACTACTAGTTAAACTGTGTAGCGGCCTCTGAAAATCTATGTGGGTCTTGAGAGACTGTTTCCAGGAACAGACAGACGGCTAATAATAGGAGCCAAGACCAAAGTCTCAAATTAACCAGCTCCCCTGTATCATGCATGGATAGACCAGCGTGCAGTACTAGGGGTCAGGGGTTTAGAGGCTCACATTGAATAGCTGCTCCATTAGCTGAGTGTCGGGGTGCAGGTGTCTCCAGGGCAGCCCGCGGAGATGTGTGTGGTACAGGTAGAGAAGGTACTCCGGTGTATGGGGAGAAGTGCAGCTCTCACAGTACTGCATCATACACAACCACAGGGCACCTCTCTGGCCGGGGAGCAGACGATCTGAAACATACAACATAACTTTAACAGTTCAGACAATAAAAGAGAGTAGAGGAACTTCAAAACACTCACTCACGCGTGAACCCACCTCTGAACTTGTGATGTAGCGCGTCAGTGAGTTTAGCATACAGGCCAACCAGACATCCTGCGGCACTTCCGTCCGTCTCCAGCCACGGGTAACACTTGCGGTTACTGAGACACAGAGAGAGACAATGACATCTTTTTTTACTTCCCTTTCCCTGGAAAGCAGAAACTGTTCTTTAAATGTATCAACCCAAAGACTCAAAGTGCAAACCTCTGGCCACATGAGAGACTTTACTGAAACTTGGCTAAATACAAAGCAGATGAGATTGTTTGTCTCTCTCTCTCTCTTATTTGTGGTTCATTCTGTGTAATATGCTTCGGGGTCAGTAGTGGAAATGGAATAGTTTTGATTGTCTGGAGTCCGTGCTCACATCTGCTTCACAGACAAAGGTTTACCATCATCTAAAACCAACATCTGCCCGAGAGCTGAGGGAGTGTGATTCTTACCAATCATCATCGGTCTCCACAGGAAAGATCCAAGGCTTAAATAACTTTGCAATCTTGCTGTGTAGGTCCTGCAGAGCTGTGAGAGTGCAAAATAAATGTCACTTTCATCATGAGAGAAACAACAAAGCATATTCACTAATCCGCTGAATTGCATCAATGATCAAGTATCACAATCTATCTGGGGGTTACCTTTCATTATTTTTCCGCTGCCCACTGACTCTTTGGCACAGCTTCTGAGGTGCACGTTGATTAGACAGCCAGTCAAATGGTCCCAGAAGGAAACCACTTCACCGATGTAGGGGGTCCAGGCTGAGTAGAGGCCGAAACTACGGAGGTCTGGCTTACTGAGACGACTCCGTAGGAAATAATCACTTAGCCAAACAACTGTCTCATCCACCTGTCAGACACCAATCAAAATCACACAGCCTTGTTTGATCAAAAAGCATTATATCATTCAGGGAGATTTGTACAATAATCCCAACATTAGTTACCTGCTGTGGGGAGAGGCTGACGACGGGTCTGTAGGGAGAAGCATGGCCAGAGACATCAGTGGTGTTCGGTGTTTGTTCAGCTTTTGGTATTTTGGTATTGCGAGACGGAGGTAAACAGCCAAGAACTCGCAGGGTCACCTTCCAGCATTCAGCACTCAGTAACTGGTTTGAGGAGCCTGGGGAGGTCAAGAAATACCTTTTGTTGGTTGAAGAAATTGAAAACACCTAAATCCAATATTCTTTAAAATATGATAAAAAGATCTTAAATCATTTTAATCACTTGTGTGAACCATTTTCTGACTCATATCTGATTCAGTAGCTTGATGGAATGATTCAGCTTAGTTTATTTAATTAGTTAAGTAATGTTGTTATTGGGATGTTGAGGGGGAGGCATTCTTTTCACAAGCATGAATGTGTTTTGATGAATCACTAATAATAATAATAATTGCTCAGAATTATATTACCAGCAAAAGTTTAACATAAAAATCCAGGACCTAAAGAGTAAAAGCTTCTGTTCATGCAAGTCTTTGTGAGGTAGTTTGTAGTCCCATGTGGACACGCATACACTTACTGGTCATAAGGAGACGCAAGCAGTCACTGTAGTGATCAGGGAAATGGTGGCGTAGGAGCAAAGTCCAGTGTTTGGTAAAAAGGTGAAACGGTGTGAGAAGTTCAGGCTCAGGATCTCTGCCGCAGACGCAGAGAGCTCCGTGGACCAACTCCAGCAAACGGGTCCTCTCAGAAAACACGGGATGGGCCCCATTCAGCCACTGAGACAAATCAAACTACACAGGGAGAGGAAGAAGTGGTTGACTGGACCTGTGCTGCTTTAAGTCATTATCAGGTTTCTTCACTGTGTTGCATTTGCATCCAGGCCAACCTTTGTGAGCAGCATGAAAATGACATCCGCGCCATCGAGGTGGAGCGATGTCACCACGTCCTGGTAGAGAAAGACGAGCTCATTGGGTGCTGAATTGGGAGTGAAGAAGGGGGAAATGAGTGGGCAAAGACGCCTCTGCTCCAGGATCGTTTTCAGGACACGACCACATTCCTTTGCATTTCCCTGGATGAACACCTGGACACAGAACCAGAGCACAACGCAATTCAATAAGAGACAGAACCTGCCTCTGTTAGCAATCAATTGATCACATCTGTTACCTATTTAAACCCTGAGCCACAGCTAGGGTTAACAATCTAACACATATTTACTCAATGCTTCATGTAAATCTTGTACTGCTGTGTGTGCACATACCTGTCCCAGTATCTCCACACACGAGGAGAGGTACTGGCGTGTTGGGGGATGACGTAGTGTGTCTTCACACACAAAGGAGACCACATGGTAGAAGGCAGACACCCCGACGTGCAGCACGGCCGGGGATTTCTGTGCCTTATACATATTCACCAGAGCCCTGAGAAACAACACACCAATCTGTTCAAATGAATTGCGATGAAGTTAATGTTAGTTTAGCAGAAGTAGCAGCCTTTGTTTGCACAGACGTTAGAAAGTTCTCGGTGTGGACCGCAGCCTGGGCCAGGCCCTGAGGTGGAGGAGCCATGGCGTCAGTTTGAAATTTCTTGACGTCCCTGCGCAGTGATGTTATCTGAGTTTGCACTGCCTCCTGCCTCTGGACACGCTCACACTACGCGATCACAGAGAACAAAGACAAACACAATAGAATATCAAGTAAAAACGCTTTAGATCTATAAATCAATGTTTGTGTGGCTGGCTTAGTGGTCTTACTGTGACAGTGATGTTCGCGGGTCCCTGGCACGGCTGGCCACCCTTCCCTTTACACTCCAGAGCCATGGTGACTTGCTCTGGTTGGTTCTTATAGAGTATTGGAAGGCTCTCCAGCAGCTCCTGCTCCATGGCCACCTGCTGGGCCTCTCGTGCAACTGCAATCCTAACAACAAGACGAACAGGTATTTCCGAATCACAGCGTGGCCTTTTTCGATTTTGGATTTGATGGGTTGTTTGTTTGAGTAAAAAAACTAGTGAGCATTTGAATGAACTCAATTTACCTGGCCTGCTCCTGCAGGATGCTGAGGTCCTTCTGTAACAATTTAGCAGCTGCTTTAGAGTCAGTGAGGCAGATTGCGGGGACTTCAGCTACTGGCGCCTTCTGCTGCTGCAGCTCTGGAGCCGGACGAGGGACCGGATGCTTCTGCAGGTTGGATAGGATACGATCCCTTGCTGCACACAGTGAGAGCCAAAAGAGACTATTTATTCATCAGAGTTTGACATGGTTCACATTTGATCATGTCTGCTGAAAGTGAATAATTCCGTAATCTTTTGATTGTGGAGTTAACATTTTGGATCAGTACCATTGTTGAGGTTGGTGTAGTCCGGGAAGCAGGGGTTTTGAACTTGCAAGAAGACTGGCTCACTCTGCACCTTTTCCCACAGAGACAGGATCTCTCTTTTGTCATACTGCAGACGCTCCTGGTCCACATACTCCAGCCACAGTTCCTACATCAAAACATAACAACAGAAATTAAAATGTAAGATCTACATGATGCAACACTTCACAACGAGATTTAACTGGCCCTTTACAATGACTGTATCCCATGTTGTTTTTAAATAAATAAAAACGCACCTGCTGCCGCTGCATCACCTGAGCCAGTCTGTGTGGTTCATACTCAGGAGGAAGAGTAGGGAGGTATGCTTCCTGCTTCTGCAGAGTCTCATCATCCAGCCATACGGCAAATACACCAAACAACCTGGATGCAAGCAACAAGTGGATTTCTGAGAGCTTTTTACCCCACTAATGCTGCTACTACCTAACAAACAGAAAGGAGGAATGTATTCTAGTGCACACACAAAGCATCAGTGACCTACCTGACCAGCTCTGTGTGTAGCTGAGGAGAGGTGAGGTAAGGGGGGCAGGGACTGTCGGGGCTTTCCTCTCCTTGGCCATCTGTTAAAGGGGTGTGTGCTTGTGGCACCTTGAGGGCCTGACTGGCAGTGTGGTGGAAGTCAGACACCTCCTGTATTCTCTGTCTCAGGTCCCTGAGTAAGGCTGCCTGAGAAGAGGCCTGGAAGAACCTTCGGCCGATGCATCCCCCTGCAACCAGCCTGGTGGACGACACAACCAGAGACTTGTTGCCTTCACGTGGATTATTCCTGGTTAATCTGGCTTGGGATAGTACTGTTTGTGTGTGTTTACACATCTTACCCGTACTCAGGTCCTGGCTGTCTGAAGTAGAGCTGTAGGAACTTCTGCCAGACCAGGGGAAGGAGGGGATGGTCGGGAGGCGTGGCCAAGGCCTGACACGCCCAGCGGTACACTTGTAGTCTCTGCAGAGATGGTGCCACGGGCAACTTCAGCCTCTGCTGGGCTTTCTGGCTCGGAAACAATCACTCTGTTAACATCTTCATACAGCAGTACATTAAACCAACATGCTAAGCACTCACTCTGCAGCGCTGACTTTTGTCCCGTTTGAGTTTAGCTAAAACCCATCCCATAAAAACAGGATAAAGCAGATGATGTTTATCAGGCAGCATCCAAAACCTAATCTTCTTAATATAGTTTATGATAGACTATGAAAACAGATTTTTTTTGCTGGTGGGACAGGCCATTTTGACATGTCATTGCAAGCTAAACAGAGGTGGAATTAACAACATGAATTATCTCCCTTATTTAGCCCCCTCGTGCATAGTGGCTCACTGGAATAGTTGTGACATATTAAATATAACAGCACCCTAATTACTTGTATTAATTACACCCGTGTTTACCTGCTATGACAAGCAAAGAAGGCCACTGTTCACCTTTTCCAGTCAGAGATAATATGCAAGTTTCAGCTCTCTGAACCAATTTAAAAGGATGTATTACAATTGTTTTTTGTCAAGTCATGTCAATAATGAATTGGTTCGGATGGAGTTTTTTGTTGACATAAGCATACAGAGAAAATCCTGAGAGCTCTGTGTGTGTCAAACTGCACTAATTGGCTAATCTTAATCCCCTGCATCTGTCTAGCAGAAATCAAAGGTTTCTATAGTGATATGAACTGCTCAGAGAATCTTTGCATTCCACATCTTCTATCGCTTACCTTTTATTAAGAGTTACATTTGGGACGCTCTGATGAACAGAAAAAATGTGTGTGTGTTTAGAGTTAGGTTAGAAAAATATCTCCTCCATAATCTGGTTAGTTAACATGAGGCGTAAGAGGCAGTCTCTCCTTCAGGTGTTTTTGATTAAATGTGTAGGTCTGTTTGATTCTGTGGTTATCAGTCTGCAACCGGCACAATATTTACGGGAAATGTTATGTATGAAGAGTGGAAATTGTGGAGATTGGCAGCAAGTTCAAGATATTTCTTCAATGAGATTTTAAAGCAACCCTCCAAATTTGAGTCATGCATTTGATCATTTTGATAGTCTTGTAACCTAAAAGTTCAAATGAAGCCTGTTCGGAGGCAGACATCCCAGTGAGTCCACATGCAAAATACCAGATTAATTGTCCAACATCATGTTCTCCGCTAGATGTGTCCTCGATTTTGAATCCCTTTTCTAAATGCTGCATTTACTTTCCATATTTTCAAACTCAACGAATGTAAAGCTTTTTGGGTTTGTGGCTGTATACCTTTAAGGCTTGATCTGGGGAAATGTTAGGCTCTGACAGGAGCTCCTGTTCAACGCAGCGTCTAAGCTGAGAATCCTCTTCGAACACGCCCTCCATATTTAGCACCAGCCAGGCAAACCAAACCTACAAACGCACAAAAAGAACCTGTCAGGAATAAAAACTTTACAACTTCAATCGGGAGTACTTGCACATATCGCTGGTGCTTCAGAGACCATTACCTCCGAACTCAGGGATTGGCCCTCTATAAATGAGGGAGTGGCATTCCCAGCAATCCAGCCAACCAGAGAGGAGAGCAGACCTCTATCTCCATGGTAACCCAAAGCATTCTGTATGACGTATACAAATATTTAGATTTCACAGTTATTTGTTTGTGACACTGTGCTTATTAAGCTCATAGAGGTTTCCTTGAAGAAACATTTTACGTTCATTTGTTGTTCAAGTACACTCTCGGAATATTATCACAAATGATCAGTTGTATAACAGTGTAACAAGAAGATGCTTACACAATCCTAAAATTAAAAAGATGAATGTATTCAACGTGATTGTTCGGGACCCCTCAACCCAAGCTCTTAACCCATGAATGTTTATGTAATATTTTACGTTACTGAAGGTAATTTGCGGTGCTAAATTCTGCAAGTGTCCATTTGATACCAACATCTAACAAGACTTAGTAAATACCTTATGCTGTTGGTAGAGAAGTTTCTGCACACATTCCTCCTGAGTGTGTGTGAATGCTGCACAGCAGATCTGATCCATGAGGAACAAGACTGTTTTGTCCCGGTACCACAGGTTCTGCTGAGTCAAAATGCCCACCCAAAACTCTAGCACCGCTGCAGCACCGACACGGCCGGGCTGTGAGCTCTCTACCACGTGGCTCTGGAAGATACGACACACATATTTATACACTTTTAGAAATCTTGAGTAAATCATGCACTGGTACCAGTTTATGATAACACCAACTTGCATAAACAATGTGAAGACTTTGCATTCTTCTCAACCTACACATTTGTATGATAGTATTCCACCTTTTTTTCAAACTATTGTAAAAATAAAATAATGTTAGCAATTTTCTGTGCTTAATAATGCAATATATCTTTACAATAAAAGCTTGTTGTGACGAACCTGAATGACGCTGTTCAGATGTCGGACAATGTCTTCGTAGGTTGTTCCTGTGAGCAGTGGTGCAACCCGGTGAGTGACCTGCTGAGTCACACCTTGAGGACACACGCTGTCGTACTGCAAAAACAACTGGATACAACTTACAAACCTGCAAGAAATAGACATGTGTTGATTAAGTGGTTGAAATAAGGTGACAATAAATATATTAGAGCCGTGTGTAATTGATGTATCCTTCCTTACTCAGAGTTATTGAGCAGGTAGAAGCTGAGAGGGTAGGTTGGGGGTAGGATGTTGTCCAGAAGATGCACAGCAGCTCTCAGGTGGCGAGATTGTATCAGAGTCTTCAACAACCCGACTCCATCAGTACAAAAGTGTTCAAGACTACAAAAATGTACGAGATGAACTCAAATTCCATGTAAAATTCACCCATGAGAATTTGGCGCCGTGTGAGCGAGTACATACCTGTGTCCCACTGTCGTCATGGAAATGGACAGGTAGCAACCAATAGGGATGCCTGCTTTTACCGCCCTGATGACAGAGTGCATGCTGGGAGAGTGTTTAAGCTCTGGAGGTGGGTTGGACGCCAAAGCAGGACCCGACCAGGCTCCTTTAGGGTTCTGGGCGTTGCCATGGAGCTTCAGCCTTAGTAACAGTTGCCAAGCCCATTGACTAAAGGAGGCTTCAGGAGACACGCCCAAACGAAGGACACTTGCAAGGTAAGACACCTAAAGAGAGACGGTAAGACAAAGAGAGAGAGATGGAAAAACAAGCTATGATGGTTCACACTAAACAACTGTTTTGCAAAGAGAGGATTGTCACCTGTTTGATTCCCTCTGATATGAGGCCACTGTATGGTTTGTCTGTGAGGTACTTTTGATAGGCTTCAACAATCAGCAAAGCCACTTCACAGTGGAGAGACGAGGAGAGGGCCAAGGAGCCATCCTGCAAGAGGACACAGGTTTATCTAAAATCCCACAATTGCACGCAGGTCGATGCCGATAAAATAGCCAACGACTACCTCTGTGTAACCCCAGTTAAGACCCTCCAGTATGACGCAGGCCAGTCGGTTCTCCACAGCAGACAGAGGATGTTGGAGCAGCCAGGCTCCGATCACACAGATTTCCTCCGGCCGTGGCCGCCACAGACACAAAGGCAGCTCTTTGCACAAGTACAGGGCCACCTAACACAAACACATTAACATAAATGTTCACACGCGGGCAAAACAAAGTCATAGCTGACTGGAAAATGAGATATTTTCATCACAAATTGCATGCAAGTAGTTGAAGAGCAATACCAACCATTCCCACAGTTTGTATTGTCTCCCTCAGTCTCTCCAGGAGCACAGAGATAACGTGGGGATGGGCTGTTGCTATGGATGCCAGCAACTCTCTCCCCACCTTCGAGTAAGTTTCTCTGGTAGTCACGCTCACATAAGACACCTGGAGCAGAGATGTAAATGAAGAAGGTACTGGGTGAATATTTTACAAAAACGTCATGTTTTCTGTACTATTTGTACATTACCTGGCATCCTCAATATGAAAAACAAAGTACACACAGCACACCTGAGTAATTCAGTGGCTTTGATGTAGATGTAAATTAGTATACACATCCCTCTTCTAGTGTTTTCCCTCTGCGGCTCGTACCTGGTACATCAGCAGAGTTATGGTCGTGACGAACGCAGGGTCAGAGTGCTGAGTCGGTATGGCCATGTGTGCTAGTGCGCTGAGGAGGGAGATGCCATCAGAGCTGTTTACTTCACAAAGCCAGTGCTCAAACTTCTCCTGGTGCTCTGGATCTGTAACAAACACATTAAAAACAACTTAGACTGTGGCAACTGTAAACATCAGACCAAAGAGAATAAGCCTGCTTTTAAAATCCCAATGCGATTGATTTTCTAAATGTCTTTTCAAACTTTCTAAAATGAGAACACATCCAAGCGTCACCATGATGCTCATACCACTATTTCCTTCAGGATTTGAAAGATTATATTCTGGTACCTCTCAGAGCCTGAATGCAGGAGCGTGTGTCGGTAGCAGTGCCGAGTGTCTCCAGTCCTGCTGTCTCTACGCACTGCATAACGTAAAGAACCCTCCACAGCATAAAGCTGGACAGGGTCCCATATGGCATCTCTGACATAAACAACCAAATCCCCAACCTGTAAGAGACAAACACAGAAACTCATAAAATAAATAATTTCCTGTTAAAATGGAAACTCAAAGCCAATTCCTCACCGTTTGTTTCGGAGTACATGTAACACGGCCCTGAGGAAGAGATTGTCATATTCCAGCTGCAGTTTGTCCAAAGACAAAGTCTGTGCATGAGAGCTGGATTCACCAGCACCTGTGACACTCACATACTGGGCCCAGTGGTCACTGACATAACACACTGTCATTCTGAGGAAAAAGACATGAGACAATGGAATTAATATTCAATGTGATGTGCTGTACGGATGGTTTGACTGTATGTTATGGGTGCACTGACCGGATGATGTGTCCCATTCGCTTAACTAGCTGTCTGTATCGTGCTCTGTTATAGGTTTGAAGACCAAGGGCCAGGATTTCAATGAGCGAGGATGCAAAAGCAAAAACACGCATCATCTTCTGACTGGAACAGGCCTGGGGTTGATACACACCTGGGAGGAAGGCATTCGGTTAGTTTATTCAATGATTTATACAAACCAGACGGACAGACAGGCGGACTGACAAACTCACCCTGCTTGTTCATGCCCAGCATGTGTGAATAGAGCTGCTGGAATGGGAACTGGGTCAGCAGGGAGATCAGATCCTCCTCACAGAGCATCAACCAGCTGCGGTCAGGGTCCTCATCCTCAACACAGAGAAAAGGACACATATTGAGTCTTGACAGTCTCTATTTATTTATTATTTACTCTATTTTACTATTCCATATATACCCACAACTGCAATTACTCCTCGATTAAACATACCTCCTCTCCCGCTTCATCAACTAGTGTCCAGTTACCAGACTCAGGTCCAGAAGCTGCTGAGTTCTGGCTCTCACACGGCTTTAGATGTGCCAGAAACTCTGCACGATGTCTGAGTCCAAAGAAAGAAAGTCACTGGTTAAAGATTTTAAGTTGTTAGACCCTGAAAAGATGAATTAGATATTCAAAGACTTTAAGCCAGTTAAGTCTCAAGTTCAGAGTCGAAGATCAGTAGCTGAAGGGTCTCTGGTGTTTACCTTGAAGGAGACATAAGGACGGTCAGAGCTTGCATAAAGTGCAGAACCCCACAGGCGTTCCCCAGAACTTGGATCTGAGGAGGAAATTTGGCAAGAAAACTCCAGTCACTATGTCCAACCATTGCCATGACAACCCTAAATTATGTCTCCAACGAACCTGGAGGAAGGGTGCAGCCCACTTTCCCACCCCGGCAGGACAGCACAGAAGATGACACAGCAGGTACAGGTGCTCACCTGACCCCCCAACATGGAGGAGGACTGCCACCTGCAGAATGGAGCAGAACCATGTAAGTCAACCCAACAAAAAAAACCTTGACCCACGGAACAAGGAGTAGGAAGCGGGCACACTGTGTGTATGCGTGTGTGTGTGCGTGTGTGTGCGTGTACCAATCTCTCCAGCCAGTGATGGATGTCTGTCTGGAACTGTGTGTCGTCCAGAACTCTACGGGTGAAGCTAAACAGGACACTGATGGCCTCTTTCAAGGGTTGGAGAGAACAGGGCTGTGGTTGGCTCCCAGAAAAATCTAATAACAAAAAATATACACAAAGTGGATGTGAGGTGTGCATTTAAAAGTAGAATTGTGCATTAAGGAATGTTTTTAACAACCCTGGCAAAGCCACTCCAAAGCATGTTGAATTTATAGGTTTCTGACCTTTCAGAAGAAGATACAAGTACGATTCCACCTGGAGGCGTGACAGCAGAGCAGTGTACGCATGTAGCGCCACCTTCTGATGGAGTAGTTCACTGCGAGCTTCAAACAGCCTCGTGAGCTCAGCCAGCACACTCTGACTGAACTCTGCCTGCTGGAAGCGGTGGTACCCACACACCTTAGACTGATCTGCACACACACCCTGCAGGGAGGGGATTACGTTCACAGTGTCAGTACAGCGGAAAACTATTATTATTAAATAGTTTTCTCTATGCACTTTTTCTTCTTTTGGGTTTAACCTGTAGAGTAAGCTGTTCATCTCTGAAGCTCCAGAGACGATTCTGTGTGCTCTTGCAGTCAGACGATTGTGTAAGAAGCAGCGTGTGAGATTGGGTCAGCTGTCTACGACAGCGCCAGTAATTCTGAAGAAGTTCGGTCAGTTCGTGGTTTTCCTGTCGGGCAAGGGCACAGAACTCTGCAGCGCACACTTCAACGCCCTCCAACCAGGCTCGCAAACCTCCACCGGGCTCCCAAACACCCAGCTGCTCCAACGAGAACGGCTGCAGAAGAAGAACATGAGGTGATGTAATGTAAACTTTTTTTTAGGTGACAATACAGGTAGTCAGTTATTGATGCCATAGCTAGAACAGTATATATATATAACAATAATAAGCAAGTCCCTGAAAAGCAGGAATTTTAGCTTAAATCATCCTATTACAATAACCATAAATCAGCTATTATCATGTTAGTATGTGTTGTGTGAACTTTGAGTTGAATGTATTGAGATGGTAAATAATGCGTAATTGAATAAGAAGATAAGATAATAAGAAGTCAATAATAATTTGGCAACACCAAATACATCCCTAACCTTTTCCAAACGCTGAGTCCATAATAAAATATAATCTTGTTGTCTTATACCGTTTTAGGAAAAATACATATAAACCTTTGTTCAATGGTAATTTGTTCTGTTACCATTGAAAACCCTCATTGATTACCTGTATTTCTGTAGCTGTCTCTGGTAATTCTGGGTAGAGTTTGCTTCTAGAAAGTTCTGCTACAGACTCCACAGGCTGCAAACTTGGGGGGGAAGATTCCTGCTCAGGAAGTGCCAACACTGCAGGTCCCTTTTCCCTATTTTTCACAGCTTCCTCGCAGAGCTGAATCATGGAAACCTCCTCCAGTCTTGGGAGAGAGGGGTACAGCGCAGGGGCACTTGGGGCACTTGGGGCATTTGGGATTTGAAACGGAGTTAAAACACCTAACTGATTCCACGACTGTTTATCTTTTCCAGACTCAGTGGTCTGTGCTGCAACATCAAGCTCAACGGCGTGAGCTGCCACTTCAGCGACCTTCTCCTCCTCATCGTTTGACTCTGTCAGATGCACTGTATCCTTTGATGTCTGAGGTGACTGTAAAGTCGCAGTTAACACTGATGTTGATAAAGCATTCGACGAGGAGGTCTGCGGCGTCTCAGAAGGAAGACCTGAAGGCCGTGTTGTGGTCTCAGGGTGCGGCTCCTGGTATGGCAGACTGAGGGGGATGTCGGTGAAGGCCTCATCAAGGGTAGCTGAGGGAGCTGTGGCTCTTTTGTCTTCCTCTGACTGCTTCTGCTTCCTGACCAGCTGAAAACACAAAACAACAATTACAAACCACATGATCAACAACTCAGCATGTGCAGTATGACAGAGAGTATGTGAATACACTGTGATGAATAGAGCTCTACTATTAGAAAATCATATGAGTTTATTTCTCTTACACCTGCACTCTAAATAGTTCATTAGTGTCAGAAGGAGTGTCGTTGCAACTGTGTAGCCTTTTGATGGACGAGAGAGACATGAGAGACAAGTTAAAGTAAGTTGAATCACCTGAGATTTTGAGCTGGTTTTTGTCTTGGTCTTCTTTGGTCGTGAAGCTTCCATTTTCTATCAGCTTTACCGACTTCTCCGATCACCTTGGAAATTAGTCCTTATATGTCGAATAGAACACACAAACAGCGACCATTAGCTGGGTTAACTAGCGAGGTCCGTCTTGTGATAAGCAGGTGCAGGCTGGCTGCGTTGCAAAGATAAACACTCATCGATTGGTTGTAAACAAAACATGGAAAGAGAAGTCAGGAACCAATCGACATGTATCTTAGCATGGACATAACATGATGACATCTAGAGAATACATGTAAAAAGGAAACCTGTCCCTGTTGATAAACACTTGAGGTTAGCTAATGTACACAACTACGCTCTGCGAGGCTAAACACAGTTATCGCGTTGGCTTCTAGGCCGTTACGCGGTCTTTCTCGTATTTAATACATTTACCAGCGACTCGAATGTCTCCGTATTGTTGCCTACATTATAAAAAAACAGTTGTTGACACGTCAAATCGCGCGTCATGCGGAGGAAGCCCCGTCTGATGGTCAGCTGTCATTTGTTTTGTTTGTTCCAGGAACTCCGCAATCGAAGTCACGTGACTACTCCACCTCTCTACGGAAAGTCAGAGAGTCCAAACCGTGCGGTACCTCTTTTTAAAAAACAAACCTCACGCAGTGTAAACATTTCTGCTTTTTTAAAATCGAGACATGTGTTACAGATTAACGTCATGCTTTAAGGCCGAATAGTCTCATTAAAACCAAGATATATTTTGTAATATAGATATTAAATCAAGACAAATTAACAGTCCACCCCAGAACAGTTGGTGTAAAGGACCTTAAAAGATCCTCTGTCCTTTCATATGGTGTCATGATTGCTTACTCGGATTTCAACGAAGGAGATTATACAAGACAAATAACCAACAAATTCAAAAGTGATCTAATTAGAGTGCACATTTATTAATTTCAACTATGGAGTCAGTAGTAGATTATATTTTAATAACTTAAACAATTTCCAGGAGTGTTCATACAATACACAGACATGATTCAAAGTCATAAAGATATTTATTTATTAAAAAAACATGGCAAAATCCCTTTAAATCACCTCTAAACCTAACCAAAGATAATTGAATGTTAAGCCTGTGTGCATCACATCGAAAGGAACATATCAGGTGCTAGTTATAATTACAGCTGCGGTTGACGTGACCAGCCTTCTAAATCTCTTTCATACAAACCAGATTGTATTTCCAATCCAGCTGCTCTTTGACATCATCAAATAAATGTGTGTTGCAACAATAACTCTCTGATTCATAGCCTCCAGCCAACACATAATGCAACATTTCAGTATCCTGAATCTCCCCTGGCAAGAAATTTCCTTTTAGGAAATGTATAAGCCGTATGACGCAGAGCAGGAGAAACGAAGAATGCCGCAGCTAGAAGTACTAAATAGCTGATTGATGCTGGCAGTTCATAGGCTTGATATACAGTTTTAAGTTCCTGCATGTAAAGTTAGGGTGGACATCTATCTATTAGAATATACTCTTAAAAGGACAACATACATTCTACAAACATCGAAGCTTTAAAATGCTCTTTGTACAAAAATTGATAGATACATCTTAGTTACATCTCCTCCCAATGATTTGAAAGAATTGGTACGCTGCATTCAAAAAGGTTAAAGTTCAAAATGAATACACAAATGCTTAAATTCTATAATCACAAAATAGTGTTGATACAGTTACATTATTTCTACACAGATTGCACTGCTGGATATGTTGACATATGTAAAGAGGTGTAGCCCATACACACAGTCAAATGACCAGTTTTATTTTCCATCCTGTACCATCTGCTTTGATCTATTCAAAGACAAGGGACACACGTCTATTGCAAGCACAGAAGTGGACTGTTAGGAGGCAAAGTGTTTGAGAGGTTTGACGGACTGTTTGCTATGTGCTTTTATGGAGAGGCGTTGAAGGACTGCAGGGCGGGGTATATCTTGACTTCTGGACCCTGGCTGTATAATGTTTGTAGAGGAAGTTGTTCCTGCTTGTGTGTGGGATTCGGTGCCTCGTCGAAGGCCTCAGGTGTGTGATGAATGTATGCTTGACTCAGAGCCAAACTGAGAATCTCGGTCTTTTCTTTGTAGAAGCGCAGCTCTATGCCTCGACGGCGAGCCAATACCAGCTCCCTCTGCGCCACCTGCAGCTCCTCCCCGAGTCGCCCCGGTGACCTTTGCTCCCGTCCGAGCCAATCCAGAGCCATGCTGCTGCGTATATATTCATCGAGCCCTCTTCGAGAGTAATAGGAAATTACACTCTGGAGGGGGGGGGGGTCAAGGTCATTAACAATCATCAATGAATGTAGCAGGTTTGTTGATCTTAGTTGATAGCATTGAGGTGATGTGACCTTGGCGTCACCCGTACCTGTCGAGAGCATCGCCTTTCCCTCAGAGCCTTCAGCGTCCCGTTCCACTGCAGCAACTGGAAGATTGTCATCATCTCCTACAAAGGGGAACAAATGTGGGAGAGAGAGCGAAAGTGTTGTACAACCACCTGGGAAATGACTTGAAGAATAAACCTGTACATCGGTCTGAGAAAAGATAACATATTATGAGGGTATTTCTTGATGCTCACTCACACCATAACCGTGAATGATTGAAAAGATCAAGGTTTGAAAAGATATTGTAAATATTCATGCGCCACGTTGGGGTTTCACCCTCATTTATTAAACCCTGTGTAACTGACCAGGTGGCATGTGTTAAGATCAGTGACATTAGTGTTAAACAGAAGAAAGAAAGTCCATAAATTAACCAAAATGGACCAAATGAGACACAGATGCAAAAGATTACACACAAGTCGTCTGGAGTTGAAGTCCATGTTGTATCTGCTGGTCTGTTTACTTTACTTTATTCTATAGGCCTTCCAATCTAACACCTCCTGGACTGACCACATGTAAAAATTATCTGAAGCATCTACAGGCGAATACCTTGTCACTGATTTGAATGATTTAAGGATTTTAATGTCTGTGTTTGAATACATTGTGCATATGTGTATGAACAGGTGGGCACGTATGGAGGTGTATATATTACTTTAGCAGGAATGATGAAGGACCCATTTCCTTCTGCTAATAGCCCACTTTCTGCCGACATGTGCATATTCACACAAGAGGTAGAAATAATAGATGCTTCATACCATGACTCCCTGCCTGGGTCTCACTGAGAGTGAGAGGCCATGGGAGTACATTAGCAAAACCATTCTACATGGGGGGTAATGACAACAATGGAGGGTGGAATGACCCCCTCCTTGGTTTTGAATCATGTTATGTTTGGCTTAATGATACTGCTTTAATTGCTGTCCAATTATGAATACCCAACTTTGGATCTCCGTAGTACTCCTTTAAAAAGTCTGAATCCTTTGAAGTAAATGAATATTTCACGCAAGTACCGAATGTTTTATGAGCACAGCTAGAAAAATAATTGGCAGTAGTTTTATGTCTTACCTGAAACTCCAGCATCGTCCTTCCTTCGTAGGAGTGGAGCAGCAAAACATATGTTCCAATGCTGGTGCTTGAATCACAAGCATCTTCTATGGCAACCTTTACATAGACAACAGTGCGGGTCAGCATTTATGTTGAAATAAAATTTGTGAGAAAAAGAAGAAATACTGGGTGTTTGCACTGACTCACGCTCACAGCGCTGTCTGAGGCCGCCTGCTGCAAACTCTGAGCGATGAACTGAGAGTCGATGCGTCGGCACGGCAGCTCGTTCACAAGCGAGTTCATCAGAGCCACGCGAGCTGCATCCCTCCGAGCTTCTGCCTGGCTCTCACACACCTGACGATGGCGAGGTGATGAACGGAAAGGGGTTAAGATGTCAAGAAGAGTATAAAATGAAAGGGGAATAAGAAGTGGGAGTTTGCACTTCAAAAGAAGTCTGCTGATACGAGTAAGCCTATAGGGTTGACTAATTTGGGTCAATGAGTTTGGTTTATGAATGGGAGCCCACGCTCAGTTAAATAATGATGGTTTTACAGTTCATTACACCTTATCATGGGATCGGACCACAATTCATTAATGAGATTAGAGCATACAAGGCGTTCACAGATAACCAATCACATGACTTCTCTGAGCTGGGGCTGCTGTCAAGGCCAGAAGGAGACGCATTGTTGAATTTAAACAGCACATCAATTCTAATAAACCTTAAAAGTGTGTGTGACTCTGTGTTGCTCGCAAGCTCTCCCCTCTGACAGAAAAGTTGATGTGAAAGCAACAATTACTTTTGGTCAGAAAAATAACAATTTGCGTGAATCAGGAACTGTTTTAATATTGGATTATTTAGTTGAGAGCTAGTCTGTGCTGCTGCAGAGAAATGAAGAGTGCAATAGCAGATCAAACCGTATTAATACTATCAATTAAAACATGGTAATAAACAGTTAATTAGAAGTACAACCACGATGTTTATCGTATAGTTTTTAACAATTCCACACACATCATCAAGTGAATAACATCCCCTACACAGTGTGTCTTAATAAAATGGTAATGGTAATGGTTTATTTTTTTGTCAAATACGTGCACTTCCAAAGGCACGGAGGACAGTGTGGTGGTGTTTGATGGACGCGGGTCAGGTACGATATAAAGCGTGGAAATCCCACCAGGCAGCATAAACACACCTTGTAGTTACCAAAGCAGCTTCCTCCTGGCAGGGTGACATAGCAGACATGTGAAGGACCAGGGGACGCTGCAGACTCGTACAGCAGCAAGCTCTCCGGGTGGATAACCGCGTCACCGACGGAGGCGTCTGATTCGCTGGAGGAACCGTTTGAGCGACACGTCTGCCTCTGCTCCCAGAAGTTATGCAGCATGGCCACCACATTCACTGCACTCACAAGAAGGACAAATATCAAAGTGACAGATTTATTTGTTATTTTGTCAACTCCTCTGTGTCGTCAACTCCAGGTTTATTTGGTCTTGTTTGGAGTAAACCTATAAGAATATGTCTAGAGGTTGACATAAATATAAAAACCAGAAATCAGTATTCCCAGTTTGTCTGCGAAGAATTGGCAGCTGTGGCCCCCCATAACATTAACAAATCATAATTTTCTACTTTGTGCCAAGCTACCAGCACCTATGGGCTGCAGCTCATTCCAGGGGAGCAGAGGAGAAGAAAGTTGAAGAGAGATGACTTTGAGATAACGTAGTTATCTTTTCCTGTTATAAATCCTCAGTTACTCACAGTCTGTGGTGCTGGCGTCGGTCTCCCTCTGTGACAGGTATGACATGATGCTCTCCTCCACTTGGCTCATCTTCATTCAGCGTTTACTTCCACAGCTGCCTCAAATACAATCTGGACCCTTTTCTGATCAAAATCAGTCCTTAAAACAGCACAAACGATGCTAGAATTGACCAACCGCCTCCACCATTACAGCTCAGGGTGGGAACATCGTGGGGAATAAACAAAAAATCTCAAAGCCCCTCTACTCTCCTTTTCTCCCCATATCCTCCTCCCCTGTGTGAACATCCCACCAGGGTTTCTTTTTTGAAGTGGACCACCATTGTCACGCCCGCAGCCAATTAGCTGAGAGGGCCCCTCACTCTTTCTACACACACACACACACACACACACACACACACACACACACACACACACACACACACACACACACACACACACAGAGGTGCAGAGCTGGAATGCTGAGCCCCTCCCCTCGAGCCATACAGCTGGCTAATCCCTAAACAGAGTTGGACGGTTAAAGACCTGCACAAGGCTGCCAAGCTAAACCACAGATGGCATATTTTACCACCTTGAGCACAGGAAAAATATAAGGTTTTATTACTGGATATTTATTTTTTTGTTCAATGAAAACTCTTCCGTGCCACCCAAGTTGAGGACAATTCTAGCCAACATTGTGTATAAGATGTGTGGGGGTGGGATAGATTTGACTAATTTGAGAGCACGGAGCCGAGGGTCTGAGCTCTATTCACCCTGTTCAATAGGAATGCCCATTGTTCAGGTCTGAATTCACCCGCTCTCTGAAAGCCTCTTAAGTATAAATGGACCAAATTCTGAGAAACAAGTTGTTTTTAGCTCCCAAGTCCTCTGCGTTCTCTCTCACTCTCTCCATTTTACATATTATGCCTCAGTTCAGTCGGCGTCGCAGAGAGAGCCTGTTTCATGCTTAATGTGTTGTGTGATTTGGAGCAAAATGTTTCCACGTGTTATCAAGCTCTGCTTTTCTGATTGATTGCTGGGAGAGTGATCTATTCAAGCTACATTCATAGTGGTGAGATCTTTCAACCATGGGAGTTAAGAGTGAAAACACAAAAGCTTTTCACGAACCTGCATTCAGTTTTGACTTAAATCTACTCACGTTAGCCCCTCAGTCAGCAGTATACCCAAATGAACATTAAACAACACCACTGGCAGACTTTACTAAATAGGTTGCTGCTTTTATTCCCATTATGAAGTTAATAAGTATCAACTAACTAACATTTGATCACTGGACTACCAAGAATGTTCAGCACAGGTTCATATGTCCTGAGAGAATATTTTTTTTGTTTTCCTTAAACCGTTCTATTGAATCAAAAAAGTAAAACAACTTAGTAATTCAAAAGGTTTAATTATCAAACCGCCACATAAGCACTCCACATTTAAACTGCACTGCAAGTTGATAGTTACAATCCACATAGGAAAATGGTTTTCTGCTCGATGTGCTGAATGTTTTTCACTCATTCCTTGTGTTTCACACAGATACAGAGCAGTTGAGGTGTTGCAGAGAGACTCTCGAATTTCCTCATCAGCTATCATGCATTTTCCACTCTTAGGAAAAAAGGAGCAGAGACATCATGCTCGTTCACTAGAAAAAAAAAAAAACATCTCTGCAGTTATCCCCAGAAGGAGGCATCATCCATGCTAGACTTGATGTTGCTTTGGTTCTCTCTCCTGGATTTGGTCACCAAGTTGGCTTCTCCTTTTTGCAGACGTCTCCTCTGTGCAGCCTTCTGCTGTTTGGTGAGCTGCCTCCGCACCTTCTCGCGGACCACCGCCTGCAACACACAGAAGTATCGGCAGCACTCCAGATGAATGTGCAAGGCAGACTCAACAGAACGTAGACGTTTCATTTCAGATTCGAGTCAACTGTCAAATTATTTTACAAACTGCTCCGCCCTGTGAAAGTGCTTTAGAAGCACCTACAGGACGTTTTGGTTGTTGCCAAAACCAATAACTAGGATTAATAAGTAGACTGAAGTATCCAAACTGTCACGCAATCTCCTCAGAGCTTTCGCAATTGGTGGTGGTTATGAATTATTTTATGGAGGGCTCACTTTGGCCCTTTTAAATATATATATATATATATATATATATATGTATATATACACTCACCGGCCACTTTATTAGGTACACCTGTCCAACTGCTCGTTAACACTTAATTTCTAAGCAGCCAATCACATGGCGGCAACTCAGTGCATTTAGGCATGTAGACATTATCAAGACAATCTCCTGCAGTTCAAACCGAGCATCAGTATGGGGAAGAAAGGTGATTTGAGTGACTTTGAACGTGGCATGATTGTTGGTGCCAGAAGGGCTGGTCTGAGTATTTCAGAAACTGCTAATCTACTGGGATTTTCACGCACAACCATCTCTAGGGTTTACAGAGAATGGTCCGAAAAAGAAAAAACATCCAGTGAGCGGCAGTTCTGTGGGCGGAAATGCCTTGTTGATGCCAGAGGTCAGAGGAGAATGGCCAGACTGGTTCGAGCTGATAGAAGGGCAACAGTGACTCAAATAACCACCCGTTACAACCAAGGTGGGCATAAGAGCATCTCTGAACGCACAGTACGTCGAACTTTGAGGCAGATGGGCTACAGCAGCAGAAGACCACACCGGGTGCCACTCCTTTCAGCTAAGAACAGGAAACTGAGGCTACAATTTGCACAAGCTCATCGAAATTGGACAATAGAAGATTGGAAAAACGTTGCCTGGTCTGATGAGTCTCGATTTCTGCTGCGACATTCGGATGGTAGGGTCAGAATTTGGCGTCTACAACATGAAAGCATGGATCCATCCTGCCTTGTATCAACGGTTCAGGCTGGTGGTGGTGGTGTCATGGTGTGGGGAATATTTTCTTGGCACTCTTTGGGCCCCTTGGTACCAATTGAGCATCGTTGCAACGCCACAGCCTACCTGAGTATTGTTGCTGACCATGTCCATCCCTTTATGACCACAATGTACCCAACTTCTGATGGCTACTTTCAGCAGGATAATGCGCCATGTCATAAAGCTGGAATCATCTCAGACTGGTTTCTTGAACATGACAATGAGTTCGCTGTACTCAAATGGCCTCCACAATCACCAGATCTCAATCCAATAGAGCATCTTTGGGATGTGGTGGAACGGGAGATTCGCATCATGGATGTGCAGCCGACAAATCTGCGGCAACTGTGTGATGCCATCATGTCAATATGGACCAAACTCCCTGAGGAATGCTTCCAGCACCTTGTTGAATCTATGCCACGAAGAATTGAGGCAGTTCTGAAGGCAAAAGGGGGTCCAACCCGTTACTAGCATGGGGTACCTAATAAAGTGGCCGGTGAGTGTATATACATACACACACACACACACGGTTTAAACATAAAAGGCACCATGTGATACACTATAGCTTCAGCTAATTGTATATGTAGTTCCTTGACAGGACATAACAAGAATAACAGTGTGAAAGACAAAATATAAGCGGTAAAAAGAATACACAAGACACACCACACAAAGCGTTGTTACTTTCTTACCGGTGGTATTGTGCTGCAGCTCCCTATGCTGCCCACTGTACCCTCACTATCCGTCCTCATCCTCCTGTGCTCCGCCATGTGGAGAAGACTGTCCGAGTCTCTGCAGGAGAAAACACAAATAACACAACTGCTTTTGGGGCAAGACAAAAAAAATGAAATAACTGTTGGGGTATAATACATTTTAAGTTCCTTGCTCAATTTGATGCAAATCGGGCCTTATTTTATTCTCTGAAAGATATTGACCACACATTCGTAGTAAAAGGCCTAAAATTATTAGTTGGCTTTGTAACACAGTTGCACGGGGCGTATTCAAACTTTATATTATGTAATGTGTTGCATGGTGGAATAGGATAACTTCCCTTTGTGTTTACCTGAAGGGTTTAAATTCTTTGTTTGAAGTAGAAAGGTCTTCCAGCTCCGGACACTCATCCTCTGCCTCATTCAACTCTTCTTTTAAGTCCTTATCTGGCTCTTCATCACTTCTTGCAGCGGATGTTGTCTCAGTCTCTTTATGTTCTTCCTGCTTTTTCTCCTCATTTTGGATGTCTGGCATTGTGTCGCTGACTTTCAGACCTTCCAGTTCCAGAATGGCATGCTTGTATTCTTCAATGTCCACACCCTCTTCTACTTCTTCCTCAACCGTTTCCTCTTCATCATCGTCGTCGTCATCATCATCCTCCTCCTCCTCCTCATCATCATCCTCCTCCTCCGGTCCAGCTGGGTGTAGTAATGCACTATCTCTCTCCATATCTTTGGTGAAGCCGCTAGCTGAGACTTCGACATCAAGAGAACAAGACCGCCTGTAGAAATAAACAGTGAAAACAAAAGATATAAAAGTTGGCTCCCACTTTCAATAACAATTAAATAAAACAATGTAAAATTAAATTGTCTTAATACAAATATGGAACAATGTTGAAGTAAATAAAATCAAGTGGTTTCATTTTATAAGAAAGGACAACCCAGGGTTTTTCCATAACAAAATACATAATTACCAACCAGCTCAATTTTCATTGTATATCAGGAGCTTTTATTGCAACGTAACATAAGAGCGTTTGTTACCTGATGTCTTTGAAGGTCGGGTAGAGCTCGCTTTCGTAATTGTATCGCTTGGCAAAGAAATCTCTGATACATTTGACATCTCTGTCAAAATACCTATACACAAAGTTCAAAAAAGTGAATAACAGAAAGCTCTTTACGGACGTTTTATTAATCTTAGGTTTTCATTAATTTTCAGTTTTTTGACTGAAACACTAACCATTCAGCATTAACGTGTGAGGTGGACACCATTTGAGGGAAGTCAATCATAGTTATGTGGTCCTGGTCGTCGAGCATAAGGTTGAACTCGTTAAAGTCTCCATGAATCAGGCCGTGATTGGCCAGTTTGACTATGAGCTCCATGAACTCATTGTAGAGGCCAGGAGGATCCTGCAGCTCATGCACCTGACACCTGAAAGACAACAATGCACATTAAAACAGACAAGGAACAGAGAGTAGGAATCGTGTGCTGTTGCTATTAATAAAGTAATATGCAGAGCAGGAAAGAAGGATGGACTGTTTACATACAATGGATATCCATTGATGAATTCCATCACGACAGCGTGTCTGTTATAGTCCACCGGTTTGGGAACAGGAAAGCCCCGATCATACAACGCCTGATAAAAGGAGAAAACATTTTAGTAATTTGCTGGTGACATTTCATTTATTGTCCACATAACTTGTTCATTGATTTGTTCCCTTACCTTCATGTAGGCATACTCTTTCATAGCAGACAGGCGAGAGAGGTATAGCCAGGACATGTTCTTCCTGTGCTGGTGGTAATCTCTCTTGTTCTTCAGATTTCTGAAGGAGGTACGACCCAATCTGTGAAGCTTCAGAGCGTACTGCTCATCATTTGGACTTGCCACAATATATATATCTACAGGAAAAAAGCACAAACACTACTTCAATGAATGAGGAAACATTGAAAAAACGACTGGCTGTGATAGATAGATAGACAGATAGAGAGAGGGAGAGAGAGAATATATCTTAGACCTCACTATGCCATAGGTATGGAACTTTTCTCATACCTGACTCTTTACCAACACCCATCTGGTTGCCAACTGAAATGAGAACTTCTCTGGCGCACAAGGTCTTCAGAGCCAAGTAGTCATATCCTCCATTGTTCAACCTGTAACCCTGCACCGCTAAAAAGCAACATACACATGTCACATTAGTAATACGACATGGATCTTTAATGCCCACCAAGACTTGGGAGGTTTAAAGAGTATTCCTCTGTGTTTTCTTACCCCTGGAGCGTTCATAGACCACAAGTTTGTGTTTAACAAGCTCTCTGAGGACCTTGTTGCAGCCGCCATGTTTGAGGCTGGCTATGGAGGACACGAGACTCACTGGAACAATCTCATGGTTTTTCATTCCCATCTCCACCTGTGTGCAGTTAACAGGGAGGACAAGAGTCTGAATAGTGCTGCAGAGCTAAGATGACATCAAATCAGCATTGCTTATTGACACCGTGGCCTCAACTTTTAAATAGAATATGATGGACCCTAGTGAAATACTGGCAAATTATACAATACACACAGGACCCGTTTCATGCAAAAATTCAATAATCGTTTTAATACAAATAACCTCCGTTACTATGCAGCTAAGCAAGGAACCATTGTCCACTTGGTTTGTCTAACACAAACTGCTGAACCCTACACCAAGCTAAACTTAACATTATGTGGCTTACAATCTATATTTGAGACACATTTTGACACAGAATGAGGAGAGGATGTTGAAATCTATCACCTAACGCATACACTACAGTCAAATAGGAGGGGTCATTTTTCGGGACAGCGTGGACCAGGGGGAGAACCGTTCAAGGTTGCTAGGTTACATGGGCGAGCAAATTTTGTTTATTAGATCGACTTCAAAATGTGAAATCCGACATTTCAACCACCGGAACGGGCACATCCAAAGATAACAGTTTGCCTGTAACGTTAGTTACTTAAGATCTAACGTTAGTTATGAGTTACAGTCAAACTGGTTGACGTATATGCAAGGAAAGCCACAAGCGTTAGCTCGCGTCGGGTTAACTAAGCTAACGTTAGTTAATAACACTATACGTAGTAAGTTAGCCTAGCACAAGCTAAGAGGGGACAGAACCATAGGACAGAACGATTAGCTTGGCTAACGTTAGCCGGCTAGCTGTTACTTACCGCTGTGAGGACACGGAAGTCATCTCGAGATAAGTATCTCAACACGACTACATTCAGCTTCCCCATGTTTCACCCAGATAACAAACGAGAACGGTGTTTGGAATACTATTTATAATACCGTTTGGGCTCGGTCGTCCACATTTTAGTAAACACACGTGTCGGAAGTATCACAAAACGGAAAGACATCCCTTCACGTCTACTTCCGATGACGTCATCAGGCTTTAACACAACACATCACACACAATTTTAACACATGATAGGCCTACCAACGTTTGAGTGTGGTAACGGAGTAATAACGTTATAATAATTTAAGATGAATTAAGTATATTTGGACTTTTAAGTCAATGTACCTGAAATTACCGTTACTATTCATGTTACTGTGTTTTTAATGATATATACTGTATACTGTTCATTTGAAGAAATCAAATTGAATTGATAGAATTTGTTATTATTCCAGTTCAGGATTAATTTAAGTGTTAATTAGTCATAATAACGCTAGATATCTGCTAGTGGATTATAACTGGGGAAAAAGTAGTATTAGATTTGAGTATAGCCTCCATTTTACAGACTCCTTGTGTTGTGCATGATGGTTGGCTCCCACAAGGTCATGCCTTGCAGGCCCACTTAAATCACTACTGACACCTGTTTTTTTCTACCAAGACAAGTCAACATGTCTGCTGGGAAAAGGGCTTTTGGATGTAAATGAGCTGTCAAGGAATATTATGTTTGGGGGTGTTGTTTGGATGTTTGACTATGTTCTAAAATATATATTTATCATGAATGTGTGGGCTAATATTTATTGTTTGCGAGAGCTAGTAGCTTTTGTGTGGCTTTATTGTTTTTTATAATCATCATTAATCAGCAGTGCTGTGAGCCCAAGAGTTTTCCCTCGAGTACAATGAAGTACATTATATTAGACCTCAAATTAAAGAAATATATCTAGTGATGCTACAGGAAACACTACATCATTCCAATGAAACGTGAAGGTCAGGTGTGTGTGTGCGCGTGTCTATAAGTGAAAGATAGAGAGAGAAGGCATTAAAAAGATTTACAACCAAGTTTCTGTTGCCATAGCAGCTGGATTATGTGCATGTGGGCAGGTAGATCCCAAACAGAGTGTTTACACAGGACTGCCCTGTGACAGACATCACTCTGTTCCACTCCCAGCCACATACTCAAACACACACACACACACACACACACACACACACACACACACACACACACACACACACACACACACACACACACACACACACACACACACAGACACAGACTGAGCGCTCCACCTCCACAGGCTGTGTTGACTTAGTGGAATTCCACCATTGGTTTATTTAACATTCTGCGGTTCAGCAAATGTGCCTGTGTCTGAAGAGAGGTCATGCATGCTCTGTGTGTGTATGTGTGTATATGTGAACAAAATCAAGTTTTACTGACCTTTGTGTTTCATAACTGTAGATCTGAATGAATTGACTCTCTTATAGTGATCATTTTACTCCAAAACTTGTAGGTTATTACACAGGACAAATGTGTGGAGAGCACAGAGTGAGACAATGAGCTCCGTGTGAGTCACTCTGTGTCTGTAAGTGCTCTGCAGGTCTTGTGAATGTTTGTTTCAAAATGTTTTTCACACTCTTTTTACTGCGTAATGGTAGTTTTCGGTTACTAGAACCAATCTGGGCTCCCGGTCTGTTAACTTCTGATTTTAACAGCTTCAGAAGTTTTTTCTTGGTTGTGATGTATATTTGGACCCCAGTTTACACAATTAATGGAAAAAATAAAAGGTAACAAATAACAATATGTTTTCTAATAAACAGAACCACATTCTGTCGATTCCACCTCACTGTAGGATGAATCACTTAAGATCTATACATTATGTTGTCCTGTTTGTTAATTTTTTTAAAGTTCGATTTTTCTGGATATTTAAAGTTATTAGTTTAAATACATAACCTGAATTACTTGGTAATAAATTAATTCCCAGCAGAAAATGATTTTTTCACAGTTCTTGGAATTCTTAAATCTCACACTAGAGGGCTCTGTGACACAAGTTTACTGTCGATGCTTAACTGCGTCTTTTGTCTCATGTAGACCTTTTGTTGTCCCTGTTTAAATCCTCCCATGTGTGCACCTGGCCTTTTGTCTGAACTGAAGTGTCTTTGTAGTATAATGCAGACACAGTGTTTGGATGATTGCAGGATGAATGTAAGAGGACAGTGCCATTGTTGGCTGGGTGGTGTTAACAGACCCGCTGGGTTTGTTATTTCACCATGGCGCTCTGTTCAACATTATGAAAAAAAAATATCATCCAGCTGAAAGCCTTTGTTTCCACGATTGGAAAAGATTGATTATCATATATGCTGCTGCTTGTGTAATTTAATCAATCTTTTTAATGAATCAATCAATTCATCAGAACTATACTTTGGACCGACTGCTTTAAAAAAAATTGAAATGTATAATATGAATGATCAATGGATTTAGAGTATGCTACCTAATTACTATTATTTTAGTTGTTTTAATTTTCAACAAGCAGAATTATTATTCTGTTAATAATAAAGGCAATTAACAGCACATTATAACACAATCCTGATTGGTCAATGACCAACACAGTTTTGGACATGATTTTCTGTAAGGATTTCTTTATAATCTACAAACATAAAAAAATGATATTTTAAGTTAGAGCGTCTGGTCTACAGAGATTTAATTGTTTCCGCAGATAAGTGGAAGGTTTCATTCACTGGTAAAACTTATAGTTCACTCCCCTGATTCTCAGCAGAGTTTCTTGTGAAACAGCCTATGACGGACAGGCGAGTCAGGAAAGTGACTTTTACACAAACACGGACCAGAGTGACCGACGGTGTGTTCGCTTAGATGGAGAGTAGAGGGAGAGATTGGACCTGCCTGTGTGTGGAATGATCTGGAACCTGGCTGAACAGCCATTCCTTCATGCACAAGCCCCACAGCACGCAAACGCACATGCACACACACACACACACACACACACACACACACACACACACACACACACACACACACACACACACACACACACACACACACACACACACACACACACACACACACACACACACACACACACCAGCACACAGTGAGATAGTGTCTTCCTTCCAGAAGTGTGCAAGGAAACTTTTTGTAAGGATTCAACACAAAGCAGCTCTCTCAGAGCTCATAACATTCCATCATTCTCTCCCCCATCTCACTTCTTCTTTGCCACAGTTTTGGCTATAAAGGATGCAATACACCTGATTCATTCCTGTTTGAGACAGATTCACCATCCCCCTATGGGTTAATGCAAGCACTCACAGGTCTTCTGATGTATTGTTTTAAATGTGATGACCCCATCCATTTTCAGTGTGTGGAGTGCAGAATATCCTCAATGGACCTGCAGTAAATTGATATCCTTTGATTAGAAATTAATGAGCCCCTCGTTAGCTTAAGATGAAAGTGAGAACTGCATAGGTCAAAGTGATGAAAGGACCTTTGCAGTACCGACTGAGGTGAATTGATCCCTACATATGAGGTACTTATAGTGTATCAAAGCTACCAGCCCTTCCCTCTATTATTATCATTCACTTGAACAGATACATTTCTCATGGTGCTCTAATAATGAATTAAAGCAAGTGGTAGCATATGTACCATTTACCAAATTTACTTCCAATATCTTTGAGGTTATATCTTCAATATGTTGCATATACCCACAAACTGAGAATACCCACTGAACAGCTGTTTTATGTTGCATATGTTTTGCGTCTTTTAACCAAACAAACAAAGGTCTTCCAAATTGTTTTAAAAGGTTCCTTGTTCATGTCAGTACCGTCTCTTGGTGTTAGAATCTCCTGGGTCGCTGCGGAGCGAACGTGTGAGCACGGCAGACTGGCCATCACAGGATGTCTGCTCCACAAACATGAACAATTTTGAGGGTAAAACACATGTACACGAGGCCACACACTCACAGTGTCAGCCTATTAAATTGCTTTCTTGTTGTTTTCCAGCTTTAAGCTTCAGGGAGAGAGCACTGAATTGAGGCAGGAATTCGAGAAGCTTAGGTCTCCAGCAACAAGCGTGGGCTTTATTCATAGAGTATCACTGCTGTGCCTTTAGCCTGCTTCTATGTGTTTGGAAACATCCCGTTTGATTAGATTAGAGCAGAGGAGATATCTACTTACCCTGCCTGTTCTGCTGCAAGTCTCCTGAACAATAATGTGCTCTCAGGTGTTGGTACAAGTAGCGAGTAAATGAGGGGCCTGAGGAGAAATACGAGGAGGATAGACAGAACCTGTTCAAAGCCCAGCTGACACAGCTGATGAACACACACACACACACACACACACACACACACACACACACACACACACAAACATACACACACACTTCAGAAAACGATTTTTTTCTCTATTAGCTTTATATGGATATTTAGTTGTTATACATGTTGCATTGTGCATGTGGAGAAAGCCTTAATCAGCACCACCAGCTACCACCAGCACACAATGAATACAGACACACGACAAAACTGCAGGGAGTACTACAGCCTACAGGTTAGAGGTTTTTCAGCGGAATTTTTTTATTGTATTTGTCATGGGTATTTATGTGGATGCATTCACCTGTATGTTATTATTCGGTACATTATTTAACTGCCTCTCGGTCTGAGCTGACTAGACCTGCTGAATTGAGCTCTGGGCAAGCGGCTTGGCTCTGCACTGGAATAACAAGCTAGTTGGAGGGCAGGTTTGGATAGAGATGAAGACTAGTTGCAGTTCCTTCAGCAGCTTGTTAAAGTGCCATTCTGTTGAATGCTTAAGTGATTGATATTTACAAATGCATTGTGTGGTCTGCTTACATCAAGCTTCATGTTCGCTGGGATCTGTTTATGTGCATGACCAGAAAGAAATTTCCCTTTTAGCTTCAGTGCTACATGACCAAATCCCCCCGAAAGGTTACTAATCAGGATTTTTTTAATTGACGGAGCACAAAATCTGATTAAGTGACGGTGGTGTGAAAGTAGGTTTCCTCTTCTTCTGCTGCTCTTCTTTCTTGAAATGATTTTTTCAGAGACTTGTCTGAGGTTAAATTTGAGTAATTTAATCTCTGTGAGGTTGAGGCAATCAGGGGAGACTCCAGGAAGTCATTGTGCAAGGAAATAGTACCTGAAACCTGAAAACTAACTATAAATTAATGTTTTTACATTTCTGTGTTTAGGGATTACACAAACAAGATACAACATGTTAGTAGCTTTAGATGTGCTTTATGACAGAGGCTCTGTTATCCTCCTTGCCCTTGTTTTAATATTTTTATGCTAAGCGAACAGTCTCTTTGCTCCAAATAAAATAACTATGCCAAGTAAATAATGGGAAACTATTTCATTAAGGCCATGAATGTAGCTGTGAGTAATAAAAAATGGATGCAGTTAATGGAATGTCCTCACAAAAATGTTTTGTATTTGTGTGTTTTTGCGTGTCCATGTGTGGATGTGAAAGTAAGATTGATGTAACATTGTACACTCCCAGATAATAACATGCCACAGTGATAAAGAATGCTGCTAACTAAGAGTAATTCATAAATGATCCTCTCAATATCACACACTCACACACACACACACACACACACACACACACACACACACACACACACACACACACACACACACACACACACACACACACACACACACACAGCCTTTGCTTGTGTCAGACCCTTGTAATGGGATCACAGAGGGATTGGTCACAGCGCAGGTGTAAATGTGTAATCACACACAGAGGTACAACCGCCCACCCGCCCTCACATATCATCTAGAGGCTGAACATGGCAGTGTATCACTGGAACAGGAAAGCTGCTCTTTATCTCAGAGGCGCCTGTTGTTTCAGGCCATCAGATAACAGCTACATCTTGTGTGTGCGTGTGTGCACGTGTGTGTGTTAGAATCTGTGCACATGTGAGTGCATCTGTGTGTCTAGTTTAATAGCATTAACTCCTGCAAGCGTGAAATGAGACAGTCTCCCACTATCTGTCTTTAAGAGCGGGTCCGAGAGAGCAGAGTGGATGGAATGAACTGATGGATCAGGCAGACGTCTGGTGGGCCTGTTAGCTCTAATAGAACCCATGTGGGTGGCAGCAGTGAGAAATATCAAAGTTAAACACAAAGAATCCCAACGTTGTACCTATTCTATTCTGTCCGTAAAAGATAATTGTCACATGATAGCTTGTTATTCTTTGTTGTTGAATGTTCCTCTCAAAGAGAATGCCACAGGTGACCTTTTTCTGACAGCACAGGAATACAAAAATACTTAGCCTGCTGGTGTAGTATTTTGGCAAAAAATCACAAATAGTCTCCAGGCAGCCAGCTAATCGAATGTGTGTCAACACCCGTCTATTGTATTTCCCTGGTACAGCTAAATACATTTTCTAGACTTCAGACTTGTAGCAGCAAACCTTCTTGTTTTAAAATTGTTTTGCAGTGTTAGAAAATGTAAACACAAGCTTGTTAAATTCTCATGAATTCAAACAAATGCTGGGAAAATCTTCTGGATTGTCCTGTCTTGGCTATAGCGATCAATGAGATTACTTCATAAGACACTGGAGCACGTTGTCTAAGCCTCGCCTGCAGGTCAGCGGGTATGCTCGCTGAGATAACTGCCAAAGATAGCAGATATCACACTATCACAGGAAATCTTTGGGGATTTTCAAAGCTCACTTGTTGTGTCCGTCTTCCAGCTCGGCATCTTGAGCTGTTGCCCTGGGAGAAGTGAAAATAACATACACACAGACGCACACATTTTACACACAGGCACGGAGACTGTGCATCACTGTAATCACACCGCAAGGGATGCCGGGTAATTTGGTTAAAGATGTCAGGAACGTAAATCACCTCCAATCAGTCCCGCTCTCTCATTGGTCAATCCTTCCACCTCCAGAAGAACCTCATTGGTCACTTGTCCAGCCCGCTGTGTGCAACCGTCTTGTGTAGCTGTTGCTCACCAGAACACATTGGTAACGAGACTCAATTCAAGCGGCAGTATGACAATCAAAATCAAACTAACATAACTCGACGTCACTGAGCCATTTCATGTGACTAGAGAGGGACAGAAGTGTGTTTCTTAAAGGAATGATCCAACAGTATTTTGATTGTTTTCTTAGAGGGACTTAGATGTGAAGATTTATATCATTGTCACATGTAGTTAACCAATCAGCAGAAAGCAAGATGCAACGTTAATGTTAATTACTCAGCATCACAGGTGCTGCTTGGCAGAGTTTTTTCTCCTTTGGACCGGACCCTGCTGTTTCCAGGGCTACAAGCTATAACATTAGCTGCTGGATGTGGCTTTGTATTGTATTCACTATACTGGTTAATTTTGTTTTAATAGCTGTTTCCCCCCAGTGTCCCCTTTAGCTGCTGTCTGATATTTACTCAATTTTAAATACATTTATACACTCTCATTTGGAAGAACAGTGTTCAAATTGCATAGCCGTTTCTCATACCTAGGATTCAAATATTGAATCAAATATTGAAACTAATTGCCACCTGATTAATATTAGAAAACAGAGTTTCAACCCTTTTTCGGAATGTATATTTCTGTCTCTGCATTGTGGTGCAATGGTGGGACATGGCTTGTCACCTGTATGCACGCACACACACACACACACACACATACACCTAGACACACACAACCATATATATATACACACGCTTTAGATGTTCAGGCCTTTGATTTTCTTGAGCCTGCACTACAGAATAGACAGCTAGATAGCTTCAAACAATACCTGGATAACACTCTGACACCCTCACTGCATATCTACTGCTAATGATTACTTGTTAAGCACAACACACACAGGCCTGAGCTCATACTAAATTATTCTGTGAGCGCTGCACATCTCTCACAGCATTTTCCATTCGCTCTCTCTCCCCTCGGGCAAGGACCTTCATCCCACCACGACCATTGATTGGGATGATGCAGAGCATTAATAAATGAAATGAGCGCAGGTAACCCATAAACACATGCCAAATGGACGGGTAGAAATATGCAGTGTGACATTCCAAGACCTGAGTGCTGGGTGAATATTTGCCTTTGTTGAAGAGGATGGACAGTGAAAGGAGCCAAGCAACGAATAGCCACCCACGGGGAAAATCTTCCCACCTTGGATGTTCACTGCACAGGGACCGCTCTGTGTGAGATTGCGGTTTTCAATAAATATTCCTGGTATGTGTGTATGTGGTAGTGTACACTCTCTGGGAGAGGTGCTATGTGGAGTGGTAGAAATGCAGTGAAAGAAGAGATAGTGTTGGCGTGTGTGTGTGTGCCTGTGTGTGTGTGTGTGTGTGTGTGCGCGCCCTGTCCAGGTGGATGTATTCTAGGTCAGGCTGTTTGTCAGAGTTGAGACCAGATCGATGTGGCTCTAATCTAAAGCAGTATGATTTGATTGATTACCTCATGTTCTGAGGCCCTCCACCGGGTGTGATGGACACACACACACACACACACACACACACGTACACCATGGTCAGTTCACCCAAGCAAAATAATAGATTTGGATGAAATGAAATAAAGCAGATTGGTTTTGCTGGGCACAAGGCTTCACAGTCTATCCAATCAGGTCAGGAAAGATGATGGGAGCAGAAAATGTTCAGTGATGCCATCTTTCATGTGTACGATGTGTGTTTATGTGTTTCTGAAATTGTTTTTCCTTAGCTGCATTGGCTGCGCTATTTTCTGTCCGTGTGTGTGTGTAGTAAAGTGATGCAGACAAGATGTTGTTTCCGTAAAGCCGCGGAACACAGACAGCGGTGAAAAGCCCAAGCGACTGGGGGAGTGTGTGAAATGAGCAGAGCTGCGTGCCCCCGCAGCGTGCTGGGCTGTTTGCATAATTTCCCATGTTTGAAATGTTAACGACACCTGTAGGCCACGTTATAGTGAATCTGCTCCTGAGTGAATAAAATGAGATGGGATGCAGTATACTTGTGTGTATTTCTGTAAATTTCCAGCTTTTGTTTATTTGCGTAGTCAAGGCGTGTGCAAATGTTTGGCTTCAGCCTCTCCTCATTGACATGCATGGTGTCAGGAACCTCATTTGAACCTTTAGCAGCTTTAGTAACCACGTCTATCTCTTTTTTCATTGAGGATTAAAGAATCATATTTTTCCCTATTTCAAGTAAATGCAAACCCTTATTACTAACAGTTTCTACGTTAAGGATTATTGTTTCTAAAATTTCAAATTGAAGTAGGGCAATAGTTTGCCCTTATCTGAAGTATGCACATTCTCTTTTTGTTAAGTGTTAAATGAGGAGGTTTATAGCGCTGTCGTTTTACAGATGGTTGTGTGTGCGACCTCCTCTCTGAGGGTTTGCTGTGGATTTAAAACTTCTTGCCAAGAAATACAGGATATAATACCTCAGAAGACCGCAACTTGGCTTTGTACGGAACGAACAAGATACTCTGTGTTGATTAGTGGAGGTGGAGGTGGCAGTTTAAACTGTCTCCCAGCTTTGAAATAAACAAATCGAGAAAAGAGTGTTTGCATCAAACTGTTGGGAGGAACGTGAATAATGGTTTTATTTTAAGAAGGTATGCACAGAGTCTACCCAAACTACACCATTGTGTGGGCCAGTTTGCATTTATCTACTTGTACATGTGTTCAGGTGAGCACGTCCCAATGCCCTGGAGAATATCTCAACACTTTGAAGTATGTTGGTGGAGAACATCAGCCTCCAGTATGTAGTAAAACGTCTTTCAATTGGGTTTTGGTTATTTTCCTTTTTTAGCCAAAAATGTAATTCAATGCTGACGCATCCATGTAACCGTGAATGCTCAATCACATTCACGGTTACATGGTTGATGCCTTTCATCTTTCCTTGTAGAACCATGTAGTCGTTTCTGTGACTGTATGTAAATACCTTTTGGACTTGAAACACAGCATAGCAAAAATCCTAACACTCAGCCCAGGTTCAGCTTCAGGAACCAAAGTGGACTATGAGCGTCTCTTGGTCTAAAATGCACCTCTCAGTCGGCCCAGGAGCTGTCCAGACCTGCTCCCTCTCAGCCTCGCAGGAGCACACACGCCATGCAAACACATATAAGGCCCCTCTACTGGATTTATCACAGCTAGTTTGACTTGCCAAATGTGTGAACCACTCCCTGTCTGTCCCCACCACTTCCTCTCTTTCTCTGTGACTCCCCCCTTCCCCCCCTTTTTGGACCTGCCTCGATGGCTCCATATTGTCGTTTTATCTCTCTTCCACTCCCATCCGTCACTCAACCTCCATTGCACCATGGGAGGAGGAGGATGGTGCTTCATGTTGTGCCCGGGTTTGCTTCTGTGAAGTGTGTGTGTGTGTCTGTGAGCTTGCATGAGGGCATGAAAGAGAGAGAGAGAGAAAGAAGAGGGGGGTGAAGGGGGGGGGGGGGGGGGGCATCTGACTACACCATTACAGACCAGGTGTCCTTCCATCTGTGCTGATCACAGTTAACTTTTTCCTCTCTTTCGGGTGTCTCATGCCGTCACACCCATTCTGTCCTCACACGACTCCCATTTTCACAGACACATCCTCTACAGGGCAGCATGACACTACTCAAATTACATTCTGAAAATGGGAAAATGAGCAGAAGCAAAGGAAAAAGGCGCGATAGGTGGAAAGAAGAGGGTGGCATTAAAGAAGAGGAAAAAACATGGAAAGCCAGAAGGAGCAAACGGCAGGGTGAAGAGAGATAAGGAACAAAAGAAAAGAACAAAAGAGACAATAAAGGATGCCACACAGGGAAAATGATCAGTGTTTACAAGGATTTTGATAAAAAAGAACAACAAAATGGTTTATGTGGAAGTAAAAATGAATATTTGAATTAAGAATTAGAGTAGAAATATTACGGGACAGGGTTCAGTCAACACTGCTGATATACAGTACATGCAATTTTATACAGTGTTTGATGAGTATGTGCGTGCGTGTGTGTGTGTGCATCGCAGGAGAGCCAGGGGAGCCCATATAGTTCAGGCTCACATTAAAACATGTCTGGGGGCTGCAGGAAGCAGCTGAGCCTCCCCCAGGGGAGGAAAGTCTCCTGCCTGGATGGATGGATGGATGAGTGTTTACTGGGATTCATGGATGGATGGATGAATGGTACTCGGGTGTTGAGATGGATTGTCAGGTGGGCAAACTGATGTATAGAGATGTCCACCTGTAGATAAATGGAGAAACACACTGTTTACCAAATGTTGCAGTTGTTGTCTTTTCCCTGTATTTTTAGTTCCTTTATGCTTGGCATGTCATAGTCTTTCCTCCGTTCAGTCCCGTTGGACATCAGAACTTGTTTGTTCCCAATTGTTCATTGTTCAAGGCTCTTTCTCAAAGACCAATCTTAGAATAGCAGGTATGAAGAGAAGGATGAAGCACAAGTTCCCCTTACTATGATACTTTATTCAGCAATCACAATCAATATTATTTCTTTTTGATGCAGGATTTCTTTAGGGTTTTGGGGAAAAGCCATAATATATGGTCTATCTGTCCGTCCTCTATGACTTATGTGGTTTGGATTGGTGACTGACATCAATCAACTGCTCTCTATGTGTGTGTGGGGGTATTAAAGTCGCTCTGCTTTGCTCTTCCCAAGGAGCCTCATTACCTGCACAGCCATCATTCATGTGCACCCACACACACACATCACATCACGTTCGCTTCAGCCATTGTAAAACATGACCAAGCAGGAATAATGGTTTTGGTGGTTATTCACTTCCACCTCCTCTTATCTGACATTTGTGTTGTCAGTTATTCTGTTTGTCTTTCCTGATTTACTGACGGCCTAAAACCTGGCCTTTGTCTGCCTCATAGATACAACAAAATCAAAGGTTCCATACCAAGGAGCACTGAGATGAGACGACAAAGTGCACGTATATGCTTGTCACACCAGTAACCGTGGTTCCCCCCACAGACAACAACGGCAGCACTTGACCCACTTTTTTTCTTTTTTTTTGCCGCGTATGTAAACGGGTGCCGAAGTCTCTCCTACAAGCACCGACCTCAGAGGATTGTGGTACTGCACGAGCCGCTCACCTCAGAATCGCAACTGACATCTTGAGACTCCCTCCCGCTGCGGGTCACCCAGAGGCCAGCCAATCGGAAGGCTCGTAGTAAAGTCCTCTACAGACCCCCTGGCAGAACCAAGAACCATGACAGTGTATCATCTTAATCAGACAGACATCTGGAGAGAGTGAGGCTGGTGGTGCTACCTTTATGTGTCCCACCACAGGGGTTTTTATGAAAGGGGTAAATATGTCACCCCTTTGTGTCAAACACAACACCTTATTTTATCCGTATTATCTCACACTCAGAGGAGCAAAAGGCAGAAATAACAGTATTCTTCTCCCTCAGAGGTGATTTAATGAAACACGCAGCATTTAGAAACCATGAGGTCCGGAGTGAGACGTCTGGATGTATCAGCTCAACCATGCGTTTGTGTTGTGCGTGTTTGTTGTGTGTGTGTGGGTCGGATTGAATGCATAATTCTGTGTGATGTACTGCAGCAGGCACCTGCTGGTGCGCTTTTATGGCACTGACCTCCCAGACACACTCTCGCTGTGCTTCAGAGGCACACAGTGTGTGGTAGTGAGATGGAAAAATGGGCCTTGCAGCCTAAAGCAGAACTGTTTGTTTTATTTGCCACCTCTTTGCAAACAGGTTTCCTCGTTTACTGTTGCAGACACAAGTTGTCCTATCTACGTGATTAATGAGGCCGTGAGGGGAATTTGAGGTAATGTTTCTTGAAATTCCCTTCTTATTTGAGGGTTTTCTCTATCGATTCAACATCAGCCTCCACTATAACATTGTCAGACGCAATGTGGACAGTACAGAGTATTAGCCTCAAGCAGAGATGTGCACGACACCACAGAGGTCTGCTAAACTCGTTTTAACACCGCATACCCAGATACATCGGATTGTGTATAGTTCTCTTTGGATCAAAAGCTTGACTCTTTCCACACTTATAAACAGCCTCGGAAGTGTTTATATATATTTTTTTCTTTCATATTGACTGCATTGGGCAATTGTTTGGCCTTATCTGGGTTTATACTCCGATTGTGAATTTCAATGAATTTACAATTGTTCTCATATTTGGTAAAACTTTAATGAAATCATTTGCCATGAAAATATGCTGTGCAGCAACCACAAGGGACCAATCAGTGCAATTAAAAATTCCATTATGGGGGAAATAAAATAAATTGCCGCAATCTAATTGGAATTTAATTAATGACACATTTTTAATAAAGCAGTTAAAAAATGTCACAAGGTTTTGAAATAAGCATGATTTAAAATAAATCATCATCATAGAGCCAGTATTTCTTCTAATAATTAATGTACTCAAGTAAATATGGGTCGATCATTCTGAACGTCTCTGTCTCTCTCACAATTGACAACATTTAGTGTGTTTTGTGGATTAAGATTTGGACATATTTTTGATCTAATTCACATATATGATACATTGTGCTTGTAAAACATTGAGTAAATGTTTGGTTATCTCGATTTGTAAGCCTTCCCAAAGACGGCACCCTTTTCAAATGTCAGTCCGTCGGACCGCCTCTCGGTGGACGGGAGAAGCCACAGCAACGTCTCTCTCCTTCTCTGTCGTCATCCTGAGAGGTGTCATCTGGATCGTTGCACTGCCCTCATTAAGCCCATCTGTCTCCCTGAGCCTCCTCTTTACCCCTTCAGCCCTCTCCCCTCCAGCTCCTCTTCTTTTCCTTTCCTCAAACTCTCCCCTTGTGTCTTTCCCTTTCTTGCTCTGCCTCCACCCCCCTCCCTTAGTTGTCTGCCACTCTTTCAGTCCCTTACGTCGCTGTCTGACGCACTCAGAAAAGAAACACACGAGAGGGTAAAAGATTGCGGCAAAGAGATAAAACAGACAAAGAAAAGTGAAGTCATACTTTCAGCCCGGGCTGCTTTTTCGCGCTACCGTCCTCCCTTTTGCTTAATGTTTGAATGAGCTTTTATTCCTCAAGTTCTCTGCACTCTCATGAATAACACATGAGCATCAGCGGCAAACTCTCTCTTTTGCTTTATTCCCACCCCATTTTGCTCTCTTCATCATCCGCACACACATACACACACACACACACACACACACACACACACACACACACACGTGCACGCTCCTCACTCGCAGATGGCCTGGTCCAGGTCATTTCCTCTGTGGAGGGAAGGTAACTAGATTTAACCTGTTCTGTTGTTCTGACAGATCTGTTTATGGACAGAAAAAGGCAAAAACATTATCAGCTAATAAACTCCACGGTGTGCGTGTGTGTGTGTGTGTTTGTGTGTGGATCCTTGAGGACCCTACTGATGCTCACACTGCCCCTACAGTTCAGTAATAATGGTAGTAGTAAATAGCATATCAACCACCTCGTGACAGTATAATGTTTAGTTAATGTGTTTAGCAGATTATTCCATTATGGCCCTGTATGTGTTGATGAAAGAAAGTAATGGTGTTATTTCTCATTTCTGTCACTGCGGTTACCATTTTTCCTGCTTTATGTTGTACACAATCATCCATGCATTCTAATGAAAAAGCTGTTTCCCCATCAAGTTGGATGGAGTTTCCAATGTAACTGCTTGCACTGTTGAATACTCACATATTTAATTTTCCAGAAAATCTTTCAGCCTCTGAAAAATAAATGTGCTACATGCCTTTGGAGATGAAGGAAATAAAGTTCCCCAGCAGGATGCTTGTATCCATAAAACACGTTTTGAAGCTAGGAGGAAGCTATTTGTTTGTTCACTCTTTTGTCATTTTCCGTTAACATAAGTGTTGTTGAGACTAGAGAGTGAGATATTGTGTCATTTAATCTGACAAATACATGACAGTGTTTTCTTCTTTTTTTTTTACGGTACACACATACTCACCTGTCAGGGGATTAAAACTGGAAGAGAGAGTAACATCTGGCTTAGGCAGACTTTATTTTTATATAATTCATTTTTAGGTGTTTCTATACAGTGTTTCCCCTAGGCCTTGAGCTTTTTTTGGGGCAGGGGGGATGGGGGCAGAGGAGGCAGAAACCGACACATTTTCCGACACGTATTCTCTGTCTGCTAAAGGATTTTTCTCACTTGTGTGCATGTGCATATGCCTATTTGTGTGTGTGTGTGTGTGTGTGCGCACTGGGGCAGAACTCGAGCCAAGTGCGATACAGAGAACTGAGGAAATCGGTAAACACACGGACCTGTGGAGACAGAAATGACCTGCTGTGGTGTACATAAATGATATAACATGAGGCTGGTTTGTTTAATTAAAGTATAAGATATGGAACTGTTCTTTTGAAAAGGTGAATGAATTCTGCTGTGATCTGGCGCTGTATAGAAAATAAAATGAAACAGAATAAAATTGACTTTCAAGGGCCGCCCTTATATAGTGTTGAGTGTGTGGTTCATCCAGGTCTGTCTGTGGAAGTAAATGTTACACGTAAATAATCAAGTTTGCCAATTAACTGAGCGTGAAGTCATCAGCCCACAGAGCTCCGTTGCAAATTTAATACCCCCACGCTTCTAAATAAACACGCATACGCGTCTCTAAACTAAACAAACCATTAAAGTTAACTATCCTTCCCCAGGGTGTCGTCTGTCGGGAGGTGCTGAAACATAACATATTTCATGTTTTTGACTAAAGCTGTCAGTCAGCTGCCAGCTTTACTGTAAGCTGCAGCGCTCCAGTCTGAGATCATGGATCAACCGGCAGGCAGAGAGACACAAAGACCAACAGGCCCGCTCTGCTGGATATTTAGCTCTTTTATCATCCAAACAAGGAAAGTGTAATGCTGCGAGAAGCTCATTTAGACATCGTAACGTTACCGATTACAGTCAGTTTAGCCGTTAATAGAGGGGTGGACACAGCTATCACAGCTCCTATTACTTTGTTATTTGCATGACATGGCTCGATGGATGTTCAAAAAATGACCTGCCTCCTTCACGACTGGCGCTTGTGTTGGTGGGTACCAGGTGGAGACAGTACCAGATAAATTCAGATTGATTACTATTTGTCCTCTGAGCACCTGCTTAAACACGTACACAATCACATGAAGCGGTGGATGAATTCCCAGTCCGATGTTTGAGCTGCATTACGAATGCATACGTAGTGTTTAGAGGGGCACAGAGCTCCTTTCATATGGAGATGCGTCTGGCGAACCCAGGCTTCGACCTCCTATCTGCTGCAGCATTGCACCCACAGCCCCCCCTCTGACATTAATACATCTACTATCCTCCTCCTTCCTCTGTGTCCGATCCTTATAGGATAATAACTCTTTACAACATGCACTGCAGGGCAACCGCTATTAATAGTAATGAAAGGGTTGATGTCCCATTTGTTTGCCTTTGTCTGTAGCCTAGATACGAAATGAATATTTCTGAATGCACGGATTTTGAAGTTGGCCTCGCGCAAAAAGGACTGAAATGTGAATGCATGGCACAGAGAAAATGAGGAGAAAAGAACTCCTGCATAGCATGGTGACTGCCAGGAGATAAATATGATGGAGATGAATGTCAGTCAGGCTCATTGTTTGGCTGCCATGGTGCAGGCGACTCATCGTGTATGTCAGCATGTGTGTGCTAATTATATGCACGCTCCAGTCTGATTGTCAGTCTGACGTGTGCTCACCTTTGTCTGAGGGAGGGAGGAGGGGAGAGGAGGAGAGCAGCGGGAGAGACAAAGATTTGGAAGATGTTTAAGAGGTAGCAGGAGGCTCTGATTGAGCTTCTGTAAGACATTTGTGTGTGTGTCAGACAGAAAGAGGGGAAGAAGCCTCATGTCACCATGGCAATATATCCGTTGCTTAGCAGGTGCAGTCCGTCCTGCCCCATTCCCCCCCCTCCACCTGCATTTCTCTCTCTTTCCTATTCCATCTCTCCCCTCTGCCAAACAAAGGCAAGGAAGTCTGTTCCTACTGATGTCAGTGTGAACAAGGACACAGGATGAAACGCTTCCCCGCTGGAGCATTCGCTTTCATGCCTTTTCACCTAAAACACGTTTTGTCGTTTTACTTCTGTGCCAACACCATCAGTGATCGTTTTCACTAACATATACGGTTATTCTATTCATATATATATATTCGTATGTAGGTCACTGTTACAGTTTAACATGCTCAACGTTTTATTCTTTTACCGGATTGTTTTCGGTTACCTGACATATCCACCATCAAAAACAATAAAACCTAAAAAAAACATATTCCGCTGAAACATACGTTTGCACCCAACTCGACCCCTCCCCCCACACACAAACACACACACACACACTCGCACACACAAACTCCATCAAAGAGGAGCCATTGATCTTCTCTTTCTCTCCTGCCTGGGCAATTATCTCCCAGATTATTCAGAATCCGTCTTGTGATCAGTGTAGGCCATCAACTGGGAAGATAGGAGTGTGTGCGTGTGTGTGTGTGTGTGTGTGTGTGTGTGTGTGTGTGTGTGTGTGTGTGTGTGTGTGCGTGTAAGTGTCCATGTGTGTCTGAGTGGATGTTTCGCAGGGAGGGACGGAAACTGTTTCCCTAATTGCTTTAAAAAGACAGGGAGCCTGCTCTAGTTGACATTTCCTTCCACCCTGCAAACAGCCTGCAGTGTAAATCAGCCACCAGTGTGTGCACAGGCCTCTCTGCAAGACGTACACACACACACACACACACACACACACACACACACACACTCACACACAGGACCACCACATGAACAATATGTCAAACCTGTCATATTTAGAGAACCATTAAGAAAGAGTCAGCACCCGAGCTCTTATTAATGATGTCACCGTGGACAGTGTGTCGTATTAATGATGTCACAGCAAGAAGTGAGTTACAGCAGTGCGCGCTCATTGGCCAGTGCGTGCATGTGTGTTTGTGTTGGAGTGTGTGTGTGGAGTGGATAGAAGAGGGTTGGAGCAGTGCATCATTTGTAACACGGTCCGACCTTGATGCCTGGGAATGAACGATGGGGGAGGAGAGGAGAGACGAGGAGGAGGAGAGGTGTAACATCCCTTTGTCATCACCCCTCTCCTGTGGTTTTCCACTCGGCCCTGACGCTCAGCTCTGTGGTGCTTAAAGTAGCACAACCTCGCTTTGTGTGCATGTGTCAGAGCTGCTGTCCTTTGCTTTCCCAGTGTGGTGTGTTTGTGCGGTGTTTCTATAGGCTCAGACACCAGAACAACACCAGAACATTCCTCTTGCCTGACCGGGATTACACCATGCAGTCATGCAGAGTGAGAGAGAGCGAGGGGGGGGGAGGCAGAATAAAGAAATATGAGGAGAGTTTAACAGTGGGTGTTAATATAAGAGTTTCATCATTGGCTTCCAACATGGGGATGCTGCCAGTGCATGAATAAAAGCTCAGGCAATGGAGCTGCGTTAAAACATTTTTAACCAGACGCACAAGTGGTTTTATTGGTTATTGTGGCCTCTGAAAGCCGTTGCCAGAGCTTTACGTGAAGCTGATGTCAGTTTCAGAGGAGTTCAGTAAGGAGAGAGGTCAGGCTACACTGTGCGTCAGTTTGTGTATGTGTGTGGAACAGAGGTTATGTGCACACAGGTGCTGACGGCACGGTTCCACGCCACACCAAGGTTGGGTTAGTGGGAACAAACACAATTTACAGTGATTTATGCTTTGACTGGAAAGGACAAGGTCACAGAGAGGACTCCCTTTGTTGCCTTTTGAAAGAGTGACAATAGAGGTGTACACATTATTTTTCTCTGGTTTTTACTCTCAACTCCCCCCTTACCTGGACGCTTTTTTATTTGACCGCTTCAATAAAATCAATATCATTCTCTATAATGCAACTGTGTGTGCGTGCGTGTGTGTGTGTGTGTGTGTCAGAGAGAAGTGATGCTTGTCCTACTGTGTGTTCAGTGATTGCCTCAATGTGGCCCAGAACCCCTACTGGCAATAGTATTAGCATCTGGAAAATAGTGTCTGTGTCTGTGTGTGTGTGTGTGTGTGTCCAACTAATGATGGTTTTGACCCGCTCTTTGTCTTGAAACAAAGAGGTGCTTGTGGCCATGCTCTTGTTGGCTGCACACATAATGCACACGTATTAAATAGACTGGTGTGTGTGATATGTATGCGACAGCTGCATCCATGTTGAAGACTCTTCATAGAAAATAATTTGGTATGTGTGTGTGTGTGTGTGTGTTTTAATGGCGGAAACTAGTCTGAGGTGGCAATCTCCATAACTGATGACTTGCCGTGATGAGTGCAGATGTATTTTGAGGTAATTTTCTCTATTTTGCCTTTTTGCGTACACACATACATACACACGCATACTCGCACACACTTCAATTGGGGTGGGTATATGTGTTTCAATTATCGGCCAAGGCACAGTGTGCTGTGCTCACACAAACCAGAGCTAGAAATATTACAGCAAACAGCTGTGGACAAACAGAGATGTGGACACACTTTCAGTCTTATTCCCACATTTTAGTGAGTCCGCCTGAAAACACCACCCTCGTTACACACACACACACTCAAAGTGACAGAAGAGTAAATACAGCTATACGTAAAGTCAGACTTGCTTATCAGGCGTCAGGAAGTCCGCCGACTATGCACTCAGTCAAGGTGAAACGATATGAATTGAAATTAAGATTTTTTCAATGAAGTGGCGGGCATGCAGAACCGTAAGCGGGCATTTAGTCCGTAATTGTCTATTGAGTCAGTAGGCATTGGTGATTGAACTACCAGAAAATTCATCCAGTCCCTGTAATATATGCAATGACGAATAACTGCTTAAGTGAGTTACAGTATGTTTAGAAATGTAAAGTTAAAAACAAGTCAATCCTCAATCATTTGTCCCAAACAGGCATCTCTGTAACCACTTTAGTTTCCTATAGTTTCCCTGCTCATAACAGACATGTATCGTATTGCTCAAATCCAGCTCACTAGAGTCAAAAATCAACATCTGTCTCCCCAATTTTGACTCTTCTCCTGTTGGATTCAGCAGTATAAACTATAATAGGATCTTTTAATAAAGACATGGCCATCTTTCATGGTTATTGTTGTGCTTTGTAGAATCAGTAATCGTCTACTGTATTTCACATGATCAACCTGCACAATGTCCCAGGCTTTAAGGGCATATAGAAACTTGATTATTAAGCAGTTCATTATAGTTGTATCCTAAGTTGTACAATAAACACTGTCAGATTTCAGTTCACACAATTCATTTGGGGTCTCGCATACCATCGCATTTCATACATATGAATCAGCATATGACAACGGCATTGTCTTGATGTAAGTAAATAAACAGTCAACAGTTTTCCTTTACCTTCCTTATGAGATTAATTTATGCTTATGAGCACACCATTTATTAGATAATGCAGAGTTTTGGATGATATAGCAGCATTGGTGCTACTGGGTCCAGGGGTTCAAAAGCACATATAATCCCACTGTCTCACACACACACACACACACACACACACACACACACACACACTGCTGCGTACAAGAGAGGGTACCGAGGGTTATCTTTAGTCCCAGATGGGCAACTAGCTGCCACCCTAAAGAAAATATGCACTCAGAAATGTGTATGTGTGAATGAATGTGTGTATTGCTGAATCCTCCCCCCCCCTCTCTCTCTCCCTGATGTGTCAGGGTTGACAGAGGACAGAATGTGTTGCACTAGACTTGTGTGTCCCCACATATGTAGTCGGGGATAGCTATGGGAAAGGATTAGGACAGCTTTAGACAGGCTTTGTTTAATAAGCAGCACAACGGCTGCTCCGGATGGGAACCCACCCAACTCCAAACACACACATACACACGCACACACTAGCACACAAAACACCCTAAATAACACAGGAAAGATACTAATGGGCTAAAACAGCTTGGACCTATAGGTTTTGTTATGGTTAAAGCTGGGATGTGGTTAAAGCTGGGATGTGGTTAAAGCTGAAGTGTGGTTAAGCGTGTTATGTGTGTGTGTGTTGGTCCATGTGTGCGTCTCTTGGGGTTCTGTTCCAGGGATTGGGGTCCCTGGCTGTGGTAATGGGACCGATGGAGCTGAAATTGAGGGATGAACCAGGGGATAAGGGATGGATAAAGCCAAGGATGGAACTGTGCACAATGCCCAAGGATCTCTGCACTGATTGGCTCAGAGTGACCCAATATGTGTGTCTTTGCCAGTGTGTGTGGGTGTATGGTATATATGTGTGTATGGTCCCCCGTCCGATGTGAACAGCTTAGCGATTTTCTCAGCAGACCAATTAGATGAAGGGAGTTTGATCTCCATGTGTGAAAGCCTCCTCCTGGTAACATGACCTTGATTAGTGGGTGTGTTTTTAACCAACATGAATGTGTGTGTGTGTGTGTATTAACCCTGAGTGTGTGAGTGGAAGACTAAACTTGGCTTCCAGAGATTTGTGCTTACTTGTGTGGGTATATATGCGTGTCTAAGTCACGTCAGTGAAGTGATGCTAATTCAGCCTCGGCATCCCCAAAGAGGAAGAGCCGAATCCCATCGCTCTACTACGACGTAATGCATGCAAATAGATTCTCACTGTGCTCCTCATGGCAGAGATTCCACCATCAGAACAGTGTTCCTTAACTAGGTCAGCGGCATCAGGCAAGCGAGGAAACACTTTAAACCAGTGTGTTTCTTGTCCCAAAAGGGTGTGATGTTTGAAACAACGGCTCCAGTATTGGAGAGAAACGATGAAAGCGTGATGGGGACGAGTGGGAAGGAGGAGAGGAGAGGGCTGAAGATGGAGAGAGGGAAAGAGAGAAAGAGGAGAGAGGCGAGGCCTGCTTCACTCCTGGGAGCCTAAATGCTTCTTCGTCAGTAAACAGTGAATAATTCATCTAGTTACCATAGGGCACACTCTCACACACACACACACACACCTGCATGCGCACGCACACACGCACGCACACACATTGAAAATCATTCTCATGTCACAGACAGGCCATTTTTACAGACAGTCAGGTTCAGCGTGAAGCTTTTATTATTTACTAGCAGATGAACTCTGCGGGAACCTTCACTCTTTGACTGTCTGCATATGAGTGTGTGTGTCTGCGTGTGTGTGTTTGTGTGTATCTGCGCCATGAGGAACCTGTAAGGCTGGAGAGACGGACAGGCCCGCAACATTCCCCTTTCCGTAACCCTGAGGCCTCTCTCACACACAGACACACACACAGACACACACACACACACACACACACACACACACACACACACACACACACACACACATGGAAACGACTCGAACAGATGACAGAGAGTTGACTGCTCTGGTTTTATCCCAGAAACAAATATACGGTTCCCTGTTTTTCAGGCCCTCCTTTGTCTATTACAAATCACACATGAATATACATACACAAACACACAGCAGTGCGGATCCACGTTCACAGTCCAACACGTGTCTTTAATTCATATTTGTCATGAATAATAACGGGATGTCTTAGCAGAATACTGCTGCGTGCTGCAGAGGGAAAGAACAATATTCTATTTCATTTCCATAAGGCCTGCATGTGAATTATTATTATGCAAATGTTGCCGGGGAGCCACTGCTGCTGTGTGCGCTTAGGTGCCTGCATCGCTTTTTTGTAAGCAGAAAGGAAAATACAATGAAACACAATGAGCGGCGGGATAATCAATGGTAAACTGTTTGCAAATGCAGCTCGCGTCCCCATTTCTTTGTTGTTTGATCACAGATCAGGACACAGAAGTATTCCACATTTAAAACGAAAGCAAATATGAAGCAGGGTGCTGTGACATGGAAATGAGGTACAAGAAGAGGAAATGGGTTTTTGTCTCTGGGTCATTTCAGCCACGCCTGTGTTTGTGTGTGTGAGTGATGACTGATGTCTCTGACCATAACCTCCGCCCCAGAGTGCTATGGACACCTGTCTTCCCACGCAGGGTCTTCCAGGACCCTTCCGCTCAATGCTGGTCGGATTTATCAGCCCCTAAGGGCTCCCTCTCTTGCATTCTCATGTCTGTCTCATACGCTCTCTCTTTCACTGAGACACACACACGCACACACACACAAACTCCTGAAGGGCAAAAGTGGGGAAAAAAGAGAAATGGATCCTGTCATTTTCCTCTTTTAACTGGGGCTCTGCAGTGGTCTCTGTCACAAAGCCCCTGAGGGGAGGACATCAAACAAAGGAAAAACCTTTCACATTTATTGTCTTTTACCACAGAGAGCTCATATCTCTTTTCTCACTCTGTTTTTCCTCTTTTTTTCATACTTCTCACATATTCCCCCCCATTCATCTTCTTTTCCCTTTTTCTACGGCTCTGTGAACTACATCTCTTTCTATATCTATATTTTATAAAACTTGACGTTTTGACAATGCCCTTTGAGTATGCCAACTTGTCGAAAATACAGAGAGGGCAAAAAGGGAAAAAGAGGGGGGGGCTGCAGACAGACTGCAGAGTAGGCGAGAGAGAGAGAGACGGGTTTGGGAGGAGCTGGACGTAATGTAAACAGAATTGTGTCAGAAAACTTATATAACTTAGAGATATTTGAAGCGCTGAGGTGCCCGGCAGACGCCTTACCTAAACATCTAAACCCCACATGCTGAGAAGGTGCAAGTAGTAGGAGAATCATGTTGACGTTGGTCCTGTTAGTTTGTCATGAATACGTCTTTGCAAAGTTTTGTCGTACTCACATGTTTTCGTGTGCTTAAATCGCAACAACTGACATGATAACTGAGTTTGTTGCTGTATCGCCGTGGTTGCTCACCCAGCTAACTCAAGGCCAGGTGATCCTATTTGATTTGCTTTCTTCTGAAATGCAGGTCATATGTTCAGTTGCTCCTTGACTGGAAGTTTCAAAGATGTTCTTATTGCACTGCACACTTTTATCAGACGAATGCAGATTCCTGGCATCAGCTTTCTCTTTTACTGTTCACACCTCATTTCAAATATTTCAGTAAAATGAATATTTTATAAGCGTGGATTCTGAGAAGAGCTGCTATAAGTCGAGAGAAATGAATCATGTTGTGAAATAAGAGGTATTGAATTACTTGAAAAATGACTGAAAGGAAGTACATTACACATGACTTTCATCACTTAACCCAGTTTAATCAAGGGGGCCTTTAATCACATATTTATCCACATCTTCTGTATTTAGCATTGAACTTGAAAACAAAGCTGGTTTAGCAAACAAGCATCCAATGTTTTAGAGATGTTTATTGACCAATAATATCCATCTTAACGTTAGCTGTGGCGACTGCACATCGCACACCAGAGGTCCTGTTCTCACATGACAAGGTTCACACTTCCTTCAACATGAAACAAAACCACCTGCAAGTAAATTTATGTCTCAAACCTGAATGAATGAAACATGATTCAGTCAGCTGCATGATAAAAAAATGTTTTTTCCTCCCAGTTTTTAAAACATTTTTTTAACGTTCAGGAAATGGTTGTTAGAGTCTTTGTGGCTTCCATAAAAATTACAACATCACAACTGTAACTGTAGTTTTAAACAGGAATAGCTATAAAAAAGACGATGGTGATCAAAGTAGGGAATATTAGAGATAATAGCTGAAATAGAGCAGCTCATTTTACCATCATACTGAGTCTTTGGCTATAAATAATGCAAAAATGACTGTCCTGTCCTCAATACTGCAAAACTCTAAATTACAGAAGTACTCACACAAAAGACACACAGTGGGACGCCTTCTTACTGACTAGCTGATCACATACACTCACAACAACCAAGCCCCAAAAAATTGTCAAATGAATTGCATCACACACATATAGACAGATAGACACACACACACACACACACACACACACACACACACGTTCAGTAGGACCAGGGCAGGCGTTGAAACAAATGGCTTGAAGCGACCTTTATCTGCTGAAACTGTTTCCCTGTGGACTTCCTGCCCTTTTGCAGCGGGAGAGAGGAGAGATGCTCGCAGCGTTTTTATATTTTCATCTTCCATGCAGGAGACGCAGGGCTTCAGGAAGCAAAACGGCTCGACACAGCTGGTATCTTCTGGTCTGGGTTGGGGGTAGGCTAATCAATAGCATTGAGGAAGACCAATCTCGCTGTGTGTCTCTCTGTGTTTTTCACACTGTGTTGTGTGTGTATGCGTGTGTCATTTCCCAAGTGGTCATACTGTTTGAGCTGTTATAAGACCTAATGGGACACCTCCTGGCGACGGCTGTTAGCAGCTACATTCGGCCCATAGAGCGACACTATCTGACACAGTTTGTGTGTGTGTGAGTGTGCATTTCTGTACTTATGTATAAGAATGTGTGGGGGAATGTGTCTATGCACACGATTTGTGTGTGTGTGTGTGTGTGTGTGTGTGTGTGTGTGTAGCTGTGTCTGTGATTGCATGTGTAAGATTTGTACCCAGGTGCACAGCCTGAAGGTTGGTGGGGCGGGAGGAGGGCGTGTGTGTGTGTGTGTGTGTGTGTGTGTGTGTGTGTAAAGGGATGACAGGATGCGTCGAGAGGATTCTGCTCCCAAATTCCCAGAACAAAAAATAAGGTCATATTCAAATATGTTGTCAGACAAAAAAAAGGTAGAAACAAAGAGCTCTGAGGTGTTTTTATGTAAATTGGGAAAATCTACCAATTTGGAAATGTAGAATGGAAACTTGGTTAAATATCAGTTAAAGTTCTCTTAACTGTGCCCGCTAGGTTGTGTTAATGTGATGGACATATGATAAGAATGACACTTCTTTATGTCTTTTTCCTTTTGTGTTGGGCCAGAATAAATATTTATATTTAAAATATATTTTCTCAATGAGTTGAAATCCCTGTGTGTGACTCTGACTAAACTAAACTAAAGGCCGAAAATGTGTAACGACATCTCAGACATGGCTCTGCTATTGCTGATATATACCATACACCATTCAATATATGAAGACAGAAGAGGACAACGACACAATATTCAAATGAGACAAATTGAGTGCAATAGAGACAAAGAGACACGCGGGTAGGAAGACACCTGCGAAGTCCTTTTGCTCCATTATTCTGTGTAGCCCTGTGGTGATTGGGTGTGTATGGGTGAATAGGAGCTTGTAAAATAATGCGATAGCATTTACACACACACAGACACACACACAGACACAATGGTGTCTGGATATTTCTCAACACACAGGCCTTGAGGGAAGCAGCATGAATCATGTGTGCAAATATTTGATTGTCAGCCCAAACCCATCTGAATAAGTCCCTGTTAGGAAGCATATGACACGTATGTGTCAGTTTTTGCTTATTCATGCAGATATATGAATTGCAACCCTCATTTTATTCTGTTAGCCTGTCAGAACAGATTCTCTTAAAATGAAACCTGAGTGAGATGAAAGGAGGGAGCCTGTGCTGTTGGTGTTACTTTCAGCTGGACTAAAGGATGATGAAGTAAGCATGTTTTATAAAATTACAGCAATTACAACTAAATCTGCTTGTGACCCCAGCTGTTAAGCTCTTATTTAGCCCAGATTTTAGTTTGATAAAACATGCATCGAAAATCTGTTTCAATTAATTAGACATTCCTATTATCATATTACACCGATGCTTCATGCTGATAAATGGTCAGTCATCAATGGTAATTTCTGTGATCTTCTTTTTAAATGGAGTTAAAAGAGAATCAGACGTGAAATTTTGTCCTGATTGATGATGTCTTTTGAGCTTTGATCATGGAGCCATGTGCTACTTTCAATAAACCCGATTGCATACATTTCTCATGACATTAATCACCAATGAGCACAGTTACTGCGATCTAGTTATTATATATATATATTAAAGTATTATCTTTCAATATTCCGATTTTTTTCTGGCGCACGATGCATTTTTAACGACGAGAATATATTTTAAACATTTTGATGGTGTACTTCTCATCCCCAGACAAACATTGATGTAGATTAAACTGCTTTTCCATGGATTTTTCCGGGCATAGCTCTGTAAAAGCTCGAGCAGCCAAAGGGTTGTTATGTGAGTTTTGGACGCTGCCCCCCACCCTTCACCCGGCCTGGGTGGGCCTGACTGCAGGGTGCCAAGCAGGGTGTCTGTGGCCAGTGAATTGACATGCTGTTTGAAAATGGATCCGTCTAAATTATTCAGTGTGTTATTTTAGTGTCAGGATATTGTCTGGTTGTCACAGAAACATAGTACCATGATCCCAAGCCCACAGCTGAGTCCATGGAGGACAAGGGAGAAAGAGATGGAGTCTATCAGCCGGATCATTTCCACCAAAAATGAGGTGAAAATAAATACTGTCACATTAAGTCAAATGTCTTACTAGAGAGAGAGAGAGAGAGAGAGAATTGTTATGTGCCCACTAGCATAGAGACATCACAGAGGGGCCATGGAAATAAAAAATGTTATGTAGTGTATGCCATTAGGGCGCGTAGGCGAAATCTAATACTTTCCTGGAAATACATACAGGCGGTTCTCTGGCTCTGTCTTTCTCTCTCAAATGTCTCTCTATTTGAAGAACACACCCACACAAAGGATGGGTCCCAGGCTGCGTCGGTCAGGCTTAATGGATCTCCAGTGAGACATGAACACATGGAACAGTCATCTAGCTTCCAGATGCTGGTGTGGAGTTTCTCTCCATCTCCCACTGAGGTCCTCTGTGTGATGAGAGGCTGCATCCGGGGGCCGGTCCTTCACTCACAAAACCCTCTGTTCATTCTCAGTCAGCTCTCCGTGTGCATTTATTTGCATGCCTGTAAGTGTGTCTGCGTGTTTTATGGTTGTGTACAGTACAGTGAACATTCATTTGTAAGCAATCAGGCCGTCAAGTCAGAGGAACGGCTGTGGGAACAGATGGGGAATCAGACGGGGATTCTCTTCTCCACCTAAGCGCTGGGTTTTACACACAGCTCTCCTGTGCCAAGATGATCATGCATATGCATGCAATCATGCATACACACAAAGGACTCCTCCACGTGCACAGATTGCATCATACACTTTCATCACTTGTTAGGCATCCTTCATCCAAAGCGCTTCAACCTAAACAAACAATGATACCAAACTCGTTGATTGATTCAGACAGAATGATACAGGAACAAGCAGTTTACTTTTGATATAATATATTGTTTCAGTTCATTGCTCAGCAGCAACGTTCCATTCAAACCAACAAGTCACCACTGATGATGAGGGGCAATCATACATTGTGTGCAGCCGAACCAGTGTACACCTTGAGAGGCCTGACAATGCACACACCGTCACAGATTGTCATTGCAGTTAATGCTAGCGCTGACTGTGAGAACAGTGGCAACAGTTATGACAGTGTTCACCTGGCAGGGAAGCCAAGGGGGGGGCGGTGTATGATTGCAGTGCAGAGCCGTCTCCATTGGCCAATTAGGCACAACAGAAAGATTCACATGTGCTAAAAAGCCCACACAGCGAGCCCAACTATATAAACCAAGCAAAGACAGCTGGGCTTAGCTAAGATCTAAGTTTACAGTCCTCCAACACTCACTGAAAGATAAAGAAAAATCAAACTGTTTTTTTCAGTCACATTGACCGAGAATAAAATCATCACTGGAGATTCTATGTTCCCAGCAGCTCTGGACTTAATGCCAGTCAGGATATGTTAATTCCCACAGCAGCCATTTGGAGACACGTAGCCTCTTGTCTTCACAGTGTGACTCCAAATCCCGCTGTCCCGATCGCGCTTTTATCCCTACCTGTCAGCAGATGAGAGCTCCGCACACTTGCGTCGGTGCGTATATGTTTGTGTGTACCCACCAAGGAGCTTGCTGTGCAAGCATATTCACAGACAGCGTTTCTGACAGGCCTAATGAATCTCCAGAGAACAACTACCTGCCAGCTCTCTCTTGTTCTGTCTTGTCTTCATTGTTCTCGCACTCTGTTTACTCCTTTTTGTTTTCTCCCCCGCCCTCCCTCCCTCTCTCGCTGTTTGTCTGCCATAACACATGGTGCCTCTCTCAGTGCGGCGGGTTTTGCCTCCATCAGTTCGGTTGCTGTTGTGTGATAAGGAACCTTCTTCCAGTGAGGAGACTTTAATCATACTCACCCATGCCGTATTAGTCATGCCTCGTCTCAGCTTGTCTATCCAAAATCCATTACCTATGCCTGAGGAGACCTTGTTAGTTCACAATTGAGTGCTAATTACACAACATTATGATACATAACCCTCATCTTGTGGTAATCACAGTAATTAGGGAAATAAAGCCTACACAAGCAGGGAGGCAGAAGAACCAAGAAAGTGGAGAATAGAAATTTGAAATTTACTCTGTCTAGCATCCACCTTAAACCGTCATTCAAAATACAAATGTGCATGTGATTTTGTGCACACACACACACACACACACACACACACACACACACACACGCTATGTCTTACATGTCAGTTAGAAAGTTGTGACTGCATCACTGATCTGTTGCCTCGCCTGAACCGAGGTGGAGCGTGCACACACAGAGCATGAGTAATGAAACGCTTCACACTCATTTGGCTTTTGCACTTCAAATGAGATTGGCACGGCCCAGCGTCTAAAACACAACCATTAGATCTATAATGACTCCACAGCCTACTCCCCGTGGACTGGCTACACACACACACACACACACGCACACACGCACACACGCACACACACAAGCACACCCAGCCCCCCAAATAGTCTATGTATTATGCATTCCACCCATCTGCCACTCTGTGAGCACTCTATCCCAAGGGGAAGAGAGGGGAGGAGAGGGGGAGGAGAAGAGAGGGAGGCTCTCACAGCTGGATGCAGGAGGGGGAGCGGTGGTGAACCCACACTCTCTCACTCTCTCCATCTCACTCTCTGGGTGTGTTTCAATCCACCTGTTTTTGACACCTTCTCAATTTGCGCAGAAAAAAAGCCAAACTCAAACATTTCAATACGTTGGTGTAGCAATAAATGTGCAATGGAAACAGCCAATTCATCATGATGTAAATGTAGAAATAAAAAAAACACATGATATCTGTGTGGAGCGATTACTGTACATACCAACTGTACATATTCTTTCTTTCTTTTTTCTTCCCATCACATTACCCAGGATTTAGTTGCATTCTTTTCTTTAGCAATGGTTTAATGTCACTTCACTATCTCTTCATATAGTATAGTGGTTTAGAACATTCCTGAACAACATTTTTATTTTAAAGATCCCAGTTCAAAATTGCGTTTTGAATGGACACCTGGCTTCACTCTCATTTTCTCTCCAACTGCCTCACTCTCTTTTCTCTCTCCTGTCTCTCCTCTCCTGGAATGTGAGCGGCTCGCCAGTGTTTGGGCTTCCTCCTCACAGACGGGTATGAGCATATGGCTCCAGTGTGTGAGTGATTTATAGATGTCCATAACTTTTTTCTTTGTGAGTCTGTGTGTGTGTGTAAGTGCTTGTTTGTTGGGGTTGTGTTTACGGGATGGGGATCGCCCAATAGGAGATGCTGCTGACCATCTGTAGCCGCAAAACTCAGAATATCTGTGATGTTTTAGCGTGTGTGTGTGTGTGTGTGTACATGTGTTTACATGTTTTGAAGGCAGACTCACAAAGTAACCTGCTTTTGGGTGTGTGCGGGTGGGTGTGTTTGTGACACAGAAAACAGAAAGGACGATGTGTGTATGTGTGTGCGTGTGTAATTTTATCAAAGTAGTTGCACACGCAGCATCAAACTAGATGAAGAATTATCACGTGATCAGATGTACAGGCTGAAAAAAGTCCCACTTTTTGGAAGTCTTAACTAAAAGGCGCCTCTTTGATAGTCACAAAGCCTCCTTATTAAACTCAATGTTAGCTGGCAAAGTGACGGATTGAAGGAGTTTCACTGCAGAGCCTTTTAATAGTGTCTCTTTGTCTCACAGCTGCCAAACATTCACCCTGACCCAAACCAAACTGCAGCCCCATGATCCTCATCTGCCCCATTACATCCTTCAGCTGCTCCCTTCTTGCTGCTCTCTCTCTCTCTCTCTCCATGTGTGTGTGTGTGTGTGTGTGTTCCAGAGAAAACAGAGGCTTCGTTGTCATCATACTGTTTGATGCAGCTGTGTGGGCTTCAGATGTTTTTACAAAAAGGATGAAATGATAGATAAAGGAAATGAAGAGAGAGAGAGAACGGAATAATAATGATGGTGAAAAGATGGTGGACGAAGAATGTGCTCATATGTAAAATGGTTCATGTTCCTTTATCTCACACTCAATTAGTTAAATCCTTTACTTTTCAATACCATTGCAAGTTGTTTTTTTACTCCAAAAACTGATCCCATGACCAACTAAAACAAAAAACACATTATTATTAAGAAAAAGAATAATACCACAACATCTAAAAACACTTTTCTGATTTGAATGATTTAAGGAGCACTTAATGAGCTGTGGAATTGTTGAGTTATGCTTCTAATCTTGGGATGAATCAGTGATTATCAACATGATGATTATGAGTTCTGTTTCTCCTCTGGGTTTCTATTTTTAATTGTAGTGTCACGATAGTATTCTGGCTGCACGTCAGCACAAGTCAGTCAATGCTCATCGGCCGGCTGGTCCGGGGCAAAGAGACCAGGGCTGAGAGTGTAAGGAGAGAAGGATCAATGTGATAATCTCCCTCTCTGGAATCCTCTCACTCCACTGAGCTCTCTGATGACACTACATTTCTCTTCAGCATGTCAAAAGATAAACGGACCCTGAGATGTCCCACTCTGACACGTTTTTGCATCGACGCACCTGAAACCAGCCTTAGCCTCCTGTCTTTGTTACAGTGAAGTGAAAGTGCAGACACGGAGGTCTGATAAGGCCGACTGAAGAGAAACACAACATAAGTTTGTCCAAGGAGTGAAACAGCTATTATGGGATTGGGTTTCCACTCACATTACAATAGGCTTTGATACCTGGATTTTATCTTTTATGTTATCGACTCCCATCAAGAATATAAACACACACAAACCTGCAGGTCTGCTTACCTTTACCACCCATTTGTGTGATTTTCTGTGTGTGTCTTTGGGGCGGTGGCAGGCCTTGGGATTGAGTTCATTTACCATTTTATGTTACTATAAAGTTAGTAGTTAATATTTTGTTTTCAACTACTTGTGAAAATTAAATCCATGTCCAATGTCACTTTTTTCTCCAGTGCAATAAGAGAATTGTATCCTGTATTCAATGCAAATTATTATGTCTAAACTTTCTAAAAGTTATGAATTTGTCAGAATTCCAGTGCTGCACTTTAACTGCACCAATACATGCAGTTTGTTTGTCAAGATCATTTGATTAAAGGCAGGGTGTGTTAAAATGTGATGTCTTACAAATACATCAATATTGATAATCCATAAATAATACTAAATGGGCTTTGATTATTATTTTATATTATACTGTTTTAGCACAGATTTTGTAATCCTTCCACCCCTTTTTGTCTGTGTGACTGATTTTAAAAGTTTTAAAACATCTTACATTTCCTAAAGGCCCAATCTTGACACGTTTGCGACAATGCAACGCACTCTGGCTCACACGCACCATCATACATGCATACACAGGTGCGCATGGAGTTGTGAGAGCCATTTGTTGAATGACAGGCTGTTTGGAGTTGGGGGGGGGGAGGCGGTGAGAGGTAGAAGTGGAGAAGGGAGGCTGAGGTGTGGAGGTGAAGACAAGCTGGACGTTCAGAGACAGACAGTCTTTGTGCCTGAGGCGCAGAATGTGAATGCATGTGTGATAGGCAGCTCTGTAGAGCTGTGTTTGTATGTGTGTGTGTGTAAGTGTGTGTCTGTCTTTGGAGCCTGGTGAGTGAGCTTCAGCGTCCACTGCTCCCAGGTCTCAGCTGTGGGGAAATTGATTAAATGAATTAGTATGAAATATATAATTAAACTCCCATGAATTGAGGCATGTGTTATCAAGGTTTGTGCGCGTCTCCGTTGGCGGATGCGTGATTGGAATGAAATATGAAATTAGTCATGATGGCCCGCACCATATTCACTCGTGTAATTTAATTAATCAATCTGTGTTTGGCGTTTGCATTAATGAACCTTCCTCCATGCTTTAGTGGGGTGGCAGGTCAGTCAGAAACACAGTTTTAACATTCAAAACGCTGCTTGCTTAGTTTCTGCTCCAATATTTCCAAAGCTGAAAAATGAAAACAAGCATGAATTGTCTTAGAAAGGTGTTGTGCCACAACAAGCCACTGGAAAATCCTTAATGTTCCTTCAACTCTGCATGTTTCTGCACTGATTAACACTATTGTTCTGAAAGCTATTTCCTTGTTTGATGTCGATAGTTGTGGAGATGCTCTCTAACATGTTGGTCCAATAGCTGTTTTATTTGGTTTACATTTGGTGATTATAGAAGAAAATGCCTCTAAAATATTCAGGAGTAGAATTATAAAGTAGCGTCAAATGGAAATACAAAAAACATTGTCAGCTGTATATCGGATTATTTCTTTCGTTATACCAAACTCAATACAACATCTGACAGGATTTACTGAGTCCCGGACACTCAAAGAGTTCCTCGTTGGTGAGATCAGAGGCATCTGGCACAAACAGGAAATCAGCATAATCTAATAACAGAGCCTTGTTTAGTTACACACATCTTCTCTGTCAAACTCTCATGATCTTAATGGTGCATGTTTATTTTCACTGACACAATCAGTGGGGAACGAGCGGCTATGGCCAAAATGATGTTGGGCAGTGAGTATAGTGGGCATCCTGTAGTTGAGTCATGCTGGAGTGAAACTATCCGCCCCTGACACATGGCACATGAAACATCAGCCACACAGCAGCTTGTTACATAGCTGCCATCGTTATGAACACACACACACACACACACACGCACACATCACTTTAATTCTCCCATTTGAACATACTGTACACATGCAAACAAGTTAGTCAAGGTTGGCATAGAATTACAGGTCGGCACAAACACCTTAGGCACACTTGACAGATTACCAACTAACCGGTGAAAGAACAAACACACCGTAGATATGCACACTGTAAATGATTTATTCTAAATGCTTTGAAGCTTTATTTGACACCCTCCATAATCAATGTGAAAACGAGGTTTAAATCACGTTCAACTGCTTTGCAACAAAAAATATTATAACCCATTTCAACAGCCTCCAGAAAATGGGTGTGAAGGGATTCATTTATGAGTTACATGCGGTTTGGGCTGCAGTGTCTTGTCATAATCTCCTGGGGCTGTTTACATTGTTTGCTCACTAGTTTGGTTCTTTTGGCTGAACAGATTTACTACTGTTACGGTTGGATGTGCCGGTGTTGTTCTGTCTTGTCTGGACTGCTCTGTGTCACAAAAGTGCTCCCTTCACATTGTGTTCCTCTTCTCGTGCTTTTTGCCAACAATGTAAGCACAGATGAAAAAAGGTTGGTCCTTCCAGCAGTAAATATTTGGAGTAAAGTCAAAGGTGCAAGATCTGTGATCAGGAGCCATTCGATTGACTCTTTACTGCTCTCAACATGGTGACGGGCAGCAGGCGGGTACCACCTAACAGTGCAGACCACCTTGAAAGTGCTGACAGCGCTTACCTGAAGGGGGACCCAAGGTCTGCAGAGCAGTGCTATGGTCCGTAACCGCTGTGAGACAGCAATGCAGGGCAGCACTGACATGCGCTATTATGCACCAAAAGCATGTGCACTCAGATGACAACACACACACACACAGAGGGAGAGCCATTACTCCGCTATATCTTCACACAGAACATCGTTGTTGTTGAACGAATGTAATAAAGCTCCGAGAGGCTTTTATCCCAAATCAATGAACAAACAATCAGACTCGAATTTGCCACTTATTTCACTAAGTAATGACATTTCTTCCCCTCTCAAAGTAATTGCAACTCATTTGCTCAGTGGATAAATAAGTAAATGAATATATCACAAAGCAGATTAAAATCACAGAAAGGTATACATGCACACCCTTTTGCTCTTATTTGTAGCCTAACTATAAACATTTCCTTTAGTTGTTCAGATGGGACAATTATTATTATATTTGCAAGAATAGCAGGAAAAAAACGAGCACACATCAGAAAGAATTGTGACATCTTCGAATATTTGTGTATTTCATAAAACACCCTGGCAGCACTACATTAGCCATTAATTCCTTCGGCACACACAGTGATTTAATGGCACCGTACCAACCTTTTACAACTTTTACTTCCAGCCTCTTCATTATTTTGCAGACTTCTCTCCCACTCCCTCTCTCCCTCCCTCCCTCTCTCTCCGGTGGGCGGGTTTTCCGCCAGCAGGGTTTGTTTGATTCTCCATTGATTTTTAGGAGGAGGAGAAAGTGAGAGGGGAGGAGTGCAGGAGAAACCCCGTCCTGCGTGGTGAGGAAGAGGGAGAGAGAGAGAGAGAGAGAGAGAAATGTGATCGTGTGTGTTTGGGACGCGAGAGCAGGACTGATCCAAAACGAGGCGAAAGTCCCACTAGCGGGCGAGCGCACTCTCGTGTCACGTGGGCGTGGATTAGCACGGGGGTGGGTGGGGGGGGGAGAAACGAAGTAAAAGTGTCCTTGGGAGCGACTTCTACTTTGCACTTTGTCTTCCGTCCTCTCTTTGCCTCTCGAACTCCCGTCCGCCCTGCATTCCGAGGAGCGTTAATGCCCCAACGCACCCGAGGGGGAGAGGAAGGAGAGAAAAGTGAGGAAGGAGAGGCCGAGGAAGAAGGAGCAGAAGTAGTAAGGAGGCCTGGACACCCCGCGCCCTCGCCCCTTGGAGCCCCGTCCCCTCTCCCCTCCTGGCCCTGCATGGACGGGGATGGGGAGAGCCGGATGCTGTTGCCGCGGGGCTGAGCGCCTCGCCTGTCCGTCTCTGGTGCGCCGCTTCCGGTCGCTGCTGCTGCTGATCATCGCTCTCTGCTGCGGTGCTCACATAGGTAAGTTAACTCACTCCAACACTGCCACAACCAAAGTGTGTGTGTGTGTGTGTGTCTGTCTTTACGAACAACTATAACCGCGGCAAACATTGACTTCTATTGCACCACGGAGTGACCAGAGAGCCGTCCCTCCGTCGGTTACATGGACGTTTTTAAATGGGTGGTCGTGGCGGATCGTCGCGTCGGGCCCCGTGCTGCCTGACAAAGGCTCTCTCTCCAGCGGTAGTGCTGCAGTCTGAGCACGGATCGAGTTTCTCCTCCTCTCTCCTGGGCCGTCATCCTCCTGTCTGCCCCTAATGGCTCATGGAGGAGGGGAAGAGAGGGGTGAATCTCTCCTAATGTCCACAGATACCAGAATACAGTTTTACCCAGTCAGCCAGTACAGAGTTAGGATCACAGCAGCACTGTGTTTTTATTTTAGGTCCAGTTGCATGATGCACATAAATAAAATGCATGGTGGGAAGGGGATTTTAAGTTATGTTTTGTGAACAACAATGTGTTGATTTTGTGTTTTTGAAATTTGTGGCTGTTTCTCCAACAAGCATAAACCTACACCGCCCAATTTAAGCCACATGCTGTAGAGACGAAGAAAACAAAAACACAAGAAAATTGTGCTCCCTGAAAGCCTCAAGTAAATAAGGTGTCTGTATCACTGACAGAATGATTCCTTCTCTGCAGCTGTAGGCGCACAACCACTAATTTACCACATTGTTTGTTGCGCTTAAAGTCATCATCACAGATGTATTTTCCATATGGTCCAAAAAGCAGCACTCTTTCTGTCAAACAGGCTCTTTTTCGGGGGGTGGGGGGTTGCATGGGGTCGGCTGTCTGTTGAGCAGTCACACCTCCAGTAATTAGTTTAACACAGCTCAGGCAGCGGGACAAAACCGCCTCTGCACGCTGCCTGGTGGGAACAGAGACAATCACTTCCCAATAAAGACCCTCTTGGCACCTCCTGCTACACGTGCGTCACCTGGAAAGAATTTGTATCATTTAGTCCGTTGTTTGATTTTCTTTCACTTTTTACATTTCAAGGCATTTATTTAGTTGTCGCCACAGGCGTCAGGTCCGTGCGTCTGTTTGGACGGCGGGGCAGGAAAAGCCCCCCCCCCCCCCCCCCCCACAAGTGTCTGGCCGAGAGAGAGAACGAGTGCACGCCGTAGTGAACTCCTGTAGAGCTTTGTATCCCAAAGCGTGGAGGGCTGTTTGTGGGATGTGAGCCGTGCGAGAGCAAACACACAACAAGGTGATCAATAAGCACTTCACAACCCATTCCCTCTGTTCGGAGATGATCCCTGCGGATCCTTTCCTGATCTCCGGAGATCAGAGAGGTCTGACGGATCGGGAGACAAAGAATCGCTAAACGGAGCCTGAGAGATTCGGCCGGGGGATCTTTTGACCCCTGTCTAGTGGTGGAGAGTGTGTCTCTAGAGAGACCAACAGAGAGAGAGAGAGAGAGAGAGAGAGAGAGGGCTTAAGGCTAAAACAGAATAGCATTACTACTCAATATGCCAGAATAGTGCTTATGTAGAGGGGAGTGGAGAGCAGGTTAATACTGTGGTAGGACATAGAAGGAGTGCTGTGGGCATTGCTGCTGGTTTTATTGTGTCTATATAAGATACTCAGCCCAGGGGATGACACAAACCAGGCTGCGGGTGTGTTGGGTGGCTCTCGTGCCTCAGCGGTGCCCATGAGGAGTTCTTTATTCTTTTCTTATTTTCAAGGCAATTCAGTATTTATCCATTTTTAAAAGTACAGCTATGCTTGCTTGAAAAAAGGACGCTGATGAGGACCGCTCCACAGAAGAGAGACCACTGGAAGCTTTCAATAGCGAAATTATGAAAATAAAGCTGTCCAATGTTCTGATGTGTTCTGGAAACCCAGTGTCCTATTGGCGTGACACATTCACAGGAAGGAAAAACTGCAGGTTCATCCGGTGTCAAACATCTGCAGATACTCGTGATCAGAGAAGTTTTAACCTTTTTATATAAGTGGAGAGTTTGAACCCGAGTTCTTGCGTTACACAGGGGCGACTCTCTTCCCCGCTACGTCACCCTGCAGGGAGAATGGCCGTGAATGAGAGCTTTTGTCCGTTTTTAGAGCAGCTCATGATTTGATACCCCTCCGACGGAGAATAAACCCACTCTGATTAGATTGGGAGCGGTATTTAGGTACTGCGGGGCAGATAGGAAGGAAAAAAAGGAGGCTGTTTGGTGCGCCAATCAAAGACACAATGTGTCCTCAGTGCTCGGACCGTCTGCACAGTGGAGCTCGGCATGGACGGAAGCCTCTGCCTGTGTGTGCGTCCGTGGGTCGGTGTCTGGGTAACAGGCAGGAGACAGATTCCAAAGCTCGGTGTAAGTGGGGGTTCGTACCTGCGCCTTGATTTCTACAACTTGGAGCACTACTGCCCCCAAATGGTGACACCTGACTCTGTCATGCCCCAAAAATAGTCTACAAAGAAGGGCCGGAAAGTGCGTTTTGCCTGTGTGTGTTTATGTGTTCGTGGTTGTGTTCATGGAAGTCATTTTGTGGTGCGACAATAATGAAATCTGTTGATTTCTGTAAAAAAACACGCACTCTCTGCTTCTGCTCGGCCATTGGGAGATCATGCCACCATCTCGAGATCACTTGACTGTGCACGCTAATAGATGCACAAGCTGCCTTTTCTCTAAGGCAGCTGTGTGTGCGTGTGTGTGCGTGTGTGTGCGTGCGTGCGCGAGAGTGAGCCCATACGCTGCACAGCCTCTCTCTGGACTAATCTAATAGGAGCACGCTGTGACTGATGCATTTTCTCTGGTCTCCAATCTCTCTCTCTCTCTCTTGCTGTAGGTCTCTCTGATGATCTGTGATATATATAAAGATGGTTTGACCCTTGTTGCATTCAGAAATACAACAATAGGTAAAACATTGGGGACGATTTTGGACAAAGACCTTTGTCCCTGATGTGTGTGCAGGGACAGAATAATCCATCTTTTGGATGCACTCCCTCAGCCCCTCAGTGCTCAGAGCTGTAAGCAACCATTAAAGTCACAGAAAAATAGAAGTTATATCTAATTAAGGTATAATTCTGATCAAGTATTCTTCTCCGCTAAAGCTACAAAGAACCACAAATGCAATACGCTCGAAAATAACAACACATTTTAGTCAACCAAATTTCTGACAGCCTAATAATAATGGAACATTATTAAGTCATGGTAATGTGTTTGTGCACACCTTGTAATGTCTTCCTCTCTCTTTACACTGTCTGTGTTTTGGACTCCCCGGCTATATGATAAGTATTATCTCACTTGTTATGGAAGAAAACCTTTATCTCTTCTCTCTGGCTGCTCTTTGGTTTATTACCGCCCCAGGTTTATTGCACTCACGGAGCGGCGCAACTGATTCATCAAGACTTTAAACCAGTACATTGTCCCATTTTATTGGGTTGTATTGCAACGGGTGTCATCTTGTCTTTGAAGTTCAAAGTAACCTTAGTTGTCACCTGAGTGCGAATGCGTTTTGTATTTCCAGTTCAATCCAGCTCTCATAGTAAACGCCCACACTGTCACTGGTTTGATGGTCCACTATCACAGTTCCTGTGATGATATCTCTTTTGCTAAACATGTCTCTGCTGTCCGTCCTCTCCAGGTCAGTGCCAGGTCGCGGCCCCCCAGTGCCGAATCCAGAAGTGCACAACCGACTTCGTCTCTCTGACCTCCCACCTGACGCCGGCCGTGGATGGCTTTCACGTCGAGTTTTGCAAGGCTTTGCGCGCGTACTCTGCCTGCACCCAGAGGACAGCCAAGTCCTGCCGGGGGAATCTGGTTTTCCACTCGGCCGTGCTGGGCATCTCAGACCTCATGAGCCAGAGAAATTGCTCCAGAGATGGGCCCACGTCCTCCACGCACCCCGAGGTCCAGCATGAGCCCTGCAACTACCACAGCCGCACCCAGCACGCCCATGCGCACGCCCACGCACACGCCCACTTGCATGCACACTCCCATGGCCACGGCCACTCGCTGCCAGTCTACCTGTTCTGCGGGCTGTTCGGTGACCCACACCTGAGGACGTTTAAGGACAGCTTCCAGACTTGCAAGGTGGAGGGGGCGTGGCCTCTCATCGATAATGACTATCTATCGGTTCAGGTCACGAATGTTCCCGTGGTAACTGGATCCAGTGCCACAGCAACCAATAAGGTGAGAAGAGAGAAAATGGGTTTCTGGATTTTAATATGCTGTTATTAAGGCTGAAAGAGTTTCTTAAGGGGCAACTGGTGCAATCCAGTTAGTGTGTGTTTAGAGGGATTTTTTCATTTTTATAATGACTTCTAAGTTTTTATTTTGTTCCTCAGAGTAAGAAATCATATTCATTTCTGGCTAGAAAACACTCTTGCTCTCTCTTTTCTTGCTCTCTCTCTTTTCCATTTCTGTGTCTCTCGCTCACAGTTGCGAGGCTAACCGCTCGATCTTGTGACTATCTCTTGTGACTGAAGCAGTGTTGGAAGCATAACTTGGTTAATGCCTACATATAGCTTGACCTTTATAACATGGAATGAAATGTGTGAAAGGAACCACTGTTTACTTGTGTGTGTGTGTGTTTCATTAGTTGCACTTAATGCACTCCGCTTGAGGGACTATGTGTACTCAGCGTCTTTATCCCTTTATGACAATAAGACACACAGGCACTGCTAAATGGATGACGGGCAAAACAAGCTGATCATTGTGGCGTTAAAGAGGCGATGTTTATGTTTCCCTCGATGATCTGGCCTCTGTAGCTTAGTCGATTGGCTTTAATTATTAAAACCCCTACACACTCATGCATACACTTAGTCATATGTGCGTTAAGAAACACACAATAAGCCAATAGTAGGTTTGCTGCACTGTGTAGGTGAAGGTTTGACCTTGTTTCAGAGGTGGGGCAAGTTATTAGTCACAATTAATAGGGACACACACACACATATATATTAACAGCCCACCAGGCTTAATGGCCTGCCAGGCCTCATTCGTCACGGCTGTCATTTGAACAAAGCAGCCATTCACCGGAACTATGATGCTAGTGCTAACCGTAATGCTCACACCACACCCTGTATGCACCATCGGGTGTGTGTGTGTGGGTCAGATGTTTGCATAGCTGTGTCAAATTACTACTTGTTAAAAAGTAATTTAGTAATTTCTTAAATGTAGTGGGAAGAGTCAATAACCTGTGTAATGGCTGAATGTCCATTTCTGTAAGAGTGTGTGTGTGTGTGTGTGTGTGTGTTACACACAATGTCTATGTATACAATACAGTTTCCATCCAGTAGTAGTAGACGAGTTGATTAATCTGATAAATATTTAAAAATGATTTTTATCCTACTAACTTCTCTACAATGAGTCGTCCCTACTCATCTTCTTGACGACAGTTTTGTTTGACCTCTATTGAATTTGTCACTGTGAACAATGCTCAATTCATTGCACCCACTTTATAACTAACTCGGCTGATGCTCCTCTGGCTGCCTCCCTGTAGATCACCATCATCTTCAAGCCCTATGAGGGTTGCACGGACCAGAGGGTCTACCAGGCCGTCACAGACAACCTCCCCGCTGCCTTCGACGATGGAACAGTGAGCAGCGGGGACCCCATCCACCTCTCTGCTGGCGCGGAAGGGGCAACGGGGAAGGTCCGGGCCCTGTGGATCTCCGAGCGCAGCCCGGGGCGCCACGTGGAGCTGCACGCCGGCTACATCGGTGTGACTGTCATCGTTCGCCAGCTGGGCCGATACCTGACCCTGGCGGTGCGCATCCCGGAGGAGCTGGCGCAGGCCTACGACGCCACCCAGGACCTGCAGCTCTGTCTGAACGGCTGCCCCGGAGGAGAGCGCATCGACCGGGCAGGCCACCTCCCCCTGCCGCTTGCCCCTCCTGCGCTCGGCCTGCAGCTTCAGCAGCCGCGCCGACCCGGCTTCTCCCCGCAGACACAGACGCAGGTCTTCAGTGTGGAGGGGGCGAAGGAGCGCTGCAGGGAGCAGCTGGATGTGCAGGACATTTACTTCCACTCCTGCGTGTTTGACCTCCTTACCACCGGGGATGCTAACTTCACCGTGGCGGCGTACAGCGCCCAAAAGGACATGGAGAGTCTCCACCCTCACAGGGACCGATGGAGGATCTACCCCCGCGGCGCTGCCACCGCCGCGTTACCCCCGGATTCTCTGCTTATCAGGCGGCTGGCTGTGCTCCTGCTGTGTGTTCTAAGCGCGGCGTTGGTGTAGGAGGCCCATGTTGGTGTGACCACTACAGAGAGATCATTTGGGGAGTTTTGTTGAGCACTGATACTTCGCAGCACTGTTTCTTCTCGCAGGTGCAGAGGAAACGGGCGTCTGGACAGCTACTGGGAACGGGTGTTTTTAGGACACAGGAGATACTGGCAATGTTAAGTGCATCTTACCGGGCAGAATCAGCCATCTGGTGAATAAAAAATGAGTTATCATAACTGCTTTTCAAAATCTGTCTTCACCTTTTAGACCATGCACATGACAAGGACACAACTGCACCTGTGTTTGGAAATACACCCCAGACTGTAAATAGCTTGTTTTCAGTGTAATAATGTAGTTTTCTTTGTTGTTGTTGTGCCATTTAATGTGATTTATCTTTAATACCTCAGACAGAGGATGTATGTTTTAACAGAAGCACTTTATATAGTTTTATTTAATTTTTTTTTTTAAACAAATCCACATCAGTGTTTCTTCTCACTTTACTTTCCTCTACCAAACTCGCCAATGGCTCATGTTTTGGAGACCATCAATAATTTGATTTTGAAACCTTTCAATCTTTAAGTCTGTGAAACAAGGAGCTGCCATTTTTGTTTAAATCTTCCAGGAGCTGATTGAACTCAGCGTCTCAGTTTTACGTCAGTTAATGTGAAGTGTTCACTTTTGAATGTTTTATGAATATTGTCACAGCAAATGCCATCAGTACCATTTTGTTGTATGAATTTGTTCTTTTTGTACATCTTGATTTCAGATATGTTCAAGTGTGTACGAATGTACAATTTTTTTTTTTTTACCAGTTGTTTACATACTTGGATGTGTTTTTTTATTTCCTATGAAAATCATGTCAGAGGAATTTCACATTTTTGCCAAAAGGCATTGCTCATGTATGTTTTTCTCATTCTGTTCATTCATGTTGTTCTCATGACGTTTTCATTTGAGCCAAAGACAGATAATGTATGGTTTTGTATGTATAAAGGAGATCAAAACTCACCACCAAACCAGCACCCTTCATCTCCTCACACTATCTGCTCTTTTTTTTCCCTCTTTTGAAGTTGCTACTGTAGACTGTTTTACTCTTTCTATCAGATTTAACGAGCTGCTCATTACTGGTATACTTGTAAGATACTGGAGTGAAGACAAAATAGCGCAAATCATTGAACTTAACACGCCATCGGCCGAGATGTGAGTTTTAGCATTGTGTTGTGGGACTATGGGCCTTTACAACATGCACCATTCTGTATAATTTACCCCATTTGGTTGCCCATAATCGGCTTCATCTCAGTTTTTGGCAACGTGTTCTCTTACATCATGGAGTGTCAGTTTGGTGACGAGTGATTGGTCAATGTTGAAATACTTAACTTATTTATGAACGTAGTTTCCTGTAGAGGAAGTTAAGCTCCATATTCTTGTTGTTGGATAATAATAATAAAAATTTCAGGTGTGATTTTACTGCCACTTAGTGGTGCTCTCTTGCTATGTCGGTGTGTTACTCAAGGAGCTTAAAGAAACAGGAAAAAGTGGTGTGCAAGTGTTTTATTAAACAATCTAAGTCAAAACAGCTCACAGTAAAAATGGGTTGTTTCTAGCAAGCCAAATTTCCCTCAATTTTTCTTTTAGAGAGGGAATTTAGGATGAAAGATAAACTGCTCTTCTCACAAACACATGTTGAACAGGTGTGCTAACCCATCTGTCTGAGGTTAGGTTTCGATCAGATACCAGACTCTGGCCTCACAGACAATCGGTTTTCAACTGTCACAGTCAACAACACCTGGGATGTCACAAGCTGAGAACACAGCAGCACATAATCCCGACAGTGGATCTTCTCTCATTTAACCCTTGTGATTGCAAAACCTAGTGTAGGACCATAATCATAACTCCAACCGTAATGGAGGATCATTCTCCACTTCTTTCAGTGTGAGAGTTCCCCTCTCTGGGGAAGTTTTCTTTTCAAGGTCACCCGCTGCATCAGAAGCCTTCGAATTCCAAACATCTGAAATGTCATAACCATCGTTTGGATCAATAACAAATTCGTACCATGTTTCACACTGTAAGACAACACAATGAAGGTGAGTGGAGAGTCAATTTAGTCCCTAGTGCTTACCACTTAATGACAGCGCAAATGGTGATCAAAGTGTTGAATACCAAGACCTTCATGAGAAGCAGCCTCAAAATCATGACCACCACGGTGTTTGTCCACGCAACAACATCTGGAGATCAAACCACACAAACATCAACAACCTCTTTTTCAAACTGGAATTTCCAAATGAAGTGAAGATGTACCTTCTGTCTCTTCATATTCATAGCACATCTTGTCTTCACGATCTGTAACTATAAAAAAAATAAAATTGGGAAATAAAAAGTTTGTTTGTAAGGAGAGTAATAAGGAACCAAATTCAGGCTCAGCTGTTCTACCTGATGAGGTGGTGTGATGTCTCCTGGCGACTTTAGGTCGTCGCCTGTGACTCACAGAGCAACTGTAGGATGGCCAGTCTCTTGTTGCCACGGTGATGATTGCCACAGCGCTGTTGCCACGATGCTTCCTGTCTAAAGCGACGCTGTATGGCGAGCTGGACATGTGGCCTTCTGATGGTGACCTCCAGCTGACCTCGAGGTGCCCGCTCCTGAAGTCACCCACCATACAGACTAGCAGGGTCCAGCCGAGTCTCTCCCCTGACAGGTGGACAGGTGGGGCCAAAGATGCCAACACATCACCCTCTACCACTCCTGAAAGATGATGGAGGACCAAATGAGAGGCGATCTGGGTGCAAACGTGGTCTTTAGCTAACTAACATAATGTGATGCAGGGGTTTCTGAATTGAATGAAATGTGGTTGTAGATATAAAGCATGTGGTTTAACAATGAAATAAAAACGTTTTCTGTTAGCTTATAAGGAAAACATAACTTGATCATGAAAAGAACGCTACATTACTGGTGTGTAACAGTCTATTAACAAATGTTTTATGCATTAACATGCATATGCCATAAACCCCTAGAAATACAATAATCAATGATTTTGCAACACCAAAAACCATCTTAAAAACCAGTCCTTCTGATTGGGATTTGATCGCAATACTCCATTGAGTCCTATTCTAATCTTGGCTGCAATGAATAATAATGTAAAAGACTAAAGATAGAGGTTTCTTATTCAATGCTCTTTGTAAACATTTTTTAATATTAAACTGAGTAAATAAAACTGACTTGACTTTTTGACAATTGCCAGTGAGAACTCATACATGGTGGCCATGCTTTATCAAAAAAGTCCCCTCAGAAGTTGGTATTTATGAGTCATTTTCTCAACCACACTATTAAAAAATATTCACCATTATAATGTATCATAAATAGAATGCACCTACCTGTCCATAAGTAGATGATAGGAAGGTAGAATAGCCCCCTATGTGGCTCAGCCATGTCTGTTAGTTGTATTACTGGTTCTGCACGCACCTCTGAGTGAGTGAAATGAGGGCATGTCGCTTTACTTTGCCAAGAGCATTGCATTATGGGGGATTGATATGTCACATTGACCTTAAATACTCACAACAGCACCCCCTCCCCCCCGCCCCCTCATATCAAGAGCACCTTCAACATTGGTTTGACGACACGCATGTCGCGTACACTTGTGCACGCACACGCGCGTGCCCGATCTGACGCACAGGGTGATTTTGCCTGCAGTGGGTGGGAGCTTAGATTGTAAAAGAAAGTGAAACTCAGCAGCGGGAACATGAGGGAAGGATGACAAAGCTAATATGATCGAGGTAAAACTGTCGCCCATTCATTTCCGTTAAAACCTGACTTGAAGTGAATGCATATTCTGTACATTGTAACTGCATAACAATCTTCCACAGCTACTTTCTGCTACTTCATTTCTGTTGTCATGATAAAATTGCCCGACTGCTGCGTATGCAGCCTGATTTGATCCGTTGTTGCTGCTGCAGCTGTTGTCACCTCACTGTTATAGCTGTGTCCTCATCTTGTCCGCATGGAAAACCATGTGGACGCGTTTGTCACAGGTTTCATTCTGCTTCAGGCGTTGTTGTGTTTTGACTAAGGGACTAAAACCAAGGATCTGTCTAATCGACAGAATCCATGTGTTCAACGCCTTCATTTAGTAGGTAGCAACGGGGCTGCTAATGTTAACATTTATGAATCAACTGTAAAAAACAGGAAGTACAAGGGCATAAAAATGTCACTGCGAAATGTGTGTGGTGTGTTCCTAATCCTGCTCTAATTTATCTCAGGTTTAAAAGACGTTTCGATTGGTCTATATTCTGGATACGTCATCCCGGCAGGCATTCAACCCTCTCATCAGGGGGTCCATCTTCCGCTCTGCAGGTTAAAGGACATTTCCTCCACAATGGTCTTGGTTAGACTGTTGGTGCCGTCTCTATTTCTGATGTCTCTGGTTGAGTCGCAGCCCGCCCAGAGTTCCCAGCAGGCGTCTAGCCCTCCTCACCCCGCAGGAGAACAGTCTCCTTTGGGGACCGACACTCTGTCCTTCCCTTGGAGCCGTCTTCGCCTGCCAAGGTACGCTCGCTCTGAGGAATTTACAAGAAAATTACCTTTTTCCTTTGGGATTCATTGACTATGAAAGTCCAAATCTGTCTTTGTCTCAGGTACATAATTCCACTTCACTACCACCTCCTCCTGCACCCTAACCTCACCAGTCTCCACTTCACTGGCTCAGTGCAGATTCAGATCGACGTCCAGAACAACACAAACTGGGTAGTATTACACAGCAAGGGCCTGCAGATCTCCAAGGCGACCATAGTGGACCAGAACCTGGGCCGTCCGTCTGATAAGGTGGTTTTAAATGCAGCACAGTTGTCATTAACCTTTTATTTTTTATTGTTAACTACAGTCAACCTAACCCCTCTCCATCTCCTGTGGTTCTAGGTTCTTCCAGTTCTTCATAACCCTTCCCATGAGCAGATTGGCATTTTCTCTTCCAGGGTGCTCAGCAGCGGGCAGAAGTACTTTCTGAATATTGAGTTTGGGGCAGAATTGTCAGAAGGCTTCTATGGCTTTTATAAGAGCACCTACCGAACCAGCACGGGAGAAACCAGGTAAGGTCTTACAAAAACACAGAGAGCTTCTGTTGAGGATTAAATATAATCATGCATGCTCACGCTAGATGGCAATTACACTTGAACAATAATGTAATACTAATAATGAGTGGAGGCTGTGTATGACCCGGAGCACACGAACATGTTGGTAAAAAGGCTGCACGCACTCTCAGGGTCACGTCCATATTTGGGACTGGGTGACCATGGCTCACACGCAAAACAGCCTTAATATGGAGTGAACCTGTTGCTAAAGAACTCCACGCACTCCCAGGGTCAGTGGTAGATAAAACAGAATATTGAGACTAACATGTCTCACACACAAACTGGCTCAAGTATGCAGTGAACTCAGGAACAACAGGAGACGTGATGATCCGAGAGCCTGAAGGGATGGACATCCCTGTGCTCCAATGGGGCTCTCCGAAAGTCATAAACAAGGAGCCGCCTCCATCATAGTGAACCAATCAAGAATGCTCTTAAAGACTATATATTCCGAGCGCACTTTGTATTAAGCCCTTTTCTTTGCTGTTGCTAGACAGATTGAAACAAGTCCGTGCACGTATGACTGCAGGACTGAATACTCCTGTCACAAATAAACATTGTCATATTGCTTTGATTAAAGTCTCAAGTCTGGTCCTTGCTTTGCGTTCACGACACTTCCAACCTCAGTTCACCGGCCTATTTTGTAAACACCTCTTGTGCCTTTTCAGAACATTGGCTTCAACTCACTTTGAGCCCACTAGTGCTCGGATGGCATTCCCTTGTTTCGATGAGCCGAGCTTCAAAGCTAACTTCTCAATACGGATCAGGAGGAGTCCGGAGTACATCTCTCTGTCCAACATGCCTGTAGTGAGTGCTGCATAGATTCTTGCCGTCACACATGGTCAAATGTGTGCGAGACACGGCTACAGTGGTTTGTTTGTGTATTTCAGGTTAACACTTTTGAAGTGAACAACGGCGTGCTCGAGGACCAGTTTGATGCCAGTGTAAAGATGAGCACTTACCTCGTAGCTTTTGTCATCTGCGACTTCAAATCTGTCACTGCAAGAACGTCTTCTGGGGTGCAGGTGTGGTCTTTCTTGCCAACAATGCTTCCTTCCCAGGGACACTTTTTGATCTTTATGTACTTTTTTTGTCTGTAGGTGTCCATCTATGCCTCCCCTGAAAGGTGGCCACAAACCCACTATGCCCTGCAGGTTGCTGTCAAAATGCTAGACTTCTACGAGGAATATTTCAACATCCATTACCCTCTACCCAAACAAGGTGCCCTCTGTTTAGTTTACCTTTAACTACTTTGTCAGAACCCCGTTCTTCCCCCTCTTTCTTTCTTTCCGCTTACGCGTGTTTCCCATGTCTCAGATCTGATCGCCATACCAGATTTCCAATCTGGTGCAATGGAGAACTGGGGCCTGACCACCTACAGGGAGACCAGCCTACTCTTTGATCCACTCACGTCCACCATTTCTGATGAACTCTGGGTTACCATGGTGATTGGGCACGAGCTCGCCCATCAGGTGAGAGTGTGACACTGCCTGCTCTCTGACGGCATACTTTGGGGCTTTAGATGCTCATAATCGTAATGATCTTGCACCCTGCAGTGGTTTGGTAATCTGGTGACCATGGAGTGGTGGAACGATATCTGGCTGAATGAAGGATTTGCCAGATACATGGAGTACATCTCAGTGGAGGCCACCTATCCTGACCTCAAAGTGGTATGTGCTTGGTTTAATGGGGGAATCAACTTAAATGATTAACAGTGGCAGACTAATAGTAAGAGTAGTAGACCACAACCCTGTTCTGTGTGCAATCCTGCAGGAGGAATATCTCCTGGACACGTGTTTTTCAGCAGTTGGTCACGATTCGTTGAACTCTTCTCGGCCAATATCCAGCCCAGCAGAGAACCCCACTCAGATCAAGCAGATGTTTGACACAGTCTCCTATGATAAAGTATGCTTTCAGTCTCTTACATGTGTTGTGCCTGCAGTCACAAATCGGGTTACTCAATCATTTCTAATCATATTATAACGGAGTTGAAACGTAGGTATACAAATCCAGGAATGACTGCATACCATTTCCGAGCTGAATAAATATGTTTCTGTTTTCTACCAGGGAGCATGTGTCCTTCACATGCTGCGACACTTTCTGACCGATGATGTGTTCCAGCGGGGGATTGTACGATACCTCCGCAAATACAGCTACAGGAATGCACACAACCAGGATCTGTGGGACAGCTTAGCCAATGTACGAACATCTCTTACATTAACTGTGACAGTCACGATTGTCAGTCAATTCATTCATTCATTTTTAATCTTCTTAACTAAAAGTTAGAAATATTGTAACATACAATATACACAAGGTAACTGGAAGTGAATTGTACAATTTCAAATTTTGTAAAACATTATAAATGACAATAAGGTAAATGCGATTTGCAAATATCTTTTGTTGTTTTCCAGACATGCTCCGAGGAGGACTTCATCTCAGGAAAACACTGTTACAGCAGCAACCAGGCATCAAAGAATGCAGTGAGTAAACGCATGAACATCCACCCACTGACATCGATTCATTGCGGTTTTATTTTTAAATATTTTCTTATCTTGTGATGGTGTGGTTGCACTTATTGTCTCCCACAGTACCTGTTTGCAGGTGAGCACATGGACCTGACAGCCATGATGAACACCTGGATTCTGCAGAAAGGCATCCCCCTGGTAACTGTAACCAGGAAAGGGCCCAATCTGCTGCTGAAGCAGGACAGGTTCCTACGGACAGTGCTGCCTTCTGACCGTCTCTGGTCAGCTTTGCAACATGGGTGAGCGTGCACATGCACTTGGAAAGTTTTTTTTATCCTACTCAGTTTACTCTTGTAGAAAAACTACACAATTCTCCTTTACTCTGTGTATTTGATTTTCCAGCTTCATGCCCCATTATTAAAGTATAGAGTAACTTTAGGGTTTTAACTTTTTTCTGTTTGAATAATTCACTGTTTTCATTTCTAGTTTCCTTTGGCACATCCCCCTGACTTACAAGACACAGGCTTCAGGCACCATCCACAGACACCTGATGACAACACACACAGGTAACAGTGAAGGAAGTTAAATATATTTGATGCACATGTGCTTTTTAATTGTATCCTCTCTATTTATGCCTCTTGTAGATAGTATACATATAGGGGAAGACGTCAGCTGGGTGAAAGTAAACACTGACATGACCGGCTATTATGTGGTTCATTATGAGGATGGTGGTTGGGACGAGATGACTGAGCTATTGAGGGAAAACCACACTGCTCTCAGCTACAAAGACAGGACTCACTTGATACACAACGCCTTTCAATTGGTCACGTAAGCCTTTGTGTGTGTGTGTGTGTGTGTGTGTGTGTGTGTGTGTGTGTGTGTGTGTGTGTGTGTGTGTGTGTGTGTGTGTGTGTGTGTGTGTGTGTGTGTGTGTGTGTGTGTGTGTGTGTGTGTGTGTGTGTGTCTCAATACAGACAATAAGACAGAGAGCGACATAAACAAGACCATTAAAACTATCCCACCTCAAATAACAACTATAAATATTGTTGTATGTCTCTAAAGGGCAGGTCATCTGCCGCTCAATAAAGGCTTAGACCTTATTGGTTACCTGCAGTTGGAGACACACACTGTGCCTCTTCTACAAGGACTTGGCTATCTGGAGGCCTTCTACAGGATGATTGAGAAAAGGAATGAATTGGAAGTAATAAGCAACCTACGGGTAAGAAGATAAGGGTACAAATTGAGTGTAATATTTCAGAAAATGTCAGTATGCGGTGCAGTTTAATTTAATTCTTTTCTGTGTGAAGAGGCACATTCTGCAATTTTTCCGTGCGGTCATTGACCGTCAGACGTGGAGCGACAGTGGCTCCGTGTCCGAGCGCCGGCTGAGGTCAAAGCTCCTGTCACTGGCTTGCCACCTGGACGATCCTCGCTGTCTGGGGCGGGCACAGGCGAGCTTCAAAGACTGGCTTCAGTCCAATGGCACACTCAAGTATGTCCTTAAATTATAATCCGTCAACAACCTCTGATATCATGCATGGTGGAACGTATCATGGTATCTCTAATGTGCGTCTCTGCTTGTTTACCCCAGCTTGCCAACTGATGTGGCAGAGACGGTGTTTTCAGTTGGAGCTCAAGATGACCGTGGCTGGGCTTCACTGTTACACACATACAACATCTCTCTCTCTGCAGCGCAAAAAAGCCAAGTCCTGTTTGCCTTGACCTGCAGCAGAGACACAAAAAAACTACACAGGTACATCTTCCTCCCCGAGACATGTTTCACGCAGCTTATGCTGTTGCCATCTGGCTAACTAATGTCTTACTACAGCCAACAGAAACCTGATATTTAATTGAGTGTCTAGTTCGACATATGCCATATAACACATTTTCGTATGGGCCTTTTCAGGTAATGGGGTGTTACTATAGCAGGTTATAAAGTGTGCTCTTGTGTTCCAGACTGCTGCAGTTGGGTCTTGAGGGGAAGGTGATTCGATCCCAGGACCTGTCATCTCTCATCCTGATGGTGGCCAGGAACCCGCAGGGACATCACCTCGCCTGGAACTTTGTCAAAAAGAACTGGGACACGCTCGTTCAAAAGTTAGTGCAACATTATTGGGACCATCATGAACGACAGTATAGGTCAAAACATGTGAGCCTATGAAAATGCTCTTTAATTTTTTTTTAAACATACAAATGTCTTACATAGTATATATATACTCTGTTAGAAGTTGTTTTTTTTTTACATGTCAAGCTGGTGTTTTTTGCCTAAATACAAAAACTTTGTGTAAACCAGTGATACATGGCTTCAACATACTATTCAATAACAAGTGAAACAGATTATTGTTTTAATGATTTGGGGCAGCTATGAAAACCACTAAATATCAAGGTGGGCATATGGAGGAAAAGATTATAAACGGTGGGTATCCTCTCTGTTGTCTTTCTGCTCCGCAGGTTCCAGTTGGGCTCATTTTGTATTAGAAACATCATCGTGGGCACCACAGGCCAGTTCTCCTCTCCAGAGGAACTCGCTGAAGTAAATATCCGCTTATATCTTGAATTCAGAGGCAATTTAGAGATAAATGTTGACCAATATTTCAACATTATTATTATCATTATTGGGTGCATTGGCAATAATATAATTATTCATAGCCAGCGGGCCATGTGGTAGTGGGTCATGCACAGGAACTCAGCTACAGATGCAAAAACTATTTCCAATTTCCTCATGTTGTGAAATAGTTTTACTGACCTAGAAATATGTATCCATGAAAGCATGTGTTTGATCCCCAGGTGCAGTTGTTCTTTGAGTCCATCAAAGAGCAGGCGTCTCAGCTGAGAGCATCTCAGGTTGCCCTGGACAACGTGCAGAAAAATGTCCGCTGGTTTCAGAGGAACCTAGAGACTATGAGAAACTGGTTGAACAAAACATTACAGTGAAAGACTGCAGATGAAAGAGAGGTGATGATTAGACACCAAAGCGAGATTATTTGGGATGTTGTACTTTTTTTAAACTTGTTTTTTATGTGTACAATTTCACAGAAAAGCTGACAATTTTTAATATAATTACTGTTTTCTAAATAAGCAGAGATTTATTGGTTTGACCCAGATAGAGAGATAAAGAGAGAGATTATCTGTTAAACTAACTACCCAGCATATAAACAATAAAAGCGTTAAATGTACCTGCTGGCCCCTTTGTGTGCATTGCTGAAACATATTTTTTTGTTAAATACAACCAGGCTGTGTTTGTTTGTTTGTTTGTTTGTTTCTGTATAGACTTGTATTCATCATATTATTTTGGGGCTACAAATTGGGATTTTACTGAGAGCTATAAATAGGTTATTGTTGTGTTAGACATGTAGGTTAATGTTTAGGGTTGGGCTCCAGGCATTAATTTATTGGATATAAAAAGATTTAGTTCTAGTAAATAATATGTTTCTTTTTTTGTTGTTGAAACCAAATATTTGATAGTTCAGACTGTTTCAGGTTTAGAGTCAATGTAAATATCTAGAGTCAAGCTTTCATTGGGCCAAGGTTAGTTAAGCAGTTAATGGTAATTCGGGTTTTGTATTGAGTGGCTTACGCATTTTGTATACCCCGGTCAAGCACGTTATTCGGCAGTGTTGGGCATTACGGTAAGAACTTGTAGGAAATGATTTAAAAATAAAAATTCCAGTAAAAGGGATAAGACATGTCACATTCATGTATTAATTCCGTCAATAACTACATTAGGTTGATCGAAAAATGCAACTAATTGAATTAATGACAATTTCTACATTTCATATATAACTTGCAAAGCTAATTACTGCATGTAAATTGTTTTTCAAAGAAAGCTGTAATTCAAATTGTGTGAATACTTTGAATACATTTGTGTTAATAAAGAATACAGAATACATGTAAACTGACCAGGATGATTTCAAATTGACAGTACTAGATGAAGTGACTAGTGGCACTTGGTATTGGCAGATCTCCTCAGAGAATATCTATATTTTATACATTCTTTGTAAAATTTCAGAATAAAAGCCCTAGAAAATCTCATACATGAGCCAACCTCCTTCTTATTTCGGATACAATTTTAAATGAAAAAGTAAAGACTCAGACTTTCTGAGGTAAAACTTCATCCATTAAAATCATTGCAATTCATTTCTATTTTCACATTAGATTTAAAAGCAAATGGTAACACTGTGGACACAAGCTGTTCCAACTCCTCCCCTCTGGTAGGCGCTACAGAGCACAGTATGCCAAAACCAGACCCAGCACACCTCCATCTGCACTACTTGCACTACATATTCATATTGGACTACTACCACCTTCATATTTATGTTGTACATACCAGTAAATGTTTATGCTTAGTTTTTGTGTTGTATTTTGTCATATGTTTTTTTTCTCGCATTTCCTATATTTGTGTTGTGTATTTTTATATCTATGTATGATTGAGAGCAACGTGTAACCGGAGACAAATTCCACGCATAAACAAACTTTGTAAAGCTGATTCCGATTCTGATTAGAAAAAAAGCTCATGCATGAGTTTTCGTCTTTCACATAGCTTAATCTATTTAAATTATATTAAATGTATTTATGACATAGATATATTGACTGACTTATTGAATCAATGTAACATTGTATCTTACTTTGAAAGCAGTTCCTACGCGCGTCTACCGTAATGCCTAATACACACGCGCACTGCAGATGAAAATATGGGCTGGCTGGCTTGACCTCAGGCTTCGGATGGCCCCGCCCCACAGTGCGCACATCCAATAGGATGTCAGTTTGTAATTTGATGAGAGGTTGTCAACAACCGGTCCGGGAGGAAGGAAAGTGACATTTGTTCGTTTGTTCGTTTACCTCCGGGCACGTTAGGCTGAGATTTGTGTACGCCTCGTTAGCGTAAGACTTTTAAACAACGGCGTGTTCCCGTTGTATTCCACTAAGCAGCAATTCCTTATGGAAGTTATGGATATCTGCTTACGTTATTATCAATTAACGTTATCAATTGTTGGTTAGCGGTTGGTTCCAAGTTTGACGTCAGAACAGCGAGGACAGGCGGCTACCTATTGACAGCATTTGTTAACCCGCACCGGTGGATTGTGTCCAGCTAGCTTACGTTAGCTAAACACACGTCTGTCCGAGAGGAGCTGCTTGAGACATCATCCCGCCATGGATCCGTTCGACAGTAACAACTCAGGTAACTAACGTTACGAGAGGAACAGGCTAGTAGCTTCAGGCCAGCTAATCGCAGGCATTAGCACAGAGCTAAATGTGAGTGACATTCACCCGAGGACACGTGTGGACAGGGACAAGTTAGACTTTTTATTTCTCTTTGCAGCGACTGGATTTGGTTGTTTTTTTCTCTTTAGTTTATTTAGTATTGTTTTTCTTATACAGTTGGTAGCTTGTCAGAACACAACGTTACGTTAATTACAGTGTGTCTCTGTTGCCGGTGACGTGAGGAACACGTTAGTCAGATTCTTGTTTACTAACGTTAGCTCATAGGTTAACGCGTTAAAACCACTACGTTGTAGTAATGTAGTAACTAACACTTCACGTTGGGTCGCCAGTTAGACCCACGTAACAGTTTAAGCGACACACACACACACACACACACACACACACACACACACACACACACACACACACATACACTATGTCTCTGTGGGGACTGAGTAGACCGTTGTACACAGCAGCGATGTCTGTTGATTTGATTACAGCTCAGATTATAGCTATGTCTGGTCTTTGTGTGGAGAGGGCTGATAATGCTCAGCACGGCTCAGCCAAGCAGAAGACAGCTGGTTTGTAACCTTTATTATGGTCCTAGGGTGTCCATGACTTTAATCAAATAAACCAGGATACACACAGTAGTTTCTCCTCCTCCTGGGCTTATATTTTATTCAATGTTGCGCTCAACCTGGAAGAAGCAATCACCAAATCACAGTAGTAACACTTCCTGTTTGTTCTTTCTGTGTGTTTTGATTAGTGGGCTTTTATTAAAAGCCCAAAGTCACATTTCACAACCACCCTGTGACCAGGAAATGGTGAGATAACGGGAACAGATGCTTCCTTCCCCTTAATTTTAATGACCAACCAAGCAGTGTCAGTAATGTGTCTCGGCACTCTGCATCTTATGTAGTGTGTACGTTTGACGCACATGTATTTTGTGTGACAGGAAGTGGTCAGCTAATGAACATGACCTGCTGCTGTATTTACATAGCTTGTGACCAAATTACCGGAGTTGATGGTTGCTCATATTGCTTAGTGTGTCTTCTAATTATAGCCTAGATGATAACCATCGCATACATTTCCCTCTCTCATCCGAGTACGCCGTCCTGCTTATCGGCATATTATCCCCTCCATTGGAACAATCATGATTCATCAAGTTTGATCTGCTTTAATGGATCTTCATTCGGTCATATCCTCCTCTGCACATTACACACCACCCACCTCCTGAGTTCCTAGCCTATTAATAGGATATTGTACCACAGCAATGGCGTTCAGACAGAATGTGGTGACAGCTCATACAGTCTTACCAACACTTTACAGGACATACAAGGAAGAACATTGACCATGCGCATTTCCAGGCTTTAGTCTTTCATTTGGGTAGCTAACGGTAGACTTTTTTTTCTTTCTGTGTGAACAGATCACTGTGTTTATTCATAAGTGTTTACTGGCTCCCAGTGCTTTCCAATCCATCACCATCTGAGACTAAAATGCATTGTTTTCCCTTTTTAAAAGCAGGAATGTAACATAAGGCATTACGGGAGACTCACATTGCTGAGATTTTTCCCTGCTTTTGATATTATTAAATTAGGAAGATGAACATGCGTCTGATTGTTTTAAGGATTTCTGAGAACGGTGGTTGGGAGAATCTGGCTGGACAAGTCACATGGGATTTTGTAAAACATGACATAACCGTTGTCATGAATTGTGATTTCCTGTATTCGCTTTATCCTGTTTTAAAGGGCCTTTTGTCCGGGTTTTCTTCTAGGATTTCTTCCTACACATTTACGAACACACTGTGAAGGAAATGTATACTTGATAGTAGTTGTTTCAACGGTCTTATGAACCCATTCTTTGTAGGATAAATTACTAGGAAATGCAGCAGGAGGTTTACCAACAGGAAACTGAAGTAACTCAATCACTTCCTTATTAAACAAGTCTCTTGCACGTACACACAATAACAAAAACTCTCTTGCACGTACACACAATAACAAAAACTAAGTCAAAAATCATCCTCTGAGAAAAACTTTGGAACTCCAAAAATCTCAGCACATATTTAACATACAATTCTGTGTGCATGTCAGGGTATAATTATTTCGATTTTATTCTTTTATTATTATATGATCTAATTTCTTTTAAGAATCTCCTCTCTGAGTTCTCTCCCTCTGTGTGTTGCAGACCGATCCAACCAGCCGAGGAACATGATTGAGAACCGTATGTTTGAAGAAGAACCTGATGTTGTGGATTTGGCTAAAGACTCCACTACATTTCCAGTAGGCCCATGTCATCTTACTCTATTCCTGCTATGGATGTGTTCATTTTAAGTAACAGTCTGGCTCAATATTTTGAATTTTAGCACCGGTATCGGAAAAAACAATACCCATCACTATTTAAGGATGGCTAATGATGCTCATTTGCACACTTTCCGTTTACTATTGCTCTGTAAACTATTTTTGGTCAGCTGCAACTATCTGAAATAAGACCTTGTTCGAATACACTACGCCCCTCTTAACCACATAGCTTTTGTCATTACCTAAAAACGTAATACACCACCTCTGCCTTCACTCACTTTGCACCCCTTATGTTCAATATATCGTCTGCATCAACTGCAGACCTAATAACAAAAACCTCTAATGTGCTCGAATCAGGATGTTCAGGCACATATCTTACTCTGTATTAATGTACCTAGGCGGGCTGTCCAGTTCTGAACATTTTGCATGAACACGCACAGCTACACTGTAAAATGACAGTGTACCGTGCACGCTCTCTGCAGACATGTCAAGCTCTTGACCCCGACGACGTGGTGTATGAACCTCGCAGCTCGCGGTTGCTGGTGCGAGGCCTGGGAGAGAACGACATGGACGAGGATGATGAGGACTGCGAATCATCAGCCCGTCTGCTGGGCATGTCCTTCATGAACCGCAGCGCTGCGCACAGATCCTGCTCTTCCCCATACACCAGGCAGGGTGCACCCAGGTAATGCACTGATATGGTTGTTATCTGGGCAGCTGTGCAGTACTGATGATTGTGCATTATCACATGGAAAGCTTGTGTGACATACGGTACCAGTGAAAAGTTTGGACACACTGTCAAATTGAATTGAATGAAACACATTTTGAGTTGGCCATATTGAATTAACAACATTTGCTTCCACCAATGTACACAGTAACCAGCCCTATGGGCTAAATCAAAACCCGTCCTTCATGAACTCATCTTTGTTTAACATTTACATACAATTATTTAACAAATCCTGTTGGTTAAGGAGAACAGGTTGGACTTTGATTAAACATTCAAAGTCCCGTCAGAAACATTGTGGACAGTTGCTGATTAAAGCAAATGACATTACATGTCATTTAGCTGACGTTTTAATTCAAAGCGACTTGCAATAAGTGTATTTCAACCACGGAGATATAAACTCGGAAGAACAAAAAAAAATAAAGTGCAATTTCATCAAATAAGCTAATTTACAACCTGTTAAAGATAAGTGCCAAGTACAATTTAAGTGCGACAATTTGTGAACCAGTGAATAGAGCGGAGGAGTGGAGTAGTGTAGAAGAATTTCGGAAGGTTGAAGACCAGTCGAGCTGCTGCATTCTGGATGAGCTACAGAGGTCGAATGGCGGTAGCGGGGAGACCTGCCAGGAGAGATAGTCCAGACGGGAGATGACAAGAGCCTGATTCACACTAGAAGCAACAAAAGCATCCAGATGGTCCTGCATTGAAAGACTCATTGTTCACATTGACGTAATTAGGATTTTAAATAGCATTATGAACTGGCTAACAGCGTTTTATATATACAAAAGCATATTATTGTTTTGATGTGCATAACTAAGTTCAGATCAGCTCTGATTTGATTCGTAGCCCCTCACGCTCGTCACAAAGCAACAACAATCGGGCGTCATTTTGTAGATTCACATCGCCAGCCCCCATTGAAATTGTCTTATAGCCTGCGGTTTAGTTCTACGTGACCCGGAAAGGACAAATTATAGTCAAAATTTCATCTCTACATGATGCAGATAAAGCAAAGATGAAGGTACACTTGGATCTAAGTTGAAGCGACTGTTGTCACTTTTTTGTCTTCATTTGCACTGCTGTTCCTTTTCATCCTGAATATGTAAATTGTTAAGTAATTAAACTCTTTATGGTTTCAGGTCATGTGTACGACCCTCTGCTCGTACCCTGGTTGTCTGTATGTTATTTCTGGTGATAGTGGCCTCTATGACCATGGTGCTATACTTCTTACCTGGATGCACCTTTACCAGGGTAAGAAAGAAAAAATCCTTCTGCTTAGGTAACTAATGTAAAGAACTACACATTACACGCATCATTATGTGGAAATAAAACTCCTTTCTCTTATGACTCCAACCCTCTATCGAAATGCAGAGTGGTTGTCCAAAGACCAACAAGACCTCTCCCTTCGAGCAAGTCTACCCTCTGTCCACCAGTGGCGCAGTGTTTCCGTGGGCACAGCTCCGGCTGCCTCGCAGCATACGTCCCCTTAGCTATGACCTCACCCTTAACCCCGACCTTGACAACATGACCTTCACCGGTCGCACCATCATCACCATGTCTGTGCTTCACAACACCAAGTGCATCGTCCTGCACAGCGCTTATCTCAACATCACCAACGCTACTTTCAAGGTGGGATGGAAGGGCCTCTTTGTGCTGCTGACAATGTGTTAAAACACACTGAGAGTTTAGATGATATGCACACAATTATTTGTATTTGACAAAATAACATGATTGAAAATAAATATTTTTCTTATGTTGTCTGCTGTTTGCCAACTGGCCATCCCTGTCTTGCAGCTGGGTGACGGGGAGGCCAGAGGAGTGACTGTGCTGGAGTACAAACCCAGAGAGCAGATAGCTGTTGAATTCACAGAGGTGCTGAAGACCGGCCAGTACTGCGTTTTGACTCTGGATTACTCTGCCAACCTCTCGCATGCTTACGACGGTTTCTACAACAGCTCATACACTGAAAAAGATGGAAGCAAAAGGTACACATGACTATGTGGCTGTGAAAATACTTCAAAATATTGGAAAGATTTCCTGCACAATAAAGACTTTTCCCTTTGGCTCAACTGGTGAACTGACACAATCAAAACAGGGTCATAACATTTCCATATCCAAAATAATTCACTGTTTTGTTGATTTTACAGGAAATATCCAATTTATTTTATTACCTTGCTCATCTCCCGCTTGTCACCAGGGTATTAGCTGCCACCCAGTTTGAGCCACTATCAGCTAGGAAGGCCTTTCCTTGCTTTGATGCACCAGATTTCAAAGCCACCTTCCTGATTAGAATCCGCAGGAAACCAAACCACCTGAGTCTTTCCAACATGCCAAAGGTACTGTAATATTTAATGAACGCCTGCTTTTTTAAGTGTTGAAACATAGTACATAGTTTACTGAAGAAAAACATTATTTCTGAACTCACCAACCAAATTTATTAAAACATCAAATGCCAATTGCATGATTTCCATGTAGCATGCTAGATACAGGGTCTATTGTGTCTATTATCTGCTTTACAATGTTTAGGACCCACAAATAGGTTGGTCTCTGTCAGTGTGCATGGTCGCCTTCTCTCCTCCCCCACACATTGTCATCTGCATCTAACCAATAATTTAATGCTAGTCACATAGATGGACATTGTCATTGCTCACGGTACATTATGTTGCATCTTTCCTTGAGGAGAGGGGTACCCGTCAGCTTTCCCTGTGGGGACAAATAATTAGACCGTAAATTGGTTTGGGTTTGTAGTTTGGGGTTTTATTTGGTAGTAATATTGTCCTTTTTATTTCAGGCCAAAAGCACACAACTTTCCAATGGCCTCATTGAAGATGAGTTTGAAAAGACCAGCGTCAACATGAGCACCTACCTGGTCGCCTTCATCGTAGCTAACTTCACCCATATCAGCAGAAATGTTTCAGACACTCAGGTAAATCTTTCTAAACTATGAATCCTTTTTGGTTTTTATATATATATATATGTATAAGGTGTGTGTATATATGTGTGTTTTAGGTGTCTGTATACTCCGTGCCAGAGAAGTGGGAGCACACTGACTACGCTCTGGACACCGCCTGCAAATTGCTGGAGTTCTACAATGGGTTCTTTGAAATTAACTACCCCCTCAAAAAACTAGGTCCGTGCACAAGGGCACTTGGCTTTTTCCCACCAGGTGAACAGACATCACAATGTCATTCATTTCTCCTTTGACAGACCTGGTAGCCATCCCAGACTTCCTGGCAGGAGCCATGGAGAACTGGGGACTCATCACTTTCAGAGAAACCAGCCTGCTTGTGGGCAAACAGTCCTCTCCTCTGGAAAAACAAGTGGTGGCCTCCGTCATCGCGCATGAGCTCGCTCATCAGGTAGTTGTGTTTGCCTATTGGTATGTGAAAGAAGAAGATAAGGCTTAGGGTTAGGAAGATGCTGCGGTCGGGTTCCTAATGCATCTCTGATGATTATTGCAGTGGTTTGGAAACCTGGTGACGATGAGGTGGTGGAATGACCTGTGGCTCAACGAAGGCTTCGCCACATACATGCAGTACATGTCGCTGCAGACTGTTTTTCCCCAGCTGGACATTGTAAGTTAACACTTCTGCCTCGTATAATATGACGCAGATAAAGTTGTGTGCCGTTGCAGTAAACCCTGTGTTTATTTGTAGGGTAATTTGTTCCTGGCAGTACGCTTCAGAGCTTTGGACAAAGACGCGCTTAACTCCTCCCACGCCGTGTCAACAGAGGTTAATAAGCCAGAACAGGTGGAAGAGATGTTTGACTCTGTGTCCTATGAAAAGGTACGCTGCTCTAATTATACATACAACGATGGATGTGATTTTCCTTAATTCCCTGGCCCTCCATACCGTACTGTTTAACTCAAAGGGATTTTTTTCCACTGGATCTCACGCTCATTCAGATCTTTAGTGAGTGCTTTGTTTAGGGTGTGCTTGTGTCTTTCAGGGTGCATCCATTCTACTGATGCTGAATGCCTCCCTGCCAGGGGACCAACAGTTCAGAAAGGGAATCATTCAATACCTGAAAGAGTTCAGTGGATTAAACACAGACACTAACGACCTCTGGAACAGTCTCACACAGGTGTGTCAGTGTGTGGCTATATCTGAAGTTTATCTTCCATCTGTTATCCATCAGCAAGCATGTGTTTGAAATATACTCATCTGAAATTAGATGCGTTTGGCTCTTGTCACTGTCATTACTTAATGGTTGGTCACAAAGAAATGTCTCGGGAGCTTTATTATCAACAAAAATGGCTTCTGATAATTGTTGTATTTCAAGGAATTATTATTATTATAGTATTTTTACCTTTTGGGGGACTTTATCATATCCCAAAAGTTGTTAAATTTCACATGCCTATCAGGATTGGTGAAAAATATCTTTGGGTCTTCCATTGGGTTTTAAAGAAATGTCTCTACAGCTTTCCCTTGAAATATGAAAAAGACCACAGTTGCCCGATTGATTTGAAATTTTGCACACATAAAGGCAATCTTTAGCATGCATTTTTGACCATTTTGCTTTTTTCCATTGCTTTTTATTGTAAAAGGCCAAACTCCTCCCAGAGATCAAACCCAATTCTTTTCAAATTTGTGCAGTGTGATTTTGAAACCATGGCGTTTTAAAAAAAAAAATGCATAAAGCTTGAAAAAATATGAAACTACGACGCTTTGTCCGGCGTTTACAGGCGTTCTCGGCAGTGATGTAGCCGCTCAGCCAGCGCCCCCACGTGCGCCGTGTAGCGAGGACCTGTCCATCGCTGCTCGCACCTTTATTTGTATTGATCTTTAAGAGCACTAATCTTTTTTCTGTAATTTTCTTTGAGGGGATGTCAAGAGTGCTGTATGCTGTAGATACCGACAGTAGTTTTTTATTACTGACTCTGCTCATCCTGTCCTCAGGTGGAAGTCTCTGCCCAACACCCCAATGTATCAGATATGATGAGCTCATGGACATCCCAGAAAGGTTTCCCATTGGTCACTGTAAGCCGTAAGGGAGGTCAGGTGACCCTCACGCAGGAGCCCTTCCGACTCACATCTGACAACGCCACGCAGACCTCCAGGTGGGTTAAATTCCATCCACAGACAGATTATAGAAGCACAACACAACCCATACTGTATCCTATGCTCCTTTTAGCTTGTGGAATATTCCGGTGACGTACGTCACTGACAACTGTAGTGTGGCCCCTGAGTGCAGAAGGACATTCTATCTGAAGACCAAGTCAGGTAAAACACAAAGTGTTACCTGCAACTTCCAGTTAAGACAATCAAGAACTTTGGGCCAGATGCCGCATGTTTGTGTGTGTTTTCAGAGACGCTGAAGGAGCTACCAGAAAGTATTAAGTGGATGAAGTTGAACTACAGAAACACAGGCTTCTACATCACCCACTACGAAGATGAGGGCTGGGCCGCTCTCATAAATGCTCTCTCCAACAATGTCAATGTTTTGACGCACGAGGACCGGGCCTCGCTCGTACACAACATGTTTGCTCTTTCCAGGTAAAACCGACCCACATAGTTGCATTTAGTTACAGGACAAACATTAGTAGAGGAGTGTTTTCTAATTTTTGTGTTTGCCTTTTAAAAAGCTTTGATTTTCCACCTCACCGTCTTGTGTTTTTAACAGACTTGGACGGGTGTCCTTCAACCAAGTCCTCCACCTTTTGAGGTACATGTCCAATGAAAATCATACTTCTCCTGTGACGGAGGCCTTGTCACAGCTCGGTGTAATCTACCGGCTGCTTGACAAAAGACAAGAGCACCGCCTTGTGGCCCGGATGAAGGTAGATACACATGCTCACACAACCGCACACGGTTTAGAAATGTAGGTCCAGATACTTTTAAATATATAAAAAGCCACATTTCTGTCAAAAACCCACATGATGTTTTAGTTTTGAAAGTCCCGGTTTTTTAAAGTTTTTAAAAAGAAACGTTTTTTATTGTGTGTCATTCATTCTTGTTGGGTGTTTAAATGTAGTGTTTTGTGCACTAATGTATTCATCATTGTTTTTGTTACATACGACAGTCTTACATTCTGAATCAGTTTGGTTCTCTGATGGACAAACAAACGTGGGAAGAGGAGGACAGTGTGTCCAAACAGGAGCTTCGCTCTGCCCTGCTGGAGATGGCCTGTGGTCTGAATGAAGAGAAGTGCATTAAGAAAGCCCAAGCCCTGTTCAAACACTATGTCGAGTCCAATGGAACCTTGCGGTACGTACAGCACACAACTCAGGGTTTGAACTGGCTTTTCTGGGTCACATTGAAAGCTATTGCAGGCTTGGAGGGAGAGCCCAAACTTCGGCATTCTTTTCTACTTTGATCCTAAAATAGGTTTGCATGTGTTTACTTCCCGCAGGATCCCAGGTGATCTGCAGCAAGTCGTATTCACTGTGGCTGCTCAATCAAATGAAGATTGGGGCACTTTGCTTAGCATGTACGGACATGTCACCTATGATGCTGAGAAGCGAAAAATGCTCCGTGGCCTAGCGTCTACTCAGGACGCACGGCTCTTAGTATGGTAAGTGTTTTTGTGTTTTTTGCTTCTGGCCATCAACTGAAAGACTTAAAGAAGGAGGAATCCAACACACAAGTCACATGGATAACAGAGCAGCAATATTGTGAATGTCCAGAGCATTTTGCTCTCGAAACAAGTCCTACAAGCAAAATCCTACTAAACCACGCTGAGAGCAATTCCTTGATGAATGTACTTAAAAAATATCCCACACATTGACTCCAGTCAAGCCAGACGCTGTATGCAGTGACCCCAGTACCTTCTGTTGACCCCTGTTGGTGTGTTTCTTGTAGTAGCGGTTCATTCTGTGCAGCAGTTACAGTCCGCAGGGTTGGAAATGTTATTCAGGGACCAATAAAATAACACCAAAATGTTGCATTATGCAATAAAGAAAATAGTTCATGGTGCCTGAAGTAAAATAAACCCATAAAACAAAGACAACATTCCAACATAATGGACTTCTTCAATATCTTATATTTATATTAAGATTTCATGTTCTTGGTGCTGTCCTCATTACCACATCAAGATGCGTTAATTATTTTCTTTCCTTTTAATTCAGTTGAAGTTGAAATCTTCATCTGACAGTTTCAGTCACCAAGTCCCCAATCTTTGATTACTTTTCATGCTGTATAGGAGTGCAGCGACAGGGTTTTTTATGCACTTGACGTCATCTGAAAACTTCCTGCGCTCTCTAGGGTTCTAAAGGCAGGTCTGATGGGGGATGTCATCCAGACACAGGAGTTGCCTCTGGTCATCAGCACTGTGTGTAATGGCTTCACCGGATACTTGTTTGTCTGGGATTTTATCCAAGAGAACTGGGACAGCCTCATTGAGAAGTAAGTGGTCTCCCTTAGCGCCATACGAGGTGTCACAGAATACATTTTTAAGATTGTTTCACATGTAGATGGCAACTTCAAAATCAGGGATTCTGTGTTTTTGGCTGCAGGTTCCCTGTGGGCTCCTTTGCCATCCAGACAATCATCAAGTCGACCACCTCTCAGTTCTCCACACAGGCACATCTTGATCAAGTATGTTATTTTTTTTTAAACGATAAAATAAGTTTCTTATGCAGTGTATTTGATTTGAGGTTATAACTTAACATCTGTGTGTGTGTGTGTGTGTGTTGTGCAGGTTCAGGGCTTCTTCTATAGTTTGAAGGAGCGCGGCTCTCAGATGAGGAGCGTGCAGGAAGCTTTGGAAACCATCAGGCTGAACCAGCGCTGGATGGAAAAGAACTTGGCCACGCTCAAAAAATGGCTCTAATACAGCCGCTCCATCCAGTCTGCCCCACTGGCAAGCAAAAAGGGGCCATCGTCAAGACAACAACACTGTTTGCACTATTGTAACACAGTGTCTCTTTACTCTTTTAACCAGGCCAGAGTACTAATCAAAGCCAGAGGTTTCGCTTTTTCCTGGGTGGCCCGTATTGTTCCTGTGAGGTTTTTTTGCTAGCTCAGGGTAGCTCTGATTGTGTGTCCGACTGGAAGTTGTCTGATGCAAACGCACTCCTCACTCTTTATGCTGTCGACCAAACCTCTCCTCTGCAGCTCTCATCTAAACGTCGTGCTGGAGCAGACAATCTTGCATCAGCCTCACTCCTTTTCCTCTACGTGCTCTCAGGCCCTGAACTGTATGAGCTGTGCAGGCCACTTCAAAAAGAGGAAGTACAAAGAATGTTAACGTGTGTGTGTGTGTGTGTGTGTGTGTGTGTGTGTGTGTGTGTGTGTCGGTCCTGGACTTTATCTCACATTGTCTTATATATGTTTCTCGAGCTGTCAGGGATTGTCTGCAATGAGAGGTGAAAATGACTGGTACTTTTAGAGAGGTATCATTCTTGAATTGAACTGACCTTCGATCCCCATGTTACAAAATAGCTACTGACCATTCTGACGTGTAGTTACACGTGCATTTACCTTATTTTTCATGCTGCGTTTGTATGAGTAGAATGTACTGAGAAACCTCCCCACTGTGTACAGTAGGTGGCGTACTGCACAGCAGTGCAGGTTTAAAGCAACAACCAATGTGTCTTCAGGGAGAGCAGGCGAGCCAAAAGCCAAATGTTGATTTCGTTCTTCCTCTACCGCTAATAAGCCCGTTTAGCTCTGATTACTTTAGTTGTTATTTAGATTTAGGTTTTGCCAGCAGTGCTCTCACTGTAAGCTTTTAATTATGATGTAAATATGTTCAACCCTGTTTTCTCCTGCAATTTTGGATATAACGTTTTAAACATCTTGAACTTTTTAGGATTTGCTTAGTATCGTGTGCCTGTGTGTATATAAAGTGTAGAGATAAAATGTATAAGGTTGTTTAAGGTTATTGGTCAAATACCGTCGATGTATTTTTTGATTGAGACTACTCCAGGGAGGTAATTTGCTGAATGTAAGTGTTCTAAGGGCTAAGTGCAAATTGAAGATACAACGTAAATAGAAGAACATTTAAGTTGGGCATGGCTAATCTGTCCAGGAAGAGCTTTATCAGCCAAATACATATAAAGAAGGTTCAAACTTACATTAACCAGTCCTGTTGCTTCTTGTTAACGAGGTGTAGCACAGCTATTTTTGTGGATTCTATTGAAATACAGTTGTACTCTTAGTCACAGCTTCATTTAAAATGGTACTATTTACTTATTCACTCCATCACTGACATGGTATTTTAGATAATTGAGGAAATAACATGCATTCAGATTTTATTTAAACATCCTTAACCCTTTTATGGGACAGGTTTCTTTCTTTGTTGTCATATTATCTGAAACATTTCTGTCAGAGGGGAGGGGGGGCAACAGAATGAAGGGTCCAGAGGATTGAGCATTCCCAACAGGAAAAGGCTCTCGTAGTTTAGATCATTGTATTTCGTATTTCACTTGAGCATTAGCTTGTTCCATCCAGTCTATTCAACAGCCACTGCGTTGACAAAATGCTTTTAAAGACACACCTCAATCGCTGTGTCTTTGCTAATTGTGGTCACGTCTCATCTATTTTTCAAATGCCAGCATTCAGAGGAATTAATCATCCTCATTGAGGCTGCGGCACTTTGATGCTCCATCATACTTCGTTGACAGAAGCTGTGTGTCGTGTGAAGTCATTTGCAATAGCTTTTAAGAGCTAAGAGTCAATCAGGTACCAGGTTCAGTAGAAGTAGGTGAATCAGGGACGTGTGCGATCTGATGACAGGATTGTAGTGGAGTATATGTTACATACCGATCAGATTGTCTCCGTTTTGGCACGGAGATAAAATGGAGCAGATGCTTTTCAAACTGTGTTGCTCCATATGTGAATGAGATATAAATAAAAGATGTTTTCTGACGACTTTGTATTTTCTTTTCTTTAATAAATCCCAACGGAAATCATTTAGTATTTACATACTAAATATAATGCAACTTTTAAGATTTTAATTTAAAAAATCTGATGATGACTTAAAGCCATTTCTCCCAACTCCATCACATTCAAGCACAAAATTGCAATGTCTTTCACGTGATAAACGCACCCTGCTTGTCTTTCTAGATCTCTGGAAAGTTTTTGCTCTCATTAGTATTTTACTTTGTTCAGTAGGTTTCTATTTGAAATCTGGATTTAAATTCGCCACATACACTCACCGGCCACTTTATTAGGTACAACTGTCCAACTGCTCGTTAACACTTAATTTCTAAGCAGCCAATCACATGGCGGCAACTCAGTGCATTTAGGCATGTAGACATTGTCAAGACAATCTCCTGCAGTTCAAACCGAGCATCAGTATGGGGAAGAAAGGTGATTTGAGTGACTTTGAACGTGGCATGATTGTTGGTGCCAGAAGGGCTGGTCTGAGTATTTCAGAAACTGCTAATCTACTGGGATTTTCACGCAGAAAATCTCTAGGGTTTACAGAGAATGGTCCGAAAAAGAAAAAACATCCAGTGAGCGGCAGTTCTGTGGGCGGAAATGCCTTGTTGATGCCAGAGGTCAGAGGAGAATGGCCAGACTGGTTCGAGCTGATAGAAGGGCAACAGTGACTCAAATAACCACCCCTTACAACCAAGGTGGGCATAAGAGCATCTCTGAACGCACAGTACGTCGAACTTTGAGGCAGATGGGCTACAGCAGCAGAAGACCACACCGGGTGCCACTCCTTTCAGCTAAGAACAGGAAACTGAGGCTACAATTTGCACAAGCTCATCGAAATTGGACAATAGAAGATTGGAAAAACGTTGCCTGGTCTGATGATTCTCGATTTCTGCTGCGACATTCGGATGGTAGGGTCAGAATTTGGCGTCTACAACATGAAAGCATGGATCCATCCTGCCTTGTATCAACGGTTCAGGCTGGTGGTGGTGGTGTCATGGTGTGGGGAATATTTTCTTGGCACTCTTTGGGCTCCTTGGTACCAATTGAGCATCGTTGCAACGCCACAGCCTACCTGAGTATTGTTGCTGACCATGTCCATCCCTTTATGACCACAATGTACCCATGGCTACTTTCAGCAGGATAAAGCGCCATGTCATAAAGCTGGAATCATCTCAGACTGGTTTCTTGAACATGACAATGAGTTCGCTGTACTCAAATGGCCTCCACAATCACCAGATCTCAATCCAATAGAGCATCTTTGGGATGTGGTGGAACGGGAGATTCGCATCATGGATGTGCAGCCGACAAATCTGCGGCAACTGTGTGATGCCATCATGTCAATATGGACCAAACTCCCTGAGGAATGCTTCCAGCACCTTGTTGAATCTATGCCACGAAGAATTGAGGCAGTTCTGAAGGCAAAAGGGGGTCCAACCCGTTACTAGCATGGGGTACCTAATAAAGTGGCCGGTGAGTGTAGAATGTTCCACTAAAATGACCAACCTTCATAGTATTTTGGGTATCCAGTCGTGGCTGCATTCTCCCCTTGAGATGAATTCAACTTTCTAAGAAGCCTATTATTGACTAAGGATGACACATTTTAGTGCCTCCCATTTTTTTTGCATTTTTAAGATACGCAAAGCACAAAATCCAGACCCTCGCTTACTGTCCACCACCCAATTCTTGAAATGAAACCTAGATTTTCTAATACACACTTATTATCTGCTATTTGATGATAACAAGATCTAATACTCTATATATATATATATATATATATATATATATATATATATATATATATATATATATATATATAGATAGAGTATAAAATTGCAAAAAAAAAAAAAATGCAAATGCAAAAAAGGGGAAATTGCAAAAAAGCAGAATCAAATCCTTTTATTGCTTCTCATATTTTTGTTATGGATTCAACAACAACTTTGCGTTACAAATATTTAGTTTTGGGTTTTAAATGGAGAAAAGAAAAAACATGGTACCTCTGTGTTTTCTTTGTGTCAATAAACCATGAAACTAGTACGACTACATAGTCGTGATGTAGCGTACTGTTTCCACCTGCCTTGTAGTCTTTGCTTTGTAGTCTTATAGTCTTACTTTGCATTAAAGAAACATACAATGTGCACTGCTCCTTATTGGACGTGTATAACCAAAATATCGGACATTTTTCTGTGTCTCATTATTGACAAACCTCCGATCCAGCGTTTCAGAAGAAAGCGCCTCGTTGACAAAACGCGTGGAAAAATGGCTCCATTTTCTTCAAACAGCTAAACCGGGGGATGATAAAAATGTTTGCTCAAAGTTCTACTGAAGTTGAGGGAGGTACTTTACACTTTACTTCAGATGTCTGACTACGCCCAACAGTTTAATATCTTTGCTGACGTGCCCACAGAGATTTGATTTATTACTTCTTTGTGAAGAATGCGGCCAGAACAATTCCACCCCGAGTGATGCGCACACCCCTTGCAGAATCCAGTCAGCAGGTTGACAAACGAGTCAACTCGTCAACTCGTTTGTCAGCGAGTCATAAAAATTAATGGTTTGAAAGTAAATAGGTTTCATTCATCGGCCAAATCAAATGAATCAAGACGAAAGCCAAGAAAATGTGTCATGAGTCACGCACCTAACTCATCAAACAATTGACAAATCACTGTTGACCCCATTCAGTCACAAAAACCTCATTGGAAGAGCAACCAAATATGATTGGCCCTGCGAGGATGACCCGGGGAGCTTGTGCACGGTCACAGGCGCCTGCATTCGCAGCTCCAGCTCTGTGGGCGTCAGATTGATCGGTGTGATCTGCTGGTACGCCAGTGACATGACGCCTGATCGGTGATACACAAAGGGTTGTCACTGGGGGAACACAACAACACAACAACACAATGCTCCACACCTCCTCTCCTGACATGACATGTTAATGGCACCAAGCAGCAAATGTGGATTGAAACATGGCCTCTCTCATGCAGAGTTTTGCATTTTAATCGTGGTCAGCTGACGATGTGTATTGGATCTTTTGTTAAAGATGTGAATTTGTCCATTTGTGCATTTGTAAAATTGCTTTCAGGCCATTATCCTTTGAAAGTATGGTTTGTTATCATGAGATGATCCTGCATTTATAATATGACGTTGGCAAAGGTTTAATCTCTCTGACCCTTCAGTCAGAAAAAGGCCTTTCCACAGACTGGCTGGCTGAGTCTCAGATCTTGTGATAACCTGCTTGCTACTGAGATGTTAGGATAGCAACATGGTTCAGATAACCACTCCTCTGTCATAACGCTGCTGTGCTGCTCCACTAGAGGTCCCTCTAACTTCGCCCTCTGGTCCATTCCACCGTGGGTCCTACACTTTACGGATGACTTTGTTGCAGTTCCGTTTAAACTTTTTCTAAAGACAAGATGAGTATTATTCCTTGGTCCCTATGAGGTTGGTACTATTTCCAGAGGTGTGGACTCGAGTCATGTGACTTGGACTCGAGTCAGACTCGAGTCATGAATTTTGATGACTTCAGACTCGACTCGACTCGACAAAACGCACAAAGACTTGCAACTCGACTTGGACTTTAACATCGATGACTCGTGACTTGACTTGGACTCGAGCCTTTTGACTCGAGAAGACTTGCTACTTCCCATGAAAACTGGGGGAAAACATTTTCACACGGCCGCGCCGCTCTGTTTATCTGCATCTGTCGAAAAAATGTGCGCCACCTGTATGCAGAGAGCGCGCGCTGCCTGCACGACATCCAATCACTGCAGTCCATTTGACCGTATCAACGAGACAGCTCGTTCATGCTTACAAAAATCTGGATTTTTGAACCCGGATTCAGACTCCGATGGAAATCCTCGCCAACATAGTACAAGTACTATAACACAGTCACACTCGATCCACCATTACCCTTCCCTTCGTAGTCTAGGTCTGTGAGGCAGCGCACCATCACCCAGGGTTCCCCGTCCCCACTATAATAAAAGGACTTGAAATGACTCGAAACTAAAATAATAAGACTTATGACTCGACTTGGGACTTGCCTCATCTTCGACTCGACTCGGGACTCGAGGGCAGAATTACTTGTGACTTGCATAACAATGACTTTGTCCCACCTCTGACTATTTCACATGTCTGAGAATGAAATGTGTGTCTCACGATGATGTGTTTGTGTTGCACCATGACCAAGGCTCCTTTGACTTAGCTGTAACACTGACAAGACGTTTAGCTTTAAGGGAAAATTAGTATATATGCCTAGTCGTTTTTAGAGATTGTTCAACTGATGTATAATCGCAACATTAGATTTAAATGGTCAGAACGCACAGCGATGGTATACAGACACATATTAATTGAACTGGCAAAAATACTTTGAAAGCATTCAGTAAATCTAACACTTATTTAAACAGCCGTCACTTCAGGTCATTGAAGCATTTCAAATGATTTGCGACATGATAATGCTGCTGGGGTTAACAGTTTAAAAAATGTAAAAAAGTGTGAGGACAAGTTGTTATCTCCAAGCACTTTTAAAATCATTTTGTTTAAAAAACTGAAACCAATTCATTATAAGCGAAGGAAATTAATGCCTTTTCTTCTGATATTTTGTTTTATTTTAAGTAAGTGTTGTATTCTATATTTCTATACTCACCATTCATAAGGTGTCGAAACTTCTTCTCAAATAGAAAAGTCTGCAGTCTTATGTTTAAATTCTCTGTAAAAATTCTGGAAGCTTCTGGACAGTTGTACCATTTCTGCTTATCTGACCATCTCTAAATCTTGATATATATCTCCCATGCCTCTTTCGGTTTCTTGCCCCAGAAACCTCACACCCTCTGGAGTAAATTAAGAGAGAGAAACAGGCACAACAGGAATAGCGGCTGGCGGAGGTAATCACAAGACAGAGGCAAATCTGACCCCGAGAACCATTCAGATCATCCGTTAAATTACATCAGCAACAAATATATGACTTCTTTTCCTCCTGCTGGAGCAGCCTGTGCGCAGGCATGTATTTACATTTTCAAATGCACTTGACCAGATGTAGCTTTCAGAACAGGCAAAAGAAGCTACACCTGAAGACTAAGTATTTATTGTAAAAGGGGCAAAAAAACCTGCAAACACATTTGCCCATTTGTTTGCAGACTTATATTTTGACCGATTGTTGGTTTGTTGGCCGATTACATCTGGTGTACGATGGGCCCTGGGTAGATTCTGACTTTACATCATCCCTGCCCAACCCCGCCCTGCCGTTAAATGAGGTGACACCACAGTCTGACTCGCATCAATGAAATGTTGTTGCTGATGCATGTTCTCTTGTGGCGTGGTGCAAAAACAGGTGGAGCCTATTCTTTATTTGTTATGTTTGATTCCACGAAAGGATACCATTCATTCAGTGAGACCTTTTTTAACTTAATGTATTATTTATTTGAAATGAAGGTTGTGCAATTCCACAGTGTACAGTAAAGACATGTAGTGATAGACATTTACTGATGTGTCTAATGCTAATTTTACACGCTATTATTGTTGGGGGAGATTTTTTGATCTGCACATTGTGAGTTTTTCAGGAACTCGGTCATGTTGTGTGACCTAAAGCATGTGACCTAAACTAGTCCACGGTAATCACAAAGCGAGTTTAAGGTGCTTTTGATTTCACACAAGAGCTTTATCCACTAATTTCCACCACACTTATATTATATTATGGCCACCAAATATTTCCGCAGAAATGACTCAGCTCTTAAATAATAAAAGTTACTCCAATCCAATCCATTTAAATTCAAAGTTGCTTTATTGACATGATGATAAAAAAATACAATAGTACAGAATAATGTTAAAATGTTAAAATAACATTAATATAACATTACAACTTGTATACAATGATGACATGTTATGTATATATTTGGAATTACATACAAACAAAAACATGGCGGCCATTTGATGTCCTTCAGGTTGTGTCATGCCAATACATGTTAATACATATCAGGCTGTAATATACTGTAGGTATTGTCTCCTTCAAGGACATCTACATTTAGAGAGGTAATTAGGCTCTTTAAAACTTGGAAATAGGAAGGTGAATATATTCAAAAACATTTAATGATTCCATTCCAAGTGCACCCCTGTCACACAATCACCTGGGGAACCATATGACATTCATCTTTTCCATATAAACTGCAAGCACCAAGTTGTGGCAGAGGTTTTGTACTGTGTCCAACAGACATTAGAACATCAGCCTGCAACAGACAGCTGGCCTTTGAATCTGGGAGGTCAGGAACAGAACAGCAAGTTCATTTACATACACGTTAAATGAACTCTGATTCTGATACAAACACCTCTTCTCTGGCGGAAGTGTCCAGGTGGTTCCGTCTCCATTTTTGAAAGCATGTCTATTTTATTTTTACACTAACATTTTGTATTTTATACCACCATTTTGTATTTTATACCACCATAATTAGCTCTTCATGCTAATTATCAATTTGAATTTCTCTGTCATCTTTTTATGTCTCCTACTGCAGACATGCAGAATTAAACAGAATCAGCAACAGTGACCTCGGTTAGATCACTGTGTCTGACATCTTCAGTACCAAGCAGTTTGACCGCGGGGGGATGGCTTTTGACACGTGTCTCTTCATCTTTATCGTCCGATGCCTCACCTGCGCTTCTCTGTTCTTCCAATCTCTCAAGTTTTTGCCTCAGTTGGTCTTTCTCGTTCACCATCATCTCTTCTTTGACATGTTTCTGCTCCTCCTCACTTTCCATCCTCTCCTTGTCAGCCATTTGTATTTTCTCCTGCTTCTTCAGCTTCCAGTAGTAGCGCAGGTTTTTCTCGGGGTAGGTGACTTTGGCCAGTGGCAGCTTGTAGATCCTGCTGATTCCCGTGGTTAAGAGGAGGAAAGTGAGAGCAGAGAGACAGAAAGGCCAAGTGCAGGATGGCAGCCCAAACTGGAGATGACAAAAAAAAAACACCCGTTGTAGAAGAAACTATTTTTTATTAGGGGCTGATAGGAAATCACAAGTGAGAAAACCCTTACCGTTGACATGATGTTAGCAATGGCTGAGCCGAGGTACGCGCAGAAGAAAGCTGCTCAAGAGAAGGAGAGAGATGCTGTGAGATGACGTTCGTGCTCAGAACTCTCTGCCAATATTGCACATGTCATGATGTCCTCCTTTCATGAAGAGTGTTTGAATGGGTACTAACCGCACGCGATGGCAAGGAGATGCACCTGCCAGGTGAGAGCGTAAAACATTCCTCCGATGGCAATGCAGGCTAACACACAGTTGTATCCCCAGAGGCCAAAGTAAATGTCTCCAAAGGGGGCTGCCAAGGCCAAACCTACAAAATATTGAATCACAGCAATCAAATAAATGCAGAGGTAGGCTTCAGCTTGGATAATTTTTATAAAAGATGACCCTCCTTGTAATTTTGCACGGAATTTGTGGGTATTTCATCTTGTGGTTGGAACATATTGATTGTGGCTTGAATTCATTCTGAAAGTACGCAAGGAAGCAAAGTAAGTTGTCTTTAAGCCGAGGGACAGAAACACTTTTCCATTCGCCTGCTGAGGTGTTGTCCTCTCACCTGAAACCATGCCCACGGCAGATCCCAGGACGGCATGAGCGCAGGTGATAGGGGAGGAGATGAACAGTGAGATAATGAAGATTCCTCCGGTCCACGGGTTGTCACAGCCGTAGACCTGGCCGACTCCCACAGGCACCGACATGAACAGCTTAAGGTAAACACAAAACCGGTTGCATTATTCTGAACGGGAGGTGTTTCCATTCATTTTGTGTTACTAAACCAGATATATTTTGAAAGGAGAGCTGTAGGAACACATCCCGGCCTGTCACTGACCCGGGACACGTCGATGTCAGCCCAGGTGATGTTGGGCAGCTCCGTGCGCGGCTGAATGAGGACTTGGGGGAAGTAGTGGTTGTAGTGGCCAGTGGCAACTATGTGGAGACACACCAGGATGTTGAAGGGCAGCGTGAACACTGGCAGATCCCATCGACTGTTAATGGATGCCAGGGCACTGGACACGATCGGACTACAAACACAAAAAAATGTAATCCTTATTGAACTCATATTAATAAAATGTGTGTATGTGTGCACATTTCTTATTAAATTCACACACTGTATCATATTAAACTCCATCAGTCTAGTTGCTCACCACATCATGGACAGGAAGATGTTTGGGAGCATGAGCCACCAGTACCAGTCTCCTTTGTCGGAGAACACCGCCATCAGCAGACCCACCAGGATGCCGTTGTAACCATAGAGCCCCGAGGCTATTGCACCCCTGATAGAAAGGTCAATTAAATCGATTAATTCAGAAATGTGTAAAAACGTTTATACAGTAACATATATTTAAGATTTCATGTATTAACATGTGTAGTATCAGTTTGTTCACACCTGTTCTGTTGCAGAATGAGGGCAGAAATGGTGGCAAAGAGGGTGCCCACAAAGCCGTTGAGAGCCCACCAGTAGTTTTGCAGGATGAGACCAGCAAAAATGATGAGGCCGCTTAGAGGGTTGTTGACAAACATCACCTGAGCAGCTCCACGCAGAACCCAGTCCAGCAACTGCAGCAGGAAAAACTGCCCTGGAGGATGGAGAGAAGGAGCACACAGACAGCATTGAATGCTGAGCAAGCTGTCGTTGTTTAGCTGATAAATAACGACAGCGGGTACATTTGTGACAAAAAGCTATTGTCTAACATTAACTGTATGAACAACAGGTCTGTCAACCAGTAGTAGGTGTCTTCACAGGGAACATTGTTGGTCTAAACTTTATGGCCCTGTTTTAAGTTAATGATGTAATTATAAGTTAGTCAGTTACACATAAAAATCCTGGACTGCATTATTGGATCGTAAATCAAATGACTTCTTAAATGATCTCCTCTGTTCCGTCACATGACAAAGAAGCATATCCTTGCCAATGAACAAAGAATGCTAGGAGGTTTTGAAGCGGCGTTGCGTGACGTCAGTGTAGGAATTTAGCTTTTGTATTCAGCCTTTGTGTTGGCCAGGAGAGCAGTAAGCAAAAAACTCACTTTCCATCCATTTTCCAAACACCTTCATGTCTCCAGAGAAATAAGAGAGTCCTTTGAGGAAGCAGGCCCTGGCCCTCTGCTGGTTCCTTGGCCCCGGCTGCTCGGGGTCTTTGTCCACTGGGGAGTCGTCACGCTCAGTCGGCGGGTCGGGGTTCGCCATCAGGGGCTGGAGCTCCTGCAGACATCATTTTTTGGTCGTACATTTATTAGAGAAACTCATTCCAAGGCCATTTGAAGCATGTGAAATACACACGGAACGTGCGTGTGTAAACTGTGAACATTGACTTACAGTGAATGCTGCAGCACGAGAGGAGCAGGCAGGAGGAGTAGAACAGATGATTTCCTGGTGAATATCCTGAGAGGAGAGCAGAAAGGTTTTCACTCGGCAGCACATTAAGTCTTCATCACGGCTTATTATAAAACCACAGAAATACATCTATTTGTGTAGTATTTAAAAAAGAAATAAATGTTAAACGACCATTATGAATTCTGATTATCATTAGGCACATGCTTTATTTACTGCATAAAATACGCTTCCATGGCTACAAACGCTAGTCAAGGGATTGAGTTAATTTATTTTATGCATGAAATGCAATGCTTTTAAATGGGAATAATATACCAACCATAATTTGATGTCTATTATATTTAAATATTAGTTTATAAATTCAAATAGTTAGATATTCATTAAAGTTTAATAATTCTTTAAAGCCCTGCTAAACTTTAAAAAACAACCAAAAAGTGATCCTACCTTTGCGCTGTGCGTGCCAGGCATGAAGCCCAAAGTAGAGACGGACCAGCGGTGCCAGGGAGGTTCCCACTGACAGCTTTTATAGCAATGGAGATATCTCAACCTCCCATCCATCACTGTCTAAAGCACTGACTCTCAAACTGGAGGGTGCCCCGCCTAGGTAGGTGTGGGGGGGTAAAGGAGAGAAGCAGAGAGAGAGAGAGAGAGAGAGAGAGAGAAAGAGAGAGTAAAAGATTAGAGATAAATAATTGCACAATGTGCCACGCTGGACAGATTTGTTACTAGTAAAGCGCAAATATCAATATATTCCTACATCATCAAAAGAGGGCCTGACAGAAAAGTTTTATTGAGGTCTAGCTAAAAACCCAAAAAGCCAAATTCATTAAAAAGTAAAAATATTTTTGAATGGTATCTTCAAACTGGAGCATGCAACAAAGCACACCAACCACACAAATGCTACTTCAATTGTCCTTTAACTGACTATATTCCAGTTTCAGTGCTCCCTCTCAACCAATGGCTCTCAAACTCCTTTTGTCACAACCCACTTTAAAGGAAGAAAAATGTCCAACCCCCTCAGCCCAATGTTGAAATAACGTTTTGTGACTCCTTCATCTGTTTTTTCAATCAATGAAAAAAAAACTTTCAAGTAAACCAGATTGTTCCATCAGACAAGAACAAATAAATATACAATCATCTTGTTAAAACAATGCAAATATAGTTCTGCAAAAATTAAGAAATATTTGACAGGAAATAGTTTATTGTTGATGTAATTAACCTGTTTTGCACTGAATATCTTTTCAAGATAATTTGTGAAAAACAAATCAAGTTAAAATCATTTGCAATAAAAGGTTTAACCCGGCATATCTTTTAAAACAGCAATGTGCAACCTGTGCAAAACAAAAATGTGTGAAGGTATGAACCCTCTCATACTGATAAAAATCATTTAATCAGTATTAATGGCTGCAGTGAGCCTGGTTTCAACTACAAATCTTTTCATGAACAGGATTGCAGGCTTGACACGCCCCTCAAATCATGCTCAACGTGAGCTTGCATTGGTATTTTTTTTACAGAGAGGCAACAGCAGTTTGTGTACTTTTGTAAAATGAAAACGTATCAAAAGTTCTTGAAAAAGTTTTGAATTTCTCCATGGGCCCCCCTGTAATGGCAGTGCGACCCACATGAGGGTCGGGCCCCACAGTTGGAGGAACACTGCTCTAAACTGAGCTTTTTTTGTCCTCCAAGCGTGTGATGCACAAAAAAGTTGATGGTGACATAAGAACCATTTTTGGCATTTTAAAAATGTCACCGTAAATCCTTCATGGTACCTTTATCAGCCGTTGCGTGAGAGAATGTTCCTGAATGTTCTCCATCCGCAGATATTTAACCGGTCTGTCTAGTTACCTGGAGCAGTTATTGATTGAACTAACTGTTTAACCTTCACCTGTCTTCCTGCTGAGTCACGTGACATACTGCAGTGGTATGTGTTTCTTGACAAGAAATAAGCATGAGTGGAAAACCATTTGAGCGCATCTGAGCACACAACATTGGTAAAGTTTACATGCCAAATGCTTGGATATCTCTGTTGCCAGGATAACAGGCTCATACATAGACCATTTAATCTGCCTTGTTCAAGGGAGCTCGGCACATGAGATCTCCATTGTTGATTCTCTGCAATTGTTGTGCATTCGGTTTGACTATAAATATCTCAACACTTGAGACCATAACAAATGTGATTGCGACTTTTTGATTTGCTTCCAGCTTCCTGGGAGTTGTGTAGGCTTTATGTCAGACACAGAGATTTGAGGAAATCTGAGCCCTGATTTGTTGAATATCTACTTGAGCATCAGATTAGGTGTGTAGGTTGACAGGGACATCTAGTGGAGAAATGGCAAATCTGCAGTGTTTTTTGCTGCCTCTCCTCGTGATCACTTGACCTGTCGACCTCGCACTGGTTCAAACCAACAGATTCCTCTGGATCCATTTGTCTGCAAGGAACCTCTTCACCACGGACTGACAGGGTTTTCTCCTGTAGATAACACAACCACGCTTGTGAAATTAAATTAGTTCAAACTGCATGAAGGATTAGACATTTGGAGAGATCTTTAGAGAATAGAGAAAGGCAGCAATTCTGTGTTTTCATGCAGCTAACTGATCTGGTGTAAAAGTGAGCCCCTATGTGTTTGTTTCTATGCATGTATGTGTGTGTGTGTGTGTGTGTGTGTGTGTGCGTGTGTGTGTGTGTGTGTGTGATGGGGTGGTGGGTTGGGAAGGGGGCTCTCTGGTCTCTGCCAGAGTCTATGGAACCTGATACTTGATGACTCTCCATCACAAGAATGTGAGTTTCCTTCTCTCGGAGCATCTGGCGTGACGCCCGACCACATCCCTTATGTGTGTGTGTTTGTGTGAGTGCGTTGTTACTATTTGCCCCTTTTTCAGAATGAGCGGCCTCTCTTAGCGCATTGAGAAATTCTTTGTATGGTGGTTGTCTGATTTGTTTTCTTAGTTGTCTGCTACCATCCCTGTCACATTCATCACAAATGTGTTGCTTCCAGCCGATGAGCTAATTATCATTATTATCTGGAACATTTTTAAAAACATTTTTGGAGAATTTGAATAGAGTGACAATAAGTTTGGGTATGTTTTTTCATCAATCGCGCATGCCAGGAACATCTATAACGTGCTATAAATCAACCATTTGAAAACAATACTTTCATGGATTCCTGAACATCAACTACTTAAAGCTCAGTCTTCTTATGATAGCATATATGATTTTGAATGTGCTCATACAAACCACTTTTCAATTGATATATTGATATATTATTGGGTCGTTAGAAATACACCTGAACCTCTGAGTCTCCTAGCAATGCTGGAGTGGCCCATACATGGATGTATGAAGAGAAGGGACTATATTGTTAATTTTGATACTGCCAAATATAAACAGGAAAGCAACCTTTACCCAGCATGCCATTCAGTTTATTAACAGGGTTGGGGTCAGGTTTATACAGGACACAGTTTACAGAGGCGCTCAATAACAAAGATGATGCATTGCATCCTCTGTCGATGGTTTAAAATGGTCTTGTGAACATGGATGAATGCAGATCGGGTTGTATTTGCGTAACGTATTTCGACTTACAATATATTGACATTTTTTGCTAACATTAATATTTACTCAGCTTACAACTCTTAAATTGCTAGCCAGAGTGTTTGAGAATGTTAGTCGGCAGAAAAAGACAATGTTATGCTTTGTGTTGAACAGAGTTCACCATCTCCTTATTTGTCTGCATGAAGAAAAGCCATTTCATTGTGTGAGCATGTGGATGGTGAAAAACACGTTGTATGTTTCCTTGGGTTACAATCGAGGGATGTTTCCTGTCAAAATCGGTGTTTATGTTCCCTCCAATCCCAGCTAATGGACTCAACCTGCTGCTGCTCTCCTACAGGGACGGGCCAGTGGATCTCAAGGACTCGTAACCCGCACGGCTCCTCAGCGGCACTCCTGTGATGTTTGAAGTTCACCGGGTCAATGACAAAATTAAAGATCATATAAACAGAGACTCCTCCCGATTTAGTGAGATCCGATGATTAATAAGATATGACCAAAGTTGGTGGTTTCACTCAGCAGACTTGAGACTTAAACTTTTTTTCAACCTTTTACCATCAACTCTACACATAATCAAACATCTATGTGTGTGTGTGTGTGTGTGTGTGTGAAACAGGATAGGAAGCGAGTGAGCAGGTATGAGTGAAGACAAAAGCTCACTTGTTCACAGAGGTGCTTTATCCTCATTACACTCCTCATTTGTTTACACTGCTAACTCTTTCTCTCCCTCCATCTCTCTTTCTCTGCTGACACGTTCATTCAGCACACAATCTGTAATCAGTGTTTATACTACTCTCGCTCATGACATGAGTTGTTACTGTAAATTGGTCCGTACGCCGTTTTGGGGGAAACGCAGGCTTACAAACCATTCCCCTCTGAATCAATGAGCAGCAGGGCGAGGAAAAGTCCACAGGCACCTTATGGAAGATGATTAGCAGGGCAAAGGAGTGGAAGTGTGTGTTTGGTGGTGATGAGTTACACCAGTTGGTGGCAGGGAGGTGTGAGAGAGGGTTAACTGTAACGACCACTGCAATGCAGAACTCAAATCAAACCGTCAGAGAAAATGGAAGTTGAAAAGAAAGATAAAGAGACCAAAAGAGGGAGAAGGGAAGAAAGAGGGAGAGCAAAGGAGAGCAAGAGACAGAAAGTAATTGGTTCTATGATGGCTTCCAGCTGAATGGCACCCAGCCAGGGACCAACTCTGCATGACACGCACACACACAGACACACACACATCAGGTCGCTGGTGCAACATTAACATAAGATCTTGGTATTTTCTGACATTGTGTGCTAGTGACTGATTCATGGTCGGTTGCTAAACGTAAATATTCCATCTTGTGATTGGAATAATGTTCGTTACTTCCAATAATTTCGAAAAAAGTAAAGCAAATACAAATGCGTGTCCATATTTACTGTGCGTGTCCATATTTACTGTGGATATTAGCGCATAAATGCTTTTTATTCAAGCTAAGCTCTGCAGCTTGAGACATTACAACAGCTCTCAAGGTGCAGAAGACTGGGGACAAAAAAGACATGCATCGTTACCACGTACACCACCCATGTATTTAATATCCCACAACTGCAATTAAAACATTATCCGATTTAGCATGAGCTGAAGCTCAGCTGGAGACTTCAAACGTTTGTCATATACTGCACATGGGCAGATGTGAACAGTCTGTTGGTGATATGTGTATGTGTGTGTGTGTGTGTGTGTGTGTGTGTGTGTGTGTGTGTTGTCGGCTGCATAATGTGGTAGCTGTTTGAAAGATGATAAACTATCAAGTTTCCCTTCGAGGGAAGCAACAGAATGTCACTCAAAATGAATAGCTCACACACTCACACAGAGACACACGCTCATAAAGACCGCACATTGTGACAAAACCGCAATCCGGAAAGCTATTATAGATACTAAATAGTGGAAACGTGGTTAATAAATAGATAATCAATCAAAATGAATTATGATCGTGGAAACAGAAATACATATACTATTAGAGTATATACTTTCAAATCACAGAAATTCTGCCCTATTCTGTCAGAAAACACATGCAAGCAACAACAAGTTATGTCTATACATGATTAAGACTCAGGCAGGCCTATATGAATATATCAAGTGAAGAAAAAGGTCTAATAAATGCATATTATTAGAATGAATACTTCCAATAATATGTATGATTTGGGCATTACCAATTACAACATTATACAATATTCAACATTACCAATTCAAGATTTATACACACAAAATCTTCCATGATGTGGGTGAGTTTAACTGAGATATTTATCACGACTGAGATAGTGGTATAAATGTGTCGTCCTATTCAAGAACTCATTTTCTGTTCTAAAGTAAATCTCTGAAGGATTTCTCTCTAATTGAAACTGAACACGTTGCTCTTTACTCCCTCTGCTAGTTATGGGCTCTTCAGTAATACTGTAACTCCTAAAACAAGGCTTTCACGGCTAATCGTGGTTTTGACTCAGTAAAGCTGTCTGCTGTTTGACATTCTCACAGCTTTTCCCTCTTTTCCTCCAACCCCGAGTTGCCTGGAGGCTTTATCCACCAAGTCAAAACATTGGCAGCTTCACTGTTTAAATCCTTTCTGAAAACTGACTTTCCGCCGCCGCGGCTCATGCTCATCTGTTTTAATGTGGCCGTGACCAAGAGAATAATGTTATTAGATCTAAGTAAAGCCGAGAGCGTTGTTTGGATCATATAGACCTTGATGAGGGCTGGATGGAGCAAGTGAATGTATCTTCATGGCGAGCCAAATTTTTGCTCCCTGCCTCTCCCTCTCTTGCATTGATGGACGTCCAGCGCTCGGCTCTCAAGCAGATGGTAGGGGCATTAGGACGGGGAGCTCCAGAAACCAGAGAAGTAAAATTATTATCTCTGACATTTCAATGCAGCCTCTAGTCCAAGCTTCCACGAGAGCTTCCAAATCCATTTAAGCTTATCGAGGCCCCCTCTTCACACGGCTTATCCTCCTCGAGGCTCCTCCTTTTTGAACCCCCTGGATCTCTGCTCGTCAAAATCACCTCAAACAATTTACAGTGTGTAGAACGCCTCCGCCACACAAAGACACTGTCATGTAATGACATTTAAACCCTCAGATACGGACTGCAAATGGCTCTATCCATTTCCCTCTGAATTAATGCTCTCAGCAGGAGACGGGACAAATCCCAGGCACTGGCCCGCTGAATTAGCGTTGCCGGAGTCGACCGTGGTCTTCCCTTTCGCTTTTAGTATAAGCAGTTATCCGAATAACACGTGAGAGTCTTATTATGCATGCTACTAAATTACTAATATTTAATGAGACCCAAATTGAACCTTCTAATGGCTCTTTATTAGACTAACAAGCTGTGCCCCAGTGTGCAGACGGCGTGTGCGAGTGCATGTGAGAGCAGCGGTGAAGCGCTAATTAAGCTGTCGGATTGTGCGGCAGATTGGGCAGACCCCCTGCAGAGGGTACGGCCTCAGTAGGCAAACAGGCCTCAGCCCTCAGTCAGCCAACCAAAATACATCTGAGCCCGCCACTAGCCCCGCAATAACATCAGCGCTCACTACACCCAAGTAGCTTGAGTCCGGTGAGGACGGATCAGATGTCCTGCCAGAGCCAACAGCAGACTGCTGCTGGACCCGCGGGAGGCTTGACAGAGATTTTAACTTCAGCTGAAGGGGAGATTTTTTTTCACCCACTTCTCTCTGCCCACATAATTATGTCCATATAAGTGTATGTGTTATGCATTGAGCATGCACACACACACACACACGTCCACATGCATAAATGCTTAAACACAGAAACTGGTGTCAGAGATTAAAAAAAGGACAAAGTTTTCAAAGAACACAAGGCTACACTAAGTTGTGTGTGTGTGTGTGTTTTCGGATGTAGTTACCCCACCACAAAAGAATGGAAAATCTAGCCTTGGCTGTCCATAAATAACAGTTGAAACTACTTTAAAAGATATGATTGGGCACATGTTAAAATAATTATTAGTTAAGTCGATTTCTCTTCCTGTCTTTGGATCCCCCCCCCCCACACACACACACACGCACACAAACACACACACACACTGACTGTTGTCAGTTTACATAAATTAACAAGGTAAGTTCTGTCTTTTCCTTCCACTGTAGGTTTTGTGAGTCTAACCAGGGTTTAAATCAACGAATGAACGAGGTTGCTGCACATTTCCCACCATACAAATAACACATGTTTGATGTGTCTCTACTGGATTTCGGGGATTTTCACTCAGGGTGGCCACATATTCTGATCTGCATTTGTTACAGCAACACAAAGGCAACGCAGAGCTGTTTCTCCCCCTCAAAGTGAAGCAACGAACAAACCACAAACAAGTAAAAGATCGTTTGCACCTTCGAGTGATTTGTTAGAACGAGACTATTTGAACTGAAATCCCATCCCGGGCCTCGTGCATGTACAAACGTGCACGACCTGTGTGCGCCTGCAGCTGGTCCTGGGGGACGTCCGGCTGCTCTCCCAGGCTCTTAAAATGGCCGCCTGGAGGCACGGAGGAATAGGGCTCCTTTCATTAACGCTACACCTTTGATTAATCTGAGCAAATCTGTTCCCCATCCAATGGCTGACAGCTCTGTGGCCGAGGCAGGGACCCCAACACACTCACGCACGCACACACTCACGCAAACACTGTCCGCGAGTGTTGACACAGTCCAGATGTTGGCAGCTCTGTTCGAAATGAAAGCAGGGCAGCCGGCCAACAACCTGAACCACTCTGATATGTTTACAATAATACTGTTCTGGGACTCGGGAGAGACACACACACACACACATGTGCGTGCATACAGACACACACGCATTCATATATGCAGTGTGCGCACACACGCACCGCGCAGGAGAAATGGCGAAATGAACGAATGGAAAGCGAGCATACCACACGGGTGCAAAGGGGAACCAACTTGTGGTGTGGCAGAAGACGATAGAGAGAGTTTTGTGAGGCCAAGAGCAGAAGACAAAGCTGAAAATGGGACGAATCAGATCAAAAGAGAGGAGGGAATCATTATCATCATTGTTTTCATCTGTGTTTCCCCCTGCTGTGCCAGTCAGACGGAGAGAGGCAGGAGATGGAAAAAATAATGGTGTAGTTATGTAATGTGCTTTGCAGTATTGGAACTGAATATGACAAGAGAGAGAAAAAAGCCCCAGTGGTTCCTCACAGCGGGGCAGCAGAGGTCCGACTTTACCTACTCTTCTCCACAGCAGCCTACCGAGGCGTCGTTGACCTCTTGAAGAGTTTTTTTTTTTTTTTTTACCAAATATTTGACTCTGCCAGCAGTAGAGTTTAAATCTTTTTCGTTGCTTTTCAGGCCGTTCCACCTCGTTCATTATTGGTGTGAGCCTAAGTTATGTAAACACATTCATCACAAAGATCAAAAACATGAACATAAAGTTAAGATATTTCAGCTGCCTGAGGGGTTCTGAGCCCCCACGGAGACACTTCTGTTGACACACTAAAAGTATCAGCCCGGGTGTTGTTATCTAACGAAGGCCTGAGAATATTTTCTATATGTTGGCATGTAACCAAACCTCGTGAACATGCGTCTAATGAGCAGTCACTCAGCGTCAGTCTGTTGACTCTAATCACTCGTTTGTTCTCAGCACGCTTCCCTCGACTGTCACCGTGTGTCAAAACTTCGCTTGTACCTGACAGCTCAAAGCCTCACTCTTCTTCATTAAGTAGACACACACACACAGACACACATGCCAAACGCACACATTACGGCGTATCCTCGGCGCATCTGTTAAGAAATGTGAAGATATTTTGGGATTTCATCAGATAAACGGGGCATACAAGTTTGGTCATAGATAGCCTATTGATGCTGTTCAGTTCCTGGCTAAATCCAACAATCAGATAATATCAGCTTGTTGTGGCGGCATTTAGCCGAGGCGCAAGGATTAAAAAAAAGACTACATAAAAGAGTCTGATATAGAAGTAAATCCTTTCATCTGTTCTAACAAGAGCAAAGAGAGCTGGTCCTGACTGTTTGCCTCGTTAGGAGGACGCTTATATTCACACTCAGCTCCCCACCACATTTGTTTGAAGCCCTTTGAAATATGACACTCAACTGTATTATAATGGTAAATACTGAATAATGATTAGTTTACTGTAATAAAGGGTCATAAAAGGGAATCGGAAAACGGCTTGACGTCACACATACCTGCCCTTACAGAGAAACGCTAATATGCAAATTAAAAAAAAAACTCTTCAGTGGGGGAACGTGTCTTTCAGCATTCAAGTCACCCGCAGAAGCTTCAAGACTGGCCATCGTGTGTGTTTGCGTGTGTTTGTGTGAGAGAGAGAGAGAGAGAGAGAGAGAGAGAGAGAGAGAGAGAGAGACTAGTTATTGTCCTACCAGCATTGATTTTCATGGACAAAAGGAGATTTGCCATTTTGGGCTTGAAATACCAATTGCTGGCGTTAACGAAAAATCCACCAATAATTCTGAATTCTTTGCTCACATGGTAAAACACTGCTGCAATCCTGCCCAAAGAAAATGTAAATTCATATATTCTTTAAAAGGCTCTATGGATTGCTATATGATTAGATGTGGCCACTTTGTTCCCGATCTGGTCCAAATCCTCGTTGGAGAATACAAATAACTTCAGCTTCCTTTAGCACCAACATGAGGTTTACGTTTGCTTTTTTGAATAAAATTGATTGACAAGTACGTTTTAGTGCTGAATTCCATTCATTCGTGTTGTCACATTAAACCCCCCCCCCCCCCGTATTGTTTTGAAGTGCTCTTCACTACAGAGATTGAAACGCACGCCACTGCTCAAACATATGGGAGGAATTATTCTCACTGGGGAAGAGAGAGAGAGAGAAAGAGAGAGACAGGGGAGAATGTTTCCACAAACTGTTTAACTCCATAATTGAACGTAGCCTTTTATTTTTGCTGTTTTCGGCCTTTTGAAGCTACACTGCTCCATCCTATCGCTGAGCTGATGGTCGTGCAATGAAGTGTGGAGGAACAGTGCCGACCTCAGCAGAAAGACCCGTGGTTCTGCCTTCCAGCCCGATACCAGCTACACAGCAGACCAACAGCGCAGATCCAAACTAACCGAGGAGCTGAAATCCTTTTCAACACAGAGACGCTCCCTGTGCGTCACATAATCTCATCCACTAAGGGCTGTGTGTTCGCTACGGGGGTCCATTAATAAAATATGACTGTATCATATAATAGACTCTTCTGCCAAATTACAGCAGACAGAGAGACATCTTATTAGGTGGATTGAGGGGGGAGGTGTGTGTGTGTGTGTGTGTGTGTGTGTGTGTGTGTGTGTGTGTGTGAGATGGAGCCTGAGTATAGAGATTAAGTGGCTTACTCTCATCAAAAAGGCACATTACCTATGTGTTGGCATCATTAATAAGAGCCAATCTGCTAACAAAAGCTATAACTGTGACCAAGGAGAAGTGAACAATTACACTGTACTGCTGTGCACATTCAATCCCTTTTTTCCATTATGTCTCATCCCACCAGCACACAAATATAAGCACACAAATGCAGAGGTACATTTACACACATCCTCAAACACAAAGCAGGGCACCGCTCTAAATCCAAATCAAACTGCCATGAGTCACACTGTCACCGTGGTAACAGTGGCCAGCCTCATGCAGAACACATTCTGTCATATCACTGGTGTTTTTTTTTTTCCTTTTCCTCTATGCGGCACACGCAGACGTAGCCAACTTTAAGCCACAGTAAATCCTGCACTGATCTCTCAAGTGGATCGATGAATAAAGCACCGGAGTGTGTTGGTTTGACTGCTCGAGGTCATAGTTCAGATTGTTCATTCAAATTCATCATTCAAATCCTTAAAAGACCATCCTGCACCATCTCAAACTGGAAAAATGCATCTGTGTGGCCTAGCTGTCATCTTAAGTGCCTCAACTAGAGTTAGTGATGCCGCTCTCTGTTCTGTGGATGTGACTCGTGGGGTTTTGAGGGATTGGAGCTGCGCTGATACATTTCACCACAAGATGGTGTCTCCCATCACTGAGCTGTGGAGAAAGAGAGAGGACGGAGTTGCCTGCCGTATCCATCTTCATAAACACGAGCAATAGTCGTCCCTCTGAAAACAGCAGGAGAGACAGATAGGGCGCATGGCGGCTTACATGGCAGGTTTGCTGTCGTCCTGCAGGAATATCTCTGCAAAATGTATGACTCGTCAGTGGTTGGTGGTCTCTATGTCGTCGGCAGTAACTCATACATCCTGACTCAAAGATATACCTGAAGATAAAACAATTGGTTAAAATGATCCAGCATAAGCAGTGTCCCTTTTACATATTTTTTATAACGCGGTGATTGCAAAAAGAGACAGGAAGTATGGAGAGAAAGAGTCGGGGAATGACGTTTGGTAAATGACCTGATGATTAAACCTGCTCTGGGCGTTTGCTCTAATCACTCGGCTATCAGGTGCACGCGCACCGTGTCCCTCCTCAGAGTCTTCTTCCTGTATTCTGCGTTTTGCAGCATTTAGGAATCAAGCAGTCACTGTGAGGAGAAACATTATTCATTTTAATAAAAGGCGACTTTAGGATGACATTTTTGGCACATAAGTGCTGCACAGACACTTTCCGAGACTTCGTAGTGTTTGTGTGCTCCACACCTTGATGGAGACAAATTCCCTCAAATACAACTATGAGAGTTCACGGCAACTTCAGTTGGCTCTTTGCATGACAGGAACTATAGTTCTTCAGTATTTCCACAAACCGCTCCTCTTGTCTCCCATAATGTCCTACCAGGACATGTGCTGAGGCAAAAACACTGATTTACGGTTGATAAAGTGAGCAGGATTAAACGAGGAAGATTAAACAATTTGAGAGTGTAATAACTAAAGGCCCACCCACATCATCAATGATACACTTCAAAGCTCCCTCAGAAGGAGGCCCGTACTCCAGGCTGGCAGCGAGGGAATGCAGTCTGTTGTTAAATGTCGGTTGGCTGACAACGTTTTTTCATTACGTTTGGGCTTGTCTAGTTCGTTTTGCATGTGACTAGTCATGTGTCATGTGCTGGGGGGCGACGTATGGACACATTATGTAACGTAAAGGAGGTGCAGAAAACATAACGTAACCAACTTTTGTTTCCATCGAATCGTGCATATTTTTTAGGTGCACACAGTGTGACTTGCCCTCAACCCTAAATCCTACATTCCAGAGGAGGGACTGCTCCACTGAGCATTGGGAGGAAGATACTCCCTCCTTCAAAAGCAGGTTGTTTTACAACAGCAACAGGCTACAGCTGAGCACCTTAATTTATAAGCCCTGTCCTTCTCTTACATTCTGAGTACAAACCTCCACCACTACATTTCTATTACATTCTCTATATCAGAGCAATTATCCAGTTCTGCAAATATGTCCAATTTTATATTTAATTATGCTGATTATACTAGTTCTGCCTTGCAAAGATATGTGATCTTAAATGATAAGACTTTTAATAATATTGTTAGGCTATATAAAAGCTGAAAACCTTGAAAAATATTTGCACTTACATGGAGCGACAACAAGGCTTTTGGCAAATAGCTGGAATGGTTTGGATTCTCAACCTATTGGTGAAATATATTCTACCTTTCCTTGTTTTCTTTTTACATATATATGTGCTCTTTATATTTCATGGGATTGTTCACAATCCTTTTGTGTTTACCGGATACAAGAAGCTGAAGTAACTTCACACTAAAGCTGGTTAAAATCCACATTTATCACATCAAATTTCATCACGTTTCTCCCCTTGTAAGTGTACCTGCGGCTGAATAGTCCACCCTTCATGCGGCATGTGTTTCATTGTGATCACAGGTGATACATCTCATCCTCTCTCTTGTGCTGAATGTGAAGTGGGGCCATGCGGGGCTCATCTACAAGCATCATTACAGAGTGATTTGGGTGCAGCCCTGACTTCCATCAGAAGGGGGATTTTTTTCAGCATAGCACCGATAGTGCCATCGGTTCCATCAGCACCACTAGATACACTCACATTTGGGCAGCTCACCCTGCAACCATGGTAACAGAAGAATTTTACTAGTTGGCAGCAGCCAATAGTGGGGCACTTCCCACTCAGCGCCATCCAATAAGAGAGCTGCCTGCAGCCCAGCCCACATAGAGCAGACACTGATGGGCTAGTGCAAAGAGGATTCAGAGATGTAGGCTTGACTAATGAACAAGCACGAGAGCTACGAGCGTCTAGATATGTGCAGGCGTGTGTGTGTGTGTGTGTGTGACTTAGTGAGGTTGTAGCATAATCTAATGAGAGGGTCCCTTCTCTTTTAACCGCAGAATCAAACACATTGCATGTTAGTACTCATTCACTAAGACCATCTGACAGGCAACACCAACAATGCAGCAAACCCTTCTGCCATCTCGCTCCCACACACATCGTCATGCATTTTGCACGCAAACACTCACACACAAACACCCACAAAGTCTTGACTGGCTGTTCGTCACACAATAACTTATCAGCCTTATCTTGGCGTGTGACAAAGCAGTTTTATGGTGATCAGAATATTATATCTAAACCAATCCTAACCAGAAAGAAGAAAACATGTGCCACCATCAGCTGTCAATAAAGTCATTTATTATTTCACACAATGGATAACATGAACAACTGTAGTTCTTCTTAATAAGTGCTCAACACTGCCTGCCAATAGAAGGGTAGCAAAAGAATGAGCTTTTCTTTCTGTGGAAAGAGAAATAAAAACAAAACAAAAAATGAACCTACAAGATCATGAAAGATAAACATGACCAAAAGCATGCCAGCGGACATGGATATACACATATATTGCATGTATATATGTGCTTAAGACATATATTTGTATGCCAGCAAATGCAAATACAAAATGTATGTGTACATTTACACATACATACTGTGAAGGATATATGCATATACATGCGCATCTAGTATTTACTCTATATGTCAAATATTTGCAGTTTTTAATATTCATACAATGTACAAAATTGCTTCATGAATTAAAAAATTCATTACAAAAAAAACATATCAAACAATGTACAAGACTTGCTCCAAATTCAATTGAAATCCAACTTTCGGCTTGTCTAAAATATTTATGCATACAATCAGGTTGAGCATGCAAATAAAAGAAACCCACTCTAGAAAAAGGTTCAAATACACTATGTTTACAAACTAAAATATGCCCACACAGTTAGAAGAGTTCATGTTGTGCTCTAAAGAAGTACATTTATTGGTTTTCTCAACGCTTCATCAGCTTTAAACAAAACTGTAGCTTTGAACTGTGACGTATGCTGTGTGGATGATCACATGTACATCTATGAGCTTCTGTCTCACGTGACCCCTCACTCATCACAGCATGCTACAAAGGGAACAGGGAGTGATAAAATGTAGGTGCCAATATATCACATTCTAGTTGTTGATGTGAACTGCGCGTGCGTGGGCTTCGCTAAATACTTCGCAATCGCTGATTTAAGGTCAAGCGCTGCCGCGCTGCCCTTGATGCTAGGACCCAAAACAACGATAAAGGATCCTTACATCACTGCTGAGAGGCCTTCTGCCGCCACTTGGCCGGATCAGACTGGTTCTGTCTGCTAAGTACTAAACAACAGTGAGCTTGAACCCTTTTCACAGCCACACCCCCTCTTCGCTCTCCGTGTAGAGTGAAAGCTCTGGATTAGGACAATACTTGTCAGTGTTAGAAGGCACCGGAGCGTTGGCTGGTAGAAGATACAGACAGGACAGACAACACCTGGGGGTCTTTAACTCTTACACGAGAAAACCGCTGACTGACCACAGTAAGGAGTAAGCTGCCAAGCGTGTAGTCTCTACACCGCACAGACCACACATCCAGACCTCATCTTCACCACAACAGACTGCAGACCCACCGGAAGTCATCAAGCAAAGCGAGGTTAAGCACATTAACTTTAGGGCGAGGGTATTTTGGACTATTTTCTCTGACAACTCTCCCCACACGCAACCTTCACGCTCGTACTTTTCATGCTACTCCACTCACCCGACTGGCTGCAGGCAGAATAGTTGCATTTCAGTGGGGGATCCTATTTTTGGTAGAGTGCACTACAGTGAGGCTTTCATCCTCTTAGAACTTCTGAAGGTGTGATAAGGCAATCTATTTTTTTTAGCATTCTGTGTAATTTAACGGACTGAAACAATGACTATCGATGTACAGCAGAATTTGTCAAATAGGAACATCAGGTAATCATTTCTTTCTTCTTCTTGGGTTTTGAGCAGTCTTGATATAGAGAGACAGAGAGTGTCTATTGTGGTTTGAGGAGACAGTCCCAGCATAGTTGAGCCCAATCGGTATCCATGCAGGATGAACCTACTAACACTATTTACAACATTTACTCGCAAAACTATAGTTTTACATCTGGTTAAGGCTGTACTGCAGAGAGCTGCAGCAACTATAGTTTTCATGAAATGATAGTCACTTTCTGCACAACGTATTACAAATTATTACTGGTATTATTCACAATTCTTGTTATATTAATTAATTTTATTCAGTAAGTAAGACCACTTATTTCTCTTTGATGAAGGGCGGACCCAGAACAGAAATTCCTTTTAAGGTCATTGCCAGGCATGGCCTGATGCATAGCAAATAACAATGTAGGAGAATGCGGTCTCCATGACAACCTCCCCTGTTCCTCCTTTGCCAAGTGCATAACCAGTTTTATGGTTTCAAAAAAAGGTTACACACAGAGCAGAGTAAATTATCTTAAAATATATCTGGGAGATTTAGTACAATTAATATTTCTGGATAGATACAGTGGACCTTTCTGAATGTAGGCCAGTACAAGGTGTGTATTTAATACAGTAATATCATAATTGTATAGATCCATCCCGGCCTTCCAGAACTGATATGATAATACTCATATTCACTCACATTACTAGGAGGAAGCTGGTGACAGAGGATGCTGACTACGGAAGCCTGGAACGGACACACGCAGTGTCAAGGTTCTGAAGACACGTCATGTGCACAATCGGGAATATTTTGGGTCAATTTGGGGGCACTCGTTGCCACTTGATATTACTACGGTCAAATGTAACTGGTGAGAGAAAGAAACATAAGGCACAAGTTGAACTGCTGCAACCGAGAATCCCACCCAATCCAAAGAAAACTGAATCTCTTGAAACAAAACTATCAAAAATGCTAAAGAAACACTGATCCATTGCTTATATTTTGAAATACTTATTTGAGAAAATACCAACCACTACCTAAAGCCACAGATACTGTAGATAGTTGAACAAAGGCTTGACATATTGACACAAAAATTCAAGATGGCTACATTCTAGAGTTCACTTTACATTGGTGCCAACGTGGTGGAGAGTTTGTCAAACTCTGATTCAGATTCTTTTAAATAATACATCCTCGCTATGAATACTGTAACTTTGGTTTCTAAATCTAAACACTGGATTTACTTTCAAAAAAATATTTCCAGGGACACGTATTGAAATGATGTTCAATCAAATCAGGTAGAAAGACTGGGATTAGCTTTTCAAAACACTGACTGTGAGCCCTCTTCGGTTGAACTGCCGGATCACAATTCAGACTCGGGCTTCGGTTTGACGCTTTTGGCTGCGCAGCCTGCATATACAAATTGATTAAAATAATGCGTGCTCTCTGGAATGGATTTCCACTCCATTGAAGGCCAAAACATAAGGCTAGAACAAGCATGTAAGTGCTGCATTTGATTGATGCAAGTGTTTATGTTCTCATAGTGCAATAAACCAATTTTAAGGTTTACCAACAACACACCTGATATTTTTCCTGTATGCGATGCCCCCTGGATATAAACACATAAATGAGTGTATGAATGAATACATGTGGTTCCTTCTGTCTGAAAACAAACTTGTCTTGAGTCTCACCCATGTCTGTTTTTGGTTATAAAATAATACACAACTCTCATTGTCTATGGTACAACAATTCTATTTGATATACTGTATGTCATGTATACATGTCTATGAGCTGGTTTCTCATTGTACAAGGCAGGCAACAGTGGACATTGTTTCTATGTACAGTCTGGGACAGTCTCATCCACCATATTGCCTTTATATCACTATTTAGAGCAGGAATGTGATCTGTGTTCCTCTTCAAAGTGACACAGGGTTAGGTTGAGGGAGGAGAAGCAATGGGAAATGAAAATCATGATCTGGGACTAGATGAGAGGATAAAGGGAGATGACGTTTAACAGCAGGCACCAGGGAGAGCTAAAGAATTGGGGACAGTGATGGGCAGGGGAGCGTGCCAGCAAATATCAGTGACTCCTCAGAGTCAAACCAGGAAGGTACAGATAAGGGTGTGAGTAATAAACAGGGATAAGTAATGGGGTATGGTGGGTTAATTACTGCTGTCTTGTCCTATGTCTTTGAAAAGCGTCCACAGAAAGGCAAAAATAAGCAGAGCTGCACAGTTTAATATTAACCACTCTCCCTCCCCTTGCTGGTAAATATATGGCGAAAGCCACATTCAGATACAGTATCATAAAGTACCATAAACACCACTGTATCAGATACATAAAGAATCACATAATATCCTACACTATCATAAGTACCACACACCTTTATAGCATCAGATTTAGTATCAAACAGTACCATATAGTGCCATTGCAAAGGAAGGTCCAATGAATCCTTGAAAGGCTCATCTCTTGTTGGGCTTAGCAAGCAGAGGGAAGCTGCGACCCTCCTGTGTCCTCACAAACCAGACAGGAGAAAGTCAAAGTGCACCAAAGAGTCCCAGAATGAAGGGGCACTGCATCAGAAACGGGACCGGCTCCAACAACTGCTCTCTGTTAGGTTACGGGGTTGCTCTCTCCTGCCGGTTTATTGACTGGAAGGAGCCCATAACTCGTCCCTGGTGTGGCCCCTGCCTCTGCGCTTCCCCCCCGTCGAGGCCAGTGGAGGCACAGATCGCGCTTGATGCACCACAGTCTCGATTGTTGCTGAGATGGAATCGTGATTTGAGAACTCCAGCAGCTCGGGGGTCAAGCTCGACCTGAGGCTCTGCCTGCCCGACAGGTCATCACACCTCTGCAGGACAGGCATCCCCTGAGTCCTCCCATCACCTCTCCTTCCGGCCGACACGTCCAGACCGCGACAATCAGGCCGAATATCCACACTCCTATTGGTCGGCTGGGATTCTTCGATAGGCTTTTTTCGGGGCCGACCAGGCCGTCTTTTGACGACGTTGTTTCCTGTTTTGGCTTGTCGCTGCAGGCGCTTAGCACGGAGGATCTTCTGCACATGCTCAAAGTTCAAAGAATGCATCCTCCTCACGTCCTTGTGGATCTGTTCCACCTCGTGTCGTTTATACCTCCGCTTACCGGGAACATCTGGGAGAAGAGAAAGAGAAGAGAGTGAGTGGTGAGGTGATCGCATGGAGAAAAAAGATACACTAAAGGCTGCAGAGAGAAAAGGCGTAATTATGTTCACATCTCAGTACAAATGGGCAGCCCTGGAAAGGCCAGGAAAGACACTGTGCCAATTTAGCTCATCGAGAGAATCCGTCTTTTTTTTTTTTTGTTGCTTCAAGAGCTTCCTGCTAATTTTGACATATCCATGTAAGCCTTTGAAAGCCCAGCTGAGCCAGGAGAGCAGATCCTATCCTGCAATTGTCTACTACAGAGCAGAGAGGAGAGGGGAGAGGAGGAGATCCCATTCTGCTAGCAGGAAATCCACAGAAATGTCTCGTTCAACCGTTTAGATGTCGCTACACAATAACGACCCTGCGCATCTGGAGCACAGGCTGCCAAAACGCCAAACACACATGTCAACACATTTATTCACATGCGCATCCTCGCACAAATACAAACACACACATAAGCGTGCATCCCCATCATGCACAAATAAAGAATTCAGCAGTTCAGAATGGCTGAGCAGAAGAAACCGGAGCCATTTTGCTTCCTTTAAACTAGTGAACTGGGCAGTATTCTTTTTCCCTGCTGTTCTCTCCTGTCTCCTTCCACTTTTCCCCATCACTCTACTCTTCATAGGCAGCGCCATGCTACTCTCTAATTTTCAATTAAACTGGTAACACTGCACCATTTCATTTCCCTCTCTTTTTCAGAAACAGCTTCCCGGTGTTGGTCCATCGCTGTGATTCTTTTTGTTTCCCATCTCTGTCCCATTTTGCCCCCCCCCCCCCCCCCCCCCCCCGCCCCCCCCCCCCCCCTCCTGGGCACTGTTCCCGGGGCTCAGACTGAGCCACAGCCAAAATGGAGGAAAAGCACAATCAGCCGACAGCCCCTAAGCAGTGTGCACAAAATATCCCAGGTCTTTTTTCCTAGAGCTACACTCCTCTTTCTCCATTTCCCAACTATATCCTCTCTTCTTTCTCTCCAGAATCCTGCTGATTCAATGTAGCGTGGTTCTGCAGCAGATTGCAAGGTGTTGATATAGAGATGCACAACCCATTTTAGAATATTACTGTTTGTTTCATCAAGCATGGCATCATGGGTTAGTTTAATTAAACTAATTAAAAGATTTGTAATAAAATCACAGAAAGTCTGTTTTTCCATTTAGAGATCCCAAATTGGAACGCTGAAAGGTATATTTTAAGTTTTAATAGTTTATAGCTCAATGGCAAGCTTTTCACTAATGTAGTAATTGTAAGGGAAAATACAAGGAGGCCTGACCGCCCTCCATTTAAAAATCAGCGGAACATCTCACTCTGTTGTTGCTCAAAAATGTAGAGCAGACAGTGAAATTAGTCTAATGCAGAAAGCACTAAGTAGCAGTAGTTTATGAGCTGTGCACAGGCTCAGGTATCGGGCTCACACATACAGACACGCTACAAAGTACCAGAAATTTATGAGCTGCATACACAGAACATAAAACCAGTGACCTTCAGCGGTGTGAGGGGTCGTATAGCACTCAGGACCTGTTTCTCACTGCAATGGGAAGTCACTACTACACAGAGATACATGCGCACAGCTCGGGCTCCAGACAGGTCATCCCCATCATTTAACAGGAGTGTTTCTCCTCATGAAAATGCCCGTGTGCTCGATCAAGTCATGTGACAATTCTGTTCACAGATTCAGTAGAAGATGCCACTTTTCAGCAGCAGTGAGAAACACTAAATCAACCAATCTGACTATGTGTGTATATATGTGAATATCCGTGTGGGTCTATGTGTGCATGTGTACATATATGTACGCGCGCCTGTGTTTTAATTGGGGTAAAGCTGTGAAGTGAGGCAGTAAGTCATGCTAGAGGAGGGCCAGTTAGAAGGGGGAAAAGAGAGGATGGCGGGGGAACGAGGGGGAGGGGAGACGAGGGAAAAAGCCGAAAGAGAAAAGGAAGGGAAAAAGATATAAGGGGGAGGGGGAGCAAGAGGAATTGGGGAGGGGGGGGCGTCTGACTGTCGGGATTGGGGGAGAGAGGCGAAGGAGGGAAGCAAGAGCAAGAACTGCAGAAGCAGCAATAGCAGAGAAGAGAAGAAGGACATGGAAGGTAGAAGAGGAACAACAACACTGGAGTTGGGGGGGGGGGGGTAGTGTATATATGAGTCATCCGTCCTGGATTCCCTGGGGTGGGGGGTGTATTCTAACTGAGCCCCTGGCTTCTCCTCCCCACCACTGGACTAGGCCCCAGTCATTAAACCCCTGGCTGCCAGCCAGCTCTTTTAAAACAGGCAAGGGCCTTTTTACGGCATGTCTGTAGAAAATAAATCACACTGTGTGAATAATATATCTCTGGCAAACGCATTGGCAGGAGAGTCACAGCGAGGGAGGGAGGGACGGAGGGGAGGAAGGAGAGATTGGTGAATTATAGTCGTCTCCATCCATGCATTACGTTCTCTCTATCCCCAACCAGATGTGCTCAAAGACAGCAGAATACAAAATGTACCAGAATTACCCAGTCTGGAAGTGAGAATCTGGGAGTACCCTGCTTTTGTCTGCTTTAAGTCCTGATAATGCTGCACATGGCATATTTATAAATATGAATCACCTTGAAGAGTATTCTTCCATCTGCATTTAAATAGGGAATATCCTCTTAACTCTGACTAAATATGTGATTAAGTCTGAATTCCAACAAATAACACTCCGCTTATCACTAGGGAACAGAATAATATGGTGAGCAGCAATTATTTTTACAACATGCTCCTGATTTTGCCATATTAAAAGCTCTGCAACGTTTGGCAGGATAAGATTATATCTACCTGGCTTGCCAGGCAAGATGCCAACACTTAAGCCTAGAGTGCAGCATATTTCACTAAGCAGTATGCTTATCCAGTGTTCCCTCACTGTAGGGAGGGTAAATTACGTTAAGGTACTTTTCATTTTGAGGTAGCTACAGGAAGTATAGTCATAAGTCAACTGGTTAGATAAAGTAAAGCCAGCAACCAGCAGCTAGTGCAGTCAGATCGGTAGTGACGTCCATTGCTGTTTTGAGCTACTGTTGGAGTGAGCCAAACACGTCCTCATGATTCTTTGTATTAGAAGCGTTCCGCTGTTGAACCGTGTGGGTTTTTTATAGTCATAAGTAAACTGCCTCGATAAAGTCAGCAACAAGCACTTATTGCAGTTCAGGTTAAACTCGAGCCTCCAGCATGTCATCAGAGTGTGTAAGTCTCGCTTTATCATCACGGCAAAGGTGCAGCGCACTCTCTTGCAAATCCCCCAGGTGGTTACAAACGAACAGGTAGACCTAATGTAAGTGCTTCTTACCATCGTGGGGGGGGCTGGCGAAGTTGTTCATCCTTCCTGGCTCCTGCCGCGCCGTTTGGAATGACATTAAGCCCTGCTCTCCAAATACGGCGAGCCTTGTCTTCCTGCTCCGCCCGCCACACTCCTCCTCCCGTGACCCCAGGAAGAGGTCAGAAGCTGACTCCGGCCGCTGGGCTTGGCTACTGTAGCTGCTCATGAAGCTGTTTATTGGCTGACGAGTCTGACGGGAGTGGAACTGGCTGTCAGCGAGAGAGTGTGTAGACAGCTGCTCCGACTCAAACATCCCTAAGCTGGATCCCAGGCCTGAACCTCGACCACCGCCACTCTGCTTCTCCAGATGCTTTGAAGGGCCCTGACCGGCCGTGTCCCTCCTGTCACTCAGCAGGCTGAGGCGTGAACTGGTCTTTGCTCCGCTGAACAGCCCTCCCAACTCTTGCCGATCGCGCAGGGAAAGGAGGGGTTCGTCCTTGTGCTTGTGTTTGTGCTTGTGCTTCCTCTTATGGAGGCGAACCCCAGCAAGGCCACCTGCACTGACGCTGCCCAGTGAACCCAGGCCCTCTCCCCTCACGGAGGGCCCCTGGAGTGGGCCGCCGGTGCTGCGGAGCTTGGCCCCTGCTTGGAGTTGTGAGTGTCCACTGGAGTGGAACGCCTTCGGAGGGGGGACGGCAGGCCTCATGAAGGGAGAAGGAGGCGCGGGTCCCAGCGAGTGGTGGGGCAGGTAGAACGGGGGCGCGGGGGGAAAGTAGCCCAGACTCAGAGGAGGTGCGTAAGGCATCGGATACGGTGCTGCATAGTAATTCCCCCCCGCCAGTGGATAACCATATCCTTGAACGAAAGGCAGCTTCGATGTGATTGGCTCGCTGGCTTTGGCCGGGCGGCCGCGTCTCCTCTTGGCCTTCAGGTCAGCGCTCCTGCGGAGGTACGAGCCGGAGTCACACGAGTACGAGTCGTAGGTTAGAGGGTAGTAATGATGGAAGTTGAGGCGGAAAATGGAGGGATATGGCTGCTGGGGGAGGCAGGTGTATCGTCTGTGAGACACTCGTAGCTGCTGGAGCTTTGAAACAACCTACAGGGAGAATGAAAAAAGAACATAAAAAAAAATACATCATACATACACAATATGCACTACAGTGCTTGGTCGAAGATCAGGCAAGATATTCATTGTTTTGTTTCTAACCTCCTCCAGTTCAGAGAGAAAGTGAAGATGATCCCGGCTCTGTAGGCACTTCCTCTTCCGTCGGTGATGTTTTTGCTTCTTTTCTTGTTGTGACAGGAAGTTGTCAACAGCAGTTACTTTCCGTTCACAGCGTGCTCTGCTGCCTCGGTTGGACGCCTCCAGGGCCGCTGCCTCCGCAGCCTCAAACCCACACAGATCAAACGAGTACCTGTGTGAACACATGAAATATTAAATCACGCCAAAACCACTACAGTCATAAATGTAAAATATAATATATGATATACCAAAAACTCTAAATGAAGGTTGAAGACTGTAAAAGTACCTGCGTCGAGAGGCGGAAGCCTTCTCCGTTTGATCTGAGGTGCTGTTGTTGTCTGTCCCAATCCCACTGTCACTTGGAATGGTCTCCTCGCTGTGGGACTCGCTGATGGGGGACAGGGTCACCTCCTTCACTGATGCCCCCTCGGACAGGTGGGATGGAGAATTAGCCAGAAGTCGTGGAGGGGACAGTTTCCAACCGCCAGAGAGGAAGCTTCTGCCCGGTGGTTTGGAGGGCAGGGCTGAGATGGGCTGCAGACTGGGCATAGTGGCATCAGAGTGGCTGGTCCTTAAGGACGGACCACAGGAGCTGGGAGATAACGTGGCCGAAGGCACCACAGTGCTCTCGTAGAGGCCAGATGTGGAGACGGACAAGGTGGGCGTGTCTCTAGTGGCTTTGGGAGGATTGGAGCCTTGGGTTTCTGCTCTGGGTTTCCGGCCTCTCTTCTTTCCGATGTAGATGGTTCCTCTCTTGCTGACATTTATCTGTTTTCCCAGCCGAGCCTCTATAGTGGACGCCATGGCACTCATGGCTGAGGTCACAGGGCCAGAAGAGGATTTCAGGCCAAGGGAGCCGTTCTGACTGGACCCTGAAAGGATCTCGTTCAGGATGCTTTGCATTTTACCAAGCTTCATCTTATTCACCGGCCTGGACGGCCCCCTACCACGCTTTAGTTTCAGAGTATTCGTATTGCCGCTGGTGGTCATGGAGGCCATTTGCACTAATGTGTTTAGTGTGTGTGTCTTCCTTCTCCGGTTTAGCCCCGCAAAGGTCTCCTGGGCCAGTGGGCTTGGAGGTGAGGTGGACGTACCCTCGTGGATGGTCTCCACCGTTAGCAGAGGCTGTTTCTTGGGTCGTCCTCGTTTCCTCTTAACGGGTGTGTGGACGGTCAGGCTGTCAGTGTTGGTGTAGAGTGGGCTGGAGGGGGTGATGGGGAAGGCTGAAGGTGGGTCAGCTAAGGTCAAGGAGCTCCCCCGGTGGTCTCTCTGGGGTGATGTGAGGCAGGAATGGCTCTTAGCTTTCAGGTAGGACCATCTGTCCTTGGCCTTGGTTGTTCTGGAGCAGGCAGTGGAGCCGGTGCTGTGGCTGGGGCTCGGACTCAAGGCTGTCCTGGGTTTGGGGCTGAGACTGGCGGTGATGTGAGCCCTCGGGCTCGGACTCATGCCGCCCCTGGGGCTTAGGTTTGGGCTTGGGTGTCTGGGATTTGTGTTAAGATTGGCTTTGTTGATGTGATTATAAGCCAGCTCTCTGTGTTTCAGGGTGTCTGGGCTGAGCTTAGGACGACCCACAGGGTTCTTTTTCATTCTGTTTGCACTCAAAGCTGTCTCTAAGTCAGACCCGCTTATGACTACCTCTCCTCTTTCTGCCCTGTCTAACCTCTCTCCCTTTTCTCTCTTATCGCATTTATCCGCTCTCTCTGCTTTTTCCACGCGGTCTCTTGTGACATCGGCGGGACTTGTGAGTTGAGAGTCGTTTTTGTGATTCTCCATCTTATGTGCTACTTTGGGTTCCGGGGCACCCGGCTGGTGCTTCTTTGTGCTGTCAGAGTCCTGCCGTTGCTGTAATTGCTCCTCAGCAGAAAATGACTCGTCAAAAGAAGGCCTTCTCCGCCTCTTTCTTCCTTTCCCTTCATCTGTCAGCATTGGCGTCCCTCTGTCTTCTTCATCTCCTCTCCTCCCAGGAATGGCTCGCTCTCTTTCCTCTTTTCTGCTTTCCTCTCTATCTTGATGGAACCGCTCAGCTGTCTCATCTTGCCTGTACTTATGCCTCTCCTCTGAATTAGTTGGGCTCTCCAATCTATTCTCTGGCTGTCTTATCCAAGGTGTATCAGCACCGTGGGGATTACAGAGCGTCCTCTGAGAGTCTTTCCTTCCGTACTTCCTCTTGATGTTCCCAAAGAGCTGCTCACTGACCTCTTGCAAGCCCCTTCCCCTGGAGAGATACGGAGAAAAAATGGAGACAGGTGGAACGGAGGGAGGGATGATAAATGTTTTGTAATTTACAGACACTAGACCATGTACCAGCATTTAATGGAACATTTTCTATTTGTTGTGTGTGACCTCACATATCCGGGATTACTTTTAGTGTGCTATACAAGAAGATATCCTGCTATTCATATACAAGTTGAATCAAACATGGGTCTGATTTATCCAGTTAAAGGAAGGTTTCACTTTCCCCTCTAAATATTCATCATTAAAGTCCCTCTTCCGAAAGTATATAATTTTACCCCACAAAATATTACAATACAGCATAGTTTTTTTTTTCAACTCTCTTCCATCCCCAGTGCAGCGTACAGTATTAATGTTTGGCTCACAAAAACATCCACCTAAAAAAAAAACGCTTCATACTTGCTGAGCGACGTCAGGTTGAGAATACTGGCATCTGTAACCACTGGCAACTGCAGGTCTGGAGTCAGGGATCTCTGGGGTGAGGGGCTTCGCGTAGCTGCTCGTGAGAAAGGTTGGTTTGGATCAACTGAAGTGCTCCTGTTGGCTCCCGCCAGTTCTCTGCCTGGCTCTGAATCTGCAGGATTTGCCGGGGATGCAGAAGGTGCCGGAGACGTGATCCAGTCGGGATTAATTTGGTGTTGATGTGCATGAGCGAATGGTTGTGCGAGCATGTGATGTGTTTGCTGCGTGTGTGTAGGAGTGAGGGAGCTGCGGAGCTGGTGTTTGGGCAGAGTGTGATCTCCCAGTAGTTGCAGCAGGCCTCCCTCTCTTTGCTCAGGCATTCTGAACTGCCGCTCGTACGTCTGGGGACAGAAAAAAGACAAAGAAAGACCGGTTACTACGTACAAACTGCCATCACGAGGCGAATGAGGGGATCATAAAACTATGAACTCTCCATTTTGTGTTTTCATAACATCTCCACATAGATCCTACTTTTCTGTCACATAGAATCCATGTGCTGCATCCGGCCTTTTTTTTGTCCGCATCAAATCCGAAGCTTTTAATACATCTTGTGAGCATGAGCAGACAGTGTGCAACAAAACAAAAGGCTTGTTTACAGAGCAATTAAATTCCTGTGGCAAGGATGTACCACGCTGTGAGGGCTGGGGGAGGGCTGCACACAGTATTAACACAGTAGCCTCGCTGAGCCGTGTCCCTGACTGTCCCGGACCAATATGGACTTATATATTATTATATATATATATCATCTTTGTTTTGTTGAGAACTCTCCTATACTCTTCACAACATAACTTGCTGAGATGTTGTATAATGATGTCACGGTTTGGTTCTCCTTCCTGTTTTATTTTGTAGTTTCATGTCCCTGAAAGTCCACTTCCTGCCTTGTCCTGTAATTGCCTGTTGTTTCCACCTGTGTCCAATCACCTGCACCTGCACCTCCCTAGTGTATTTAAGTCCTGTGTGCCTGTTGTATGTTACCCGGCGTCGTTGGTGCACGTTCCTTTGATTTGTGTGTTTGAATAAAGAGCACCTCTTGGAAACTTCGAAACTCTGCATATGAGTCCTGCCTTCTTCCGCACCAGCTACGTATCCTGACAAATGATTATACATGATTATATTATACATGATGGTGCGCTGCGGACTGAAGGTTGGCGGCTCGAATCCCGGCTGCTCCATGTAGAAGTGTCCCTGAGCAAGACACCTAACCCCTAATTTCTCCCCAGACAAAATGTAACGCATGTGTTACAATGCAATATACTAAGTCGCTTTGGATAAAAGCGTTTGTTTAATGACATGTAATATTTTTATATAACATAAATAGTGCCAAAATAGTGCCTTTATTAAGGGAATCTCAAACAAAGCAGTGATCTGTTTTTAAAATCCTAGTTAATAAGATTGGTTAATATTGGTTTGACTAACAAAATTAGCTTTTGTAGCGGAAGCCCAATGAAGTGCAGTCTTTACTAGAGGAAATTATGAATAATCATTAACATATCTGTAACGCTGTACAGCAGAGGAAGAAAACATGTTAATACATTTGCCTTTTGAAATATTATACATGTATAATATTTATTTCCTGAAACTATTTATAAAAATGACAGTCTTCACCTTGTAACCCATATTTGTAAATGTACAATTAAAACTGTAAAACTTTATATACTGTTTTACACTGTATCACTGCTACATGAAAAGCAAACTGCTGGAAGATAAGAAACTGAGCAGCGGATGAATTTTGTGGTTTAGCCTGTTATTAACAGACTCAGTATGACGCAACAAGACACTGTTCTGCTGCGCTGCAGGGAGATGTAACCTAACCACAGGCCTACATGCACACACACACACACACACACACACACACAAGAATACCGTAGAGGAATACATTTTTAATTTAGGCTTTATGGAATCCTCTATGAACACAGTCAGGCATCCAATTTTAGTCGCTATGGATCGGCACCTCGCCAGATGATTAGCTCCCTTTCTTTGTAGATTCACACATACAGTAATGGAACATATAATGAACGCAGTTCACATCACAGTGCACATATCTGCAAGAACAGATTCATCAGCCACTTTTGAGTCCTTTCTCAACCACTATCCATTCCTCTCTCTCTCTCTCGTTCTACTCTCCCTGCATTAGTGAAGCTGTTAACTCATGTTTTACCTCCACACTGGCTGCAGAAGCTGTTGGTTGGCCACATGCAAGCTGCACAAACTCACAAGCAAAAAAGAGCACATGTGAACCGCAAGCACACACTGTACACACACAAGCACATGAGCACTGAGCGGCGTAAATGATCAACCATGGCAGTAAAAGTATGTGCTAATATGCACACTCTCATTTATCTCGTAAGCACTCACTGCTATGGTATCCTTTCAGTTGTGAGATGTATGTTGGTGTATGAGTGTGTGTGTGTGCACAATGACACTGGTGAGGAAACAGACATTTTTCCTAAAAAAGAAGAATCTTTTAACACAAGCTGTTATAAATGCTTGTCATATGGATGGAGGTAGTAGACCTCATAGACATAGAAAACATTGAATGAAAAAAACGAACCCTAACCCATTGTCGTTCCCAGACAGTTTCAACCTGAGTCACTGATACATCTTAACAGGTGGTCATGTGATAATTGCTCAATTTTGTGCTTTGCAATTTTCTCTTTAGCATGTTTTAAAATGGCCTTTCATCACTCTGTTGAAGGTGATGTCCCTAAAAGTCTCCACTCAGCTTCATCAATGCCACGGGAAAAAAACAGTGTGCTCGACAAATTGATTCAGACATTTATTTGTTGTGCAGACAGTACACTGCTCTGCTCCTGTCATGTGCTGAGTAAACAGGGACTGTGCTACTGGTGGCCTGCAGCAGGTGGCAGCGGTCAGGAGAATCAGCACTAGTCATGGACTCTGACCCTGGAACGGCCCACAAGCACAATAGTTGTGAGGTTTCAACCTCTTCCACAATGTCCTTTTTTCCACAAGTCCCCTCTGATCGAATTAGGATAAGGAGAAAGGCCAGCCGACCCAGGGCATGGCCTCCCTGGAGGCGCTCAGGGCTGTATTCAGGGGTTAAGGGTCGTAATCCACAGCTTGTTCAACAGCCATTTCTAGAACATCTTCCATTGGGCTAGCACTGTAACAAAATGGCAGATATGGAGCTGCACATTCCTTCCCACCGGTGATGTAACTGTCAGATAAGGTCAGGGATAATACATGACTAAGTGCTGCAATCACCAAACTGAAAGGCACTTTGCAAAGGAGTCAGCATATATTAACTAACAAATTTGTTTGTTGCACATAAAAAGTACTCCTTTCTCTGCCCATTTGAAGTTAGGGGAGGAATGTGACGGTATGTCCTTTCCTCTCCTGAAGCTTCGGGTTTTCCAGTGTTGAATAAACTAAACTCTGAGTGGAACTTCTCTCTGTCTCTCTCTCTCTCTCTCTCTCTCACACACACATGCACACACACACACACACACACACACACACACCCACATATAAACACAGAGCACCCTAGCTGCACCATAATACTGGGAAAGAACACCCTAAACAGGCACACCCAAATCTCACAACCCTGCACACATATACACCAACAAACATATACACAAACTCTGCAAACCCACACAGACACACCAAATCACCCTGCCCTTCAAATAGTTTTTCGCAGCCTTTTATTTGGCTGCCCGCCCGGTGGTTAGAGTGTTTCATTTTTCCCTGTGTATGGAACTGGGCAGCTGTCCAGAGAGACACACAAAGAGAGAGAGAGAGAGGGGGGGGGGGGGGGGGGGGCAGGGCAGAGAAATTGTGACGGAGGGGGTTAGTGAGAGAATGAGAGGAGCCGAGAGGGAGGGAAGAAGAGGACCAGCAGAAAAACAAGAAGAGACGTTCCTAGACCCATTAACAACTAGTTCCCTCCAAACCTTCTGATTGATGTGATCCTCTCTCTCTCTCTCTCTCTGCCTGTCACCAACACTCACACACACACTCCTCTTGGCTTTGACACCATGCTGTCTCCCTCTGCCCCTGTGGCCTTGCGCACTGCCCCCCCCTTATCACATCCCTCATTTTCTTCTTCTTTTCTCCTCTCTGGAGCTGACCATTCTCCCCTGTGGGAACTACCCTCCACCCCCCTTCTCTCCAGCTCCATTCACAGCGCTGCTTCCCTGTGATCTGTGTTTCTGACAGCTCTGGACACACACACACACACACACACACAGACACACACAGCTCCTCTGCAAACAAACACCATGAATACTAACACGGCTTTGTGTCCACAGCACTTAAAACGGGGTAAAGGCGAGGATGGGGGGGTGGGGGGGGATGTAGAGAAAAGGAGGGAAAAGCGATGTAGGAGAAAAGAGGCACTGTGTTGATCTTGTGGCCACTCTTACAGACCTCCCCCTCGCTCCCCGCCCCCTCCCCAAACCCCCTCCCTCCTCCTCCCCCTCTTCCATGTTTCTCGTTCTCTCGTATTTCCCACCAGTTCTCCCGGGAATAAAGACTTCCATTCATGCGCCTGAGGAGACCCACAGCAGGGGAGAGAAAAGAGGGAGGAGAAGGGGGAAAAAGATGAGGGGGTGTCAAGGTGGGACAGTTTTGTGGATCACTGGGATCAGGCTCACTGCCTAAAATTGTGTCTGTGTCTGTGTACGCGTACTATTCAAGCCAAAACCAAACTTTTTTCTGAAGTGCCTTCTTTTCCGCGTGCCGCCGCGTTCCCTTTCCTGGCCGGTTAGGGTCAAGGATTCAATCTGCAGCGCATTTGTCCTTTAACTAACTGTAAGAAGGCAGAAGACAGATTTAATGCACAGCAGTAGGTCCTCTTGCGTCCGCGGCGGTAATCCTCCAGATTAGAGTGCTCCCAAAGATAGCAGCGAAAAAAACCAAGAGTCTCCTTGTCACACTGTTCTTCAGACACGCTCAGACGTAGATGACTCAATCTGAACAAAAGCCTGTGATTGGCTGAACAGAAGCATGTTATTACGGTGAAATTAGAGGTTTTCACTCGCTCGGTAATGACAGAAACATTTACATGCTACACAAAGTATACGTCTAATCCCCGCTATTAGCATTAATGGTGTGTGTGCCGGCATATGTGTGTCCTTGTGAATAGCGCTAAGAGACATAGTTTTTTCATAGTGATTATTCCAGTAATTATGTGACAATTTTTCCTCCGGTGTCAGAATTCTCAGCACAATAAAAATATACAGATGCAAAGAGACTGGCCTCGTACACAGTCATTCGGTTAGAACAAGTGCATCACAAGTCGAACTGTTGAATGAATAGATGATTGATCTAAATTACACAAACATACATGCATGTGCACAGCAGACAGTAAATAGGGAGCCGTGTCGTTCACAGTGCTCTGTGCACCATATGACCCAATTGTACCACTTCTATACAACAGGAAACAATTAACAGCCAATGAGCTGCTCTAAATCCTAAGGGATGGCTTCCTGTGTGGAATGATGGGTAATTCAAGACAGAAGCTGTGCTGAGATTAAACACTTCCTCTCTGGCAATGGTGGACTGCAGCAGCGAAGCCTCACTCCCCGACTAGTTAATCACATCTAACGGCCTTTTAACGAATCGTTGTCTAGTTACTCTCGTGATTTGTATACATAAATTACGAAAATCACCTGCACGTTTCTGTACATATGTGTGATAAAAGCTTGAGAAGTGTCTCTGTTATTATGGTACGCCCTATTAGCCTAAAATACTAAAAATACTTTTTATTAGACAATTTGATACAGGAAACAGACCCATTGCGGTAGTGAAATTCGATCCTCACAGAGTGAATAACATTTATTTCTACAGATCAACAATACACACTGGTTTCAGTCATTTATCCAGCAAAAATGTGGTTATGAGCTTTGCAAATGTGAGGATTTTTAATTTTCTCCAAATGAATACAAGTTAAAATTGAATATATCTTTGGACCGTTGCAGGCCGGAAAGAAAACCACTGGATGACGCGCCTGTGGACTTTTAGAAATCGTCCTAATTATTCATTAAGAATGACTCTTTGAAAAAAATGTCTCTTGATTCTGCACTCCAAGTTTGAAGCTTGCAAAGTAACACTTTCATTGCTTTGTCTGTGAATGTCTTAAGTCCTCAGATGATCCGCAGCTTGCAAGACCCAGAGAGTAAGAGAGCCACTCTACAACATCCTCAGTGGCAAAAGTGAGACACAATAGTCTTAACCAATCAGACCGCCTGCCTCCCCTCAGGCCCCCTTATACCAACAATACCGCCTTTGTACTAGGCTGCACTCCACTCTGCGTTCACATACACACACAGAGGCCGCAGCACGGCATCCTACGCTTTCTCAAACGGGCCCAACGCAAGGTGGGAGAAGCAGTGCACCACATCGAGAGCTGCATCAGCGGGTAATAAAAAAAGTGTGTTTGCATTTTTGCTGATAACCCGGCTGTCTGTGTGTCTGTCTGTGTGTGTCTGTCTGTGTGTGTCTGTCTGTGTGTGTGTGTGTGTGTGTGTTTCCTTCCAGCCCTGGGGACATGACTGCAGCTGCCCCCTCGCTCCCTTGTCTAAACCGGCACCCCTCCTTGTTGTAGGTGAGAGGTCACACGAAGTGGCATTCCTCTCTGAGAATGAGTGAGCGAGTACCTCGCCGAGAGAGAGAGAGAGAGAGAGAGAGAGAGAGAGAGAGAGAGAGAGGGAGAGAGTGGGAGAGAGAGAGAGGGAGAGAGTGGGAGAGAGAGGCCGAGCAGGGCAAAAAACGCATCAGAGCAGGGCAGGTAAAGGATGAGGAGCACAGGGCATTCGGGAGTGTTTTTGTGCGTGTGGACGTGAGCGTATGTGTGCGAGTGTGTTGAAATGGACCACTAAACAGAAGACCCTTGCGGCTCGTCCCTGCTTCATTAACACAGCTGTTTGTTTAGTCTGAGCCGCCCCGAGGGACTGACACATCGACAGAAGGACAGACAGACACATTTATATCATTTATTCATGTCCGCATACTTGAGAGAAATCGAGCATTAATAAACAGCAAAACTGCAGAATGATTATTTTACAATGCCTAGTACAAAGATATAAACAACTAGGCAGAAGTCACACGCTAATATGTCAAAAAGCTTTGACTTTAGTGCTGCATGGTGATCCCACACTTTAAATCAATTAGATGATTTTCAAACCAACTAATCAAAAATATAAACATGGTTTAAAAGTAT